>NC_025699.1:19775457-19784360 GCF_000633955.1 Camelina sativa
AGCAGCCACTGATCTCCACCACAACTCAGCATCACCACTCAAATAGTAGACCCCTATGTCCACCCAAAACTCCTCAGGAGATCTCATAATATGGAAGTTACGTTCCACACTCGTCCTCCACGCATCCGCTACAGTAGGATCTGTACCACCCGAAAACCTCTCAGTGAACAGATCCTTCATCTCCTTGAGCATAGACAAATAACGTCCATGTGCTCCCACATCCGCAGCCACTGGCTGCCGCTCCTCCGCCACCGCTGGTGGCACTACCTGAGCCTGAGCCGGTACCACTGGTGGCAACTGCTCCAACAACTGTGCTAGCATAGCCGCAAAGTCTGCACCAGGGACTCCACCCACTGGGACTCCCACACCCGGGACCCTATCACCACCGGCAACTGGAGCATCAACACCGCCCCCTCTGGCCACACTCACAGAATCCCCCGGAACACCCTGCAACTTGCCCGCACCCTCAACTGTCACACTCTGGTCCTCGGTCTCACTAACCTCTGGGACTCTGCCCCTACCACGACCACGTCCGCGACCACGACCACGTCCGCGTCCACGACCACGACCAGCAACAGCACCCTCTCTAACCATCTGCAATACCATGAACAAAAGACTAAGCAAACAATTCAAAACCGCACACAAACTCACAACTTACCGTGGAATCTCATTGAAGGCTCGAAGAGGACGATACTAGGACTCCATACCACATGCAAATTGACTAACTACTCATAATCAATTCGATCACACAACATCATGCATCCAACAATAGGAAAATGATTCAACCAATCAAATTTCCCTAAACCACTCTAAACCATCCTAGAACCGTAAAGGCTCTGATACCAAAATGAAACGACCTGACCCGTTTTTTTTTAAAAAATAAGTACAATACATAATTAAGCATCCCATACTACTTAATTATACAACTCAAACAATAAACCAATAACAAATCAACATGCACAGGAAGATATAACCAACATCACACAAACGAGACCCTTGATCATCCTCCTCCTCATCGCCATGATTCCACGCTACACNTCGCTCATTTGGTTTAATCAACACAGCCCAAAATGCAATCCCGGAACACGGATGTTACAATTCTCCCCCTCTAATAGAAGATTCGTCCTCGAATCTGAACACATCGCCACTCATCCGCAAACTCACCAAATCACCATCGCAACGGTTCGTACCATCCAACCATTTGTTCTGCCGTAACAAAGACACCACTGGTCTAAACCACCCTGAACCCACTGGTCATTCAATTCCGACCCCACCAGCCAACACCATCCCGACCCCACTGGTCAACACCATCCCGACCATGCTGGTCTACATAATCTGGAACCCACTGATCCACACAATTCTGACCCCACCGGTCAAACAAATTCTTGACCCCACTGGTCAACACTAAACCCGAGATTGAACCACCATCAACCCTGAAATCCACATTCAATCATTGTACTTAATCACACGCCGTAGACATCATTTGCTCCTAACTCATCTACTCTCAGGTAAACACCTTTGAGACATACCGACAGTANGGGAACCAGACGAGACCACGATCTTATTTACAATCCCTGATGGTTCCAACTCGCATCTGAGAAAACACTCACGAAACTGCCAATAACTCATCGAGTTTAAATCCAAATCTACTTCTGTAAAAAGGCGAATGCCGATGAAAGACTTGGGAATAAACCTACCAAATTTCATTACCTTTGAGAATGATTTGATATATCGAAACTGTTTCCTCCCAAACCCTAACGATTTTGCTCCCTTCTCCTTCTTACTAAGACAAAGCTTTGTTGATCTCTTTCTCTTTCTCTTTCAAACCAACTCTACCAAGGCTCTCTCTCTCTCTTTTTCTGATTACAATGTCGACAGTAGCACAAAAGGAGAGTAGGCGTCGACAATAAGAGGAGAAAATTAGGGATCTTTGGTTTAATTAGGTTAAACCAGGATTTAATTAAACCGATAATTAAACCAATAATTAAACCAAAATTAATTAAAATTCGCTCATTTGGTTTAATCAACACAGCCCAAAATGCAATCCCGGAACACGGATGTTACAATTCTCCCCCTCTAATAGAAGATTCGTCCTCGAATCTGAACACATCGCCACTCATCCGCAAACTCACCAAATCACCATCGCAACGGTTCGTACCATCCAACCATTTGTTCTGCCGTAACAAAGACACCACTGGTCTAAACCACCCTGAACCCACTGGTCATTCAATTCCGACCCCACCAGCCAACACCATCCCGACCCCACTGGTCAACACCATCCCGACCATGCTGGTCTACATAATCTGGAACCCACTGATCCACACAATTCTGACCCCACCGGTCAAACAAATTCTTGACCCCACTGGTCAACACTAAACCCGAGATTGAACCACCATCAACCCTGAAATCCACATTCAATCATTGTACTTAATCACACGCCGTAGACATCATTTGCTCCTAACTCATCTACTCTCAGGTAAACACCTTTGAGACATACCGACAGTAGCACAAAAGGAGAGTAGGCGTCGACAATAAGAGGAGAAAATTAGGGGTCTTTGGTTTAATTAGGTTAAATCAGGATTTAATTAAACTGATAATTAAACCAATAATTAAACCAAAATTAATTAAAATTCACTCATTTGGTTTAATCAACACAGCCCAAAATGCAATCCTGGAACACGGATGTTACAACCCTATCCCACTCTCGGTGAAGCCCAAGTAACCAACCCTCTCTATTTAAGGAGCCCCCAACTCCACAACTCAATAAGTTTTCCCTAAACCCTAAAACTCTTTGTCTTCCAAACTTCTTCTCTCTCCCTAGAAATCGAGTTTTTCAATCTTGGTTGACTAACCCTATTAATCTCGGCTATTGAACAATGGCTCCCAAGATGAATACTTACCAGAAGAAGGAGACAAGATCAACCGCCGCCGCTGCTAGAACCAGAGATGAAGGCGTCGATGCTCGTGATTCCAGAGGAGGAGGAGACGTTCCGCATTCCCAACCGTTGGCTGGACGTTTCGCATCCCCAACCCGATGTTCAACCCAATCCGTCACCCGAGCTGGTGCTCGAGCAAAACAGATCGTGCAGACCCCCGAGTTTGCTCACCAAGCCCGGTGGCGAGTGCTGTCCGCAGATATCTACTCGACGTAGGGACCTGCCTACGTCCGAATGAACCGTCACCGACCCAATGGAGGTTGATTCAGATGCCGATGGAGGAGAACCGGAGGAGATCCAAACCTCACGGTTGAGGAGCAGAGCCGCGGTTTTAAGAGGGAAGAGACCGGCCTCTGAAAAGGCTGAAGAAGTGGCTGAGAGGGCGGTGGAAGAAGAAGATCACGACACGGAGGTGAGAGTAATGACCACGAAGAGGAGCAGAGAGAATGCAACCGTTTGGCATCGAGGAGGCTGAAGAAACAAGAGGTGGAGACTCCGGACAAGCTTTTCAAGGTCCTCCGCAAGATGAGCTTCGTTGGGACCTGCTACCCCCACCACAAAACGATGAAGCAGTTGGGAATCGCAAGAGATGTCGAGTTTCTCTTTGATATATGCCACCTGGGCCAGATGATGCGAGCTAACCTCGAAGCCTATGAGGAGGAGACGGTTCACTTCATTTCCACGCTGCGGTTACACTAATTTGAAGACCACCCAACCCTACTACCCAATGGGGGATCGGGTTCATCACCTTCTCTGTGCACAACAAGGAATACCGACTTACCTTCAAGGAGATGGAGGAGCTGAATGGTTTTAAGGCTGGTAGTGGAGAGAACATGGAAGTAAGCAAGGAGGAGATGAAGTCCCTATGGCTGACAATAGGAGATAAGCTCCCCTACAAGTCTACAAGCTCCAAATCTGCTCAAATAAGAAGCCCTGTTTTGAGGTATTTTCACAAGTCCCTAGCATGCACTTTATTTGCTAGGAAGGAAACTGGGAATGTGAATGATTTGAGCTCCAACTGCTAGATATTGCCTTGTGTGGAGTATTAGATAATGCTAGGGATGGTAGACCGCTAGTAGGAGATGTTGCGGATACAAGTTTGGTCTTTGTCTTGCTTGATCAGTTCTTGTATCTGAAATCTTGGGCAATGAAAACCGAGAGGAGAGAGGGAGCTGGATAGATCTCCATAGGAGGATTGGTCACACCGATTTTGGTGGCTTGCAATGTGCCTCTGAAGGGAGTGGTACATGAGCCAAGATGGCTAGACATCGACTACCTCACATTGGCGAGATTCTTGGCCTATGAGAGGCCGAATGATAGGTTTCTCTTCAAGTTTGTTCATCCAGCAGTCGGAGCTACTCAAATGATTCTACCCAACATCGTGTGCACCAAAATCCGGTTAGGGGAGAACATAGACTTCATGCCACCTTTGGAGGAGCTGTATAACCCTAAGGGGGAGTCCGATGGTGAAGAGAGAGAGCCAACAGAGCAAGAACAGGGCGACAACTCAGAGGACTATGATCTTGAGGAGTATGTTTGCTCTCAAAAGCAACCAGTTGGGGTGAGAGAAGCTCACAAGAGAATCAGATGGTTGAAGAAGATGAACAAGTTCCTAGCTAGGAAAGTGAGGGACCTTACCGGCACAGTAAAGGTAATGGGAGGTCAGATCAGGTAGTTGCAAGAAAAGGCAAGCTGTGCCTCAGCTCCCACTTCAGCTTATGCACCCACATGGATGGGGAGGAGCGGACCACTAGGAGGAATCCGAGGATTGGCACCTCTAGAGCCTCACAGAGCGTCATCCTACAAGCCCCAAGCAGAGGAGGGTGTCACGAGATCCGATAGATCACGGAGAATCCACTTAGATGCCTATCCGACGCCTAACCCGACGGGGTACACGATGTCTTACCCGATGCCTCCATCGAGCACACATTCGGGTGACCACTCGGGTACTTTCCCTCCGACCTATCAGATGCAATATCCGATGCCGTACTCGAAGCACCCTGTGAGCAACTATACGGTGACCATTCCGGACATCTCCCACTATACTCGTTGTACTACCCGATGCCCTATCCGATGAGCTACGCGATGTCTTACCCGATCAACCCCTCGGATGCTGGTCTGAGCAAGTCGTCCGTGCACATAACCGAGCTCTCTGATGAGCGAATCCTGGCGCCTGCTGAAGCCGGTGACGATCCTGGGTACACGTTAGCGAGCATGGAGGCTGCCACAACCTCCTTCTTCACCAACCCATGAGGTACCACTTTCATCCAAACCATTGTCTATACCATTGCATTTTATTTTGTTTCATTTTGTGTGATTCTCAGCCTTCTTTTTCAGACTTTTATTTACACAGAGGATTGTGTAATTTAAGTTTGGGGGAAGGTCTGAGAATGTATATAACATTGTGTTTTATTTTATTATTTTCTTATTTCATATTTTTGCATGCTAGTTTTATTCATTTGAGTCTGCATCTATTTACATTAAAAACCCAGAAAAAAATTTGAAAAATTTAAAAAATAAAAATAAAAAAGAGTGTTCATGTAGTTGCATTTACATTATTAGGATTGAGTCTAGTTTGCTTCATATAGGATTGTTGCATATGCATTTTAGGGGACAATGATTAAAACCACCTTGTTTAAAGTCAAACCTTAGGATTGAAGTTATAGCCCTTAATCACAGTTCATTGTTGTTAGATCAATCTTTTGAAAAAAATGAAAAATCTTTGTTTAAGACCTTGTGTCTTTTGAAAGCTTTCTCCACTTGCTTGAACATTGCATCATCTCTATATTATTGGACTTAACCTGAACTTAAATTATCTTGCTTATGGAATTTGAATTCTTGCTCATGGTAACTCTAAACTCGGGTTAACACTCTATTTTTGTCAATCTTTTTGTTAAATCCGATTTGTTTTTCCCTACCCTTGAACCCAAACCTTTCTTTCAAACCTTGTTGTGAATTGTTGAGTGAAGCCTTTTCATTGTGCTATAGGTTGTGAAACCTTGAGAGTATTGAGAACAACAAATAACTGGCTCTTGTTTTAGCTAAGTTTAGAATAATTTGGACTAGCTAATAGAATCGGTTTTGAAAGATAGGTGGTTAGCATGATTATTTGGGGTTGGGTTGAGGAATAAAAGAGTAATTAAAGAAGAAAGTCCTAAGGTTTGGTTCAATTAGCTCTAAGTCTCCAAGTAAAAAAAAAAAAAGATCTTGCTATAGTCTCCTAGAAAAAGAAAAAGAAAAAAAAAATAATATAGGAATATTATTAGGAGTTTAGCAAAAAAAGAAAAGAAAAACAAAGAGCTAGAGGTATAAAGTGTAAACCTTAGGGATTGTTAAAAAAAAAAGAGTTAAAATCAAGGTTATGGGTAGTTCTACTCTAGGAGGTTTTATATAAATAAAGAGAGTGAATGACAAAAGGGTAAAATATCAAGAGTTAAGCTTTGTATGCCCTAAATGTTCTCAATCTTAGATAGTTTTCACAACTGTCTAGCATTCCATCTTTTGAGAGAAAACCATCCAAAGATATTGTTTGAAACCACCCTATTAAAAAAGCCTTACCCTTGAAACCGATTGAGCTTGATTCACCTCCCATTTGCAAGATTTCGCCAAACACTTTAATGAATGTGAAAGAGATGTTCTTTGAAATTGCAAGTTTTTACTTTTAGTTGGAGGTTGAACTAGATCGATGCATAGTGATAAGGATATAAAAATATTTGTAAGTAAAATGATTGATCTTAGCACCATTAAACTATCTTTAAGGATTATAGCTTGAATCCTTCGCTTAGCACAAAAGGGTTATGAGTCCCCATTTTTAACCCTCATCCTCCTACTTCCTTGCTAGAGGACTAGCAAGATTTAAGTTTGGGGTGTAATAACTCTCTAATTTACATATTTTAGACACCCTTTTTGTCCATATTTTGCATTATTTATACTCTAACCTTAGCATTTTTAGGTCATTAACTGCAGGAATTCGTATTTAGGCCATTTAGGGTGTTGCATTCTTGCATTTGTGTATTTTGGATGAAAACGGGTACTTTAGAGCCTAAAATAGGGAAAAACAAGGTCAAATCCGAGCATGTACCCGGAGGAGCTATTGAGCAGGAAGAACAGTCTGAACCTCAACCTAATGAAGGAGATACAAGAGCAGGAAGAACAACCCGAAGACCTACCCAAGGAACAACCCGACCTTATCCTCGTGCACCGCATCGAGCAGACCCTCGGGCAGGACTGGGAAGCTAGGTTAACAGGGTTTCCATATATAACCCCCCCTCTTTTTCCTCTCGCCCTAGCACGCCGCAGACACTCAGAACAGAGAGCGAGAGCTTCTGAGCGAGAGACTGAGCGATTCAAACTACATCAACAACCAAGGAGGTTACAACAAAGGGTACAACAAGATGGGGAGAATGTTCAGATAGAGGATGTTAAATACATCAACAACCAAGGAGGTTACAACAAAGGGTACAACAACTACAAGCCAAATCCGAATCTGTCTTACCGTAACCCAAATGTTGCCAATCCTCAAGACTAACTCTACCCATCAGCAGTTCCAGGGAACCAGGTCCAGCAAAAGTCTTTTGTCTAATACAATCAAGCCTATGCTCCTAAGCAACAGTACTCTGGCAATTACCACCAACCCATTGCACCACCTGGATTCCAACAACAACAAGGCCATCAGAACCAATCCCAAGACGCTGACCTACGCGGCTTAATTCAGCAGATGATTCAAAATCAGGCATCGACTACTATGGACAACGCAAAACGGTTTGCAGAGATAAGCAACAAGATCGATTCTGGATACAATGACTTTACTGCCAAGTATGATTCCCTCAACACTAAGCTGAGGTATCTATAGGGCCACCACAACAACCAACCACCTCTATAGATCAACCATCTTCCAGGAAAATCTATTCAGAACCCAAAGGATTATGCCACTGCCCAAGCCATTTTCCTTGATGATGATTATGAGGACTACCTCACCGAGGACAGTGATGTTCAAGATGGGGAGGATATGGATCATTATGGGATGAATGAGTCTCAGTACTACATATCCGAGTATTAACCCGAGTCTTCACCCGAGGAGACTGATTGAGTTGATAATCGAGCACTGGTTCGAGAATCACAAATCGGAGAACCACCCGAGGCAGAATCCGATGAATCACCCGATGATGGTGATCGGATGATACATCGAGTAGATGTTCAGATGACAGATGACCCTCACCTGCCTGTAGCAGCAGAAGGGGAACTAGAGGAAAGGTTTAATGCTGCTCTTGACATCCAATTAGAGGCGCTTGCAGAGCGTATGTCCAAGCGTAAAGCTCCACCTCCTAAGCTCTTGCCACCACACGAACTTAAAGAGGAAATCACCAAGGAGGCAGCCCAGCTGGAGATTGAGGTTAAGGAAGCTGTCAAAGAAATTGGGAATGCAATATTGAGGAGTGGAGTGTGCTTAGGTCCTGGGAGCTGCGAATCGAGGAGAAATTGGAGGATCCCGGCTCTTTTACTCTGCCGTGTTCAATAGGTCTTAGGATTTTCAACAATTGCTGTGCGATCTGGGAGTTTCAGTCAGCATCATGCCACTGTCAGTTGCCAACAAGATGGGTTTCAGCAGTTTTAAACCGAGTAGTCTGTATTTGGTTCTAGCTGATAGAACAATCAGACATCCGATTGGTATCCTGGAAAATTTGCCTCTCAGGATTTGTGACAACCCGTCCGTAGGCCCCACTAGCCTCACTGCTAGTTGCCCCCATAGGCTGGCCCTGCAGGGCATCGATCCTAACCCATCACTGTGGATTAACTCACATAATCCACCAGTAGGTTATTGGTGCATCAGGCGTTCCTCGAACCCTGGTCCCTCACCCTTTAACAACCTTCCCACAGACAAGTTGCCACCAATTGAGCTGCAGCTAGCTGCCCACTGAGTATTTTTATGTGACAACCCGTCCCGCGGACCCCACTAGCCCACCGCTA
>NC_025699.1:19784460-19807608 GCF_000633955.1 Camelina sativa
ATGCCCTGCAGGGCCAGCTTGGGGTCCGTTTGGGCGGCTAGCAGTGAAGCTAGTGGGCTAGCAGTGAGGCTAGCGGGGTCCACGGGACAGGTTGTTACAGGATTAGAAGAGTGGAAGTTCCTACTGATTTTATGATCCTTGATATGGATAAGGAGCCGAATGATCCACTGATCCTAGGGAGACCATTCTTGGCAACAGTAGGAGTAGTAATTGACGTGAAACAAGGCAAGATCAGAATTGAGCATGGGAAGCATTTCAAGATGGATTTTGGCGTCAAGAAAAGAATTAAAAGGCCAACTATCGATGGTCAAGTCTTTTCCACCAAGACAAGGCAAAGAAGAGTCAAGCATTTTAATGAAGTCAACACTAGATTTGCTGTGGAACTAGGACAAGACCAGGGAGATTGGTTGAGCAAGTCTGTTCCAGTGGAGAGGATTCAAAAACCTCTCCCTCCTAAAACCCATGCTTAAAGAGCATGAAGAGTGAAGCTTAATGACTTAAAACAAGCTCACTTGGGAGGAAGTCCCAAAGGTATCCTTTATTTTATTTTAATTCTTATTTATTTATTTTATCTTCTTTTCTATTTTTGCATATTTACATTTATAAAAAAAAAAAAAAAGAGAAAAAGTGAAAAAGGAAATTTTGGGAACCCGAGGCTCTATCCAAATCCGTACCCGACGCGCCTGATCATGTTTCTACTCGGGTGGCGAGTGGAGTCCGAATTCCACAAACCCTAGCCCACTCTCGGAGAAGCCCAAGAAGCCAACCCTCCCTATTTAAGGAGCCTAACCCTCACAACTCCATAAGTTCTCTCTAAACCCTAAAACGCTTTGTCTTCTTATCCTTTCTCTCTTAAACTCGAGTGTTCTAAGATTTTCGGGAACAAACCCTATTGATCTCGAGTTTAGCTTTTCTTTCTTTTTAAGGATTTTACCAATGGCACCAAAGATGAAGACCTACCAAAAGAAGGGGAGCAGATCAACCTCCACCGCTGCTACAACCGGAGGTGATGCCGTCGAACCTCGCGAATCCCAAGGAAGAGGAGACGTTCCGCATTCCCAACCGTTGGCTGGACGTTTCGCTTCTCCAACCCGATCCATCACCCGATCCGGTGCTCGAGCAACTGATCGTGCAGACCTCCGAGTTCGCTCACCAAGCCTGGTGGCGAGTGCTGTTCGCCGATCTCCTCGACATAGGGACCTGTCTACGCCCGAGAGAACTGTTACTGATCCTATGGAGGTCGATTCTGATGCCGGTGGAGGAGAACCAGAGGAGATCCAAACCTCGCGGTTAAGGAGCAGAGCTGCGGTTGCAAGAGGGCAGAGACTAGCCTCTGAAAGGGCTGAGAAGGTAGCCGAGAGAGCAGCTGGGAAGAGGATCGAGACGCAGAGGAGGAGAGCCGTGACCAAGAGGAGGAACAGAGAGAACGCACACGCCAGGCTTCGCGGAGGCTGAAGCAAAAAGAGGTGGAGACTCCGGCCAAGCTCTTCAAGATTTTCTGCAAGATGAACTTTGTTGGTACCCGCTACCCTCACCGAGAAACGATGAAGCAGTTGGGCATCGCTAGAGATGTCGAGTTCCTGTTCGACATCTGCGACATGGGCCAGATGATGCAAGCCAACCTCGATGCTTATGAAAAGGAGACGGTTCACTTTCTCTCCACGCGGCAGTTACATTATTTTGAAGACCACTGAAACAAGAACTTTTTTAAGGTCTACTTATGCAATGAATGTATGAGAACATGCAAACAGAGACATAAGCAGAGATGATGATGAATGGGATGCAAGGTGTTTCAATACTCTTATGATGTTGTAGCATAAAGGATGTCAATCCATAAAGAGTGATTATGCAAGAAGTCAAGATGTGATCAATGCATTCAAGTTAAGCCAAATATCAAGTTGATTTGTTTCTAACAACCTAATGACAAAAATGAAATGCAGAAGATTAAAGCAACTTAAGACAATACTAATGCAGAATTAAACTATAGAACAAGTGCAATAAACAATACTAAGCATAATTGACTAATAAGCAGAAGAAAACAAGAACAGAACAATGCATAAACAAAAAAATAAACTGGAGCTCGACCTAGCACTCGGTCGAGTGCATGATTGAGTAGGTGGTCGAGCACTTGGCCGAGTGATGCATAACAGAAAACAGAAGCAAAATAAAGAACAGAGATGCAAAATAAATGATGAAAAACAATTTAACAGAGAAAGCAGTAATAAACAAGGAGCAAATAGGTCCTAGAGATGGGGGTAATTGGTTGGTATCAAGCTAAGCTTACCCAGATTGTTTAACGAACTTCATAAAAGCTATCCCTAGACAATGATCTTCTAATACTTGCTAATCCACTCTCATGGCAATAACAATCAAGCTTAGATACTCCTAGACCTAGCTCTCGCTAGCTAAGAACATATAAAAGCAGGCAATAAACAACCAGATCATTAATGTCAAAATTCACCTTAAACATCTAATCTCTTGGCATGCTTCATGATAATCTCTAGTATTAGCCTTATCTAGCAACTTAGACATTGGTGTGATGCTAAGAAGCTTAAGATCTATCCTTACCCTCTCAGTATAAGAACATCATAGAGCACAGCTAACCCAGAAGGGATCTATAAACAATCAAGCTTAAACAATCTAGATAAACATAACTCTTTACCAACCTATCCCATCTCTAAGATCCTAAGGCACTAATCTGATCTAAAAATCATGATGAAGAACACAAACCCAGAAAATGATAAAACAAGCATGATCAGATAGATAAGAGAGAGATAATCAATTTTAATACAAAGAAGTGCAAATACTCACTAGATTCAAAGTTATGAAGGTTACAAAGTGCAAAAAACCTAGAAAAGATAAGAGATGATGAAATAAAGTAAAAGCAGCTAAAAATGGCAAAAACTAGGTTATGACATCTCCCTAGACGGCTGCAGGGTGCATTGTCTTTTTATAGGAGGAAAGGGTAGCCCTACTTAGCTAGAATACAAAATAAAAGGTCGGCTGCAAGTTCTCGACCATGTGCTCGGTCGAGTGGTTGGTCCGTCAAGTAACTCCAGTCTTCGATCTAGAATGATATCGGTTCAGTAAAACAGGTATAACTCTTGCACGACAGCTCCAATTGCCTTGAAACAACCGGCATTGGAAATTTAACTCAATTTCCTACAACTCTCATTAAGGATTCTGAAGCTAAAACGCAACGGAAAATCTTCATTCGGATCGATCTTTGAGGAGCTCGTTATGAACCCGACCATGTACTCGACGGTGTGCCTGCTCGAGTGGTATGGTCGAGTGCCTTCTTTTCCCTTCCCGATACTTCCAATCCTCTGGTTTAGCTCCAGAAATAACAGCAAGTCCTTCCTTACCCTTTTAGAGCTCCATAACACCTAATAATACTCCAAATGCACAAATGTATGCAATGCATGCTTCTAAACATCCTAAGTGCATATTTGGACATAAATGGCTATAAAACCTAAGGAATCACTTCTATATGATGCAAAACATGAACTAAACAAGGCCATAAATATGGTAAAATATAGTGACATCAACCACCCGACCCTACTATCCGATGGGGGATCAGGTTCATCATGTTCTCCGTGCGAAACAAGGAGTACTGGCTTACTTTCAAGGCGTTGGAGAAGCTGTATGGTTTCAAGGATGGGAGTGGAGAGAACATGGAGGTGAGCAAGGAGGAGATTAAGTCCCTATGGCTGACAATAGGCGACAAGCTTCCTTACAAGTCTACAAGCTCCAAATCAGCTCAAATAAGGAGCCCCGTTTTAAGGTACTTTCACAAGTCTCTAGCTTGCACCTTGTTTGCTAGAAAGGAGACTGGGAATGTGAATGACCATGAGCTCCAGCTGCTAGACATTGCCTTGTGTGGAGTTTTAGACAATGCTAGGGATGGTACACCGCTAGTTGGAGATGCTGCGGACTAGTATGGTCTTTGTGCTGCTCGACCAGTTCCTCTACCTAAAGTCTTGGGCGATGAAAACTGAGAGAAGAGAGGGAGCTGGAGAGATCTCCATAGGAGGATTGGTCAAACCAATTTTGGTGGCTTGCGATGTGCCTTTAAAGGGAGTGGTACATGACCCGAGATGGCTGGACGTCGAGTACCTGACACTGGCGAGATTCTTGGCCTATGAGAGGCCAAACGACATGCTTCTCTTCAAGTTTGTCCATCTAGCTGCCGGAGCCACCCAAATGATCTTACCCAACGTCGTGTGCAGCAAAATCCGGCTAGGGGACAACATAGACTTCGCACCACCTTTGGAGGAGCTGTACAATCCGGAGGAGGAGTCCGAGGCAGAAAAGAGAGAGCCGACTGGGCAAGGACAGGGAGACAACTCAGACGATTACGATTTCGAGGAGTATGTTTGCTCTCAAAAGCAATCAGTTTGGGTGAAGGAAGCTCACAAGAGGATCAGATGGCTGAAGAGGATGAACAAGTTCCTAGCTAGGAAAGTGAAGGACCTTACCGGATCAGTGAAGGTAATGGAAGGTCAGATAAAGGAGCTGCAAGACAAGGCAAGCTGTGCCTCAGCTCCCACCTCGACATATGCACCAATATGGATGGGGAGGAGCGGACCGCTAGGAGGAATTCGAGGATTGACACCTCCAGCGCCTCACAGAGCATCGTCTTACGAGCCCCAACCAGAGGAGGATGTCACTAGACTCAGCAGATCGCGGAGAAGCCACTCAGATGCCCATCCGACGCCTAACTCGATGCCTTCAAATGCCTTACCCGATGCCGTATTCGATGCACCCTGCGAGTGGCTATACGGGTGATCACTCCGGACCTCTCCCGCCATACCTGTCGTACTACCCGATGCCTTATCCGATGAGTTACGCGATGCCATACCCGATCAACCCCTCGGATGCTGGTCCAAGCAAGTCGTCCGTGCACATAACCGAGCTCTCTGATGAGAGAATCCCGGCACCTGCTGAAGACGGTGACGACCCTGGCTACACGTTGGCGAGTATGGAGGCTGCTACAACCTCCTTCTTCACCAACCCATAAGGTACCACATTCATCCAACCTTTGTAAATAACATTGCATTTAGTTTTATTTCATTTTGTGTGATTCTTGGATTCTTTTTCAGACTTTTATTACACAGGGACTGTGTAATTTAAGTTTGGGGGAGGGTCCTAGAATGTATATAACATTGTGTTTTATTTTCTTATTTTCTTATTTCAAATTTTTGCATGCTAGTTTTATTCATTTGAGTCTGCATTTATGTGCATTGAAAAAACCCTAAAAAATTTGAAATTTTTTTTAAAAAATAATAATAAAAAAAAGAGTGTTCATGTAGTTGCATTTACATATTAGGATTGAGTCTAGTTTGCTTCACATAGGATTGTTGCATATGCATTTTAGGGGACAATGATTAAAACCACCTTGTTTAAAGTCAAACATTAGGATTGAAGTTATAGCCCTTAATCACAGTTCATTGTTGCTAGATCAATCTTTGGAAAAAAATAAAAAATATTTGTTTAGAACCTTGTGTCTTTTGAATGCTTCTTCCACTTGCTTGAACATTGAATCATCTCTATATTATTGGAATTAATTTGAACTTAAATTGTCTTGCTTATGGAATTTGAATACTTGCTCATGATAACTCTAGACTCGGGTTAACACTCCATTTTTGTCAATCTTTTCGTTTAACCCGATTTGTTTTTCCCTACCCTTGAATCCAAACCTTTCTTTCAAACCTTGTTGTGAACNTGCTGGTCCAAGCAAGTCGTCCGTGCACATAACCGAGCTCTCTGATGAGAGAATCCCGGCACCTGCTGAAGACGGTGACGACCCTGGCTACACGTTGGCGAGTATGGAGGCTGCTACAACCTCCTTCTTCACCAACCCATAAGGTACCACATTCATCCAACCTTTGTAAATAACATTGCATTTAGTTTTATTTCATTTTGTGTGATTCTTGGATTCTTTTTCAGACTTTTATTACACAGGGACTGTGTAATTTAAGTTTGGGGGAGGGTCCTAGAATGTATATAACATTGTGTTTTATTTTCTTATTTTCTTATTTCAAATTTTTGCATGCTAGTTTTATTCATTTGAGTCTGCATTTATGTGCATTGAAAAAACCCTAAAAAATTTGAAATTTTTTTTAAAAAATAATAATAAAAAAAAGAGTGTTCATGTAGTTGCATTTACATATTAGGATTGAGTCTAGTTTGCTTCACATAGGATTGTTGCATATGCATTTTAGGGGACAATGATTAAAACCACCTTGTTTAAAGTCAAACATTAGGATTGAAGTTATAGCCCTTAATCACAGTTCATTGTTGCTAGATCAATCTTTGGAAAAAAATAAAAAATATTTGTTTAGAACCTTGTGTCTTTTGAATGCTTCTTCCACTTGCTTGAACATTGAATCATCTCTATATTATTGGAATTAATTTGAACTTAAATTGTCTTGCTTATGGAATTTGAATACTTGCTCATGATAACTCTAGACTCGGGTTAACACTCCATTTTTGTCAATCTTTTCGTTTAACCCGATTTGTTTTTCCCTACCCTTGAATCCAAACCTTTCTTTCAAACCTTGTTGTGAACTGTTGAGTGAGGCCTTTTCATTGTGCTATAGGTTGTGAAACCTTGAGAGTATTTAGAACGACAAAGAACTGGCTCTTGATTTAGCTAAGTTAGAATCATTTGGACTAGCTAATAGAATCGGTTTAGAAAGATAGGTGGTTAGCATGTTTATTTTGGGTTGGGTTGAGAAAAAAAAAAAAAAAAAGAAGTCCCTAAGGTTAGAAAAAAGTAGCTCTAAGTCTCTTAGTAAAAAAAAAGAGAAAAAGATCTTGCTATAGTCTCCTTAGAAAGAAAGAAAAAGAAACAAAAAAAAATTATATATATATATACATATTAGGAGTTTAGCAAAGAAAGAAAAAAAAAAAAAAAAAAAAAAAAAAAGAGAGCTAGATGTTTAAAGTTTAGACCTTAGGGATTAAAAAAAAAAAAAATAGTTAAAATCAAAGTTGTGGGTAGTTTTATTCTAGGGGGTTTGATTAAAAAAGAGATAAATGAGAAAAGGGTAGATTATCAAGAGTTATGCTTTGTATGCCCAAATTGTTCTCAATCTTAGATAGTTTTCACAACTATCTAGCATTACTTCTTTTGAGAGAAAACCACCCAAAGAATTTGTTTGAAGCCACCCTCTAATTTTGGGGTCTAATAACTCTCTTATTTACATGTTTTAAGCATCATTTTTTGTCCATATTTTGCATTGTTTATATTCTTACCTCNAATGTATATAACATTGTGTTTTATTTTCTTATTTTCTTATTTCAAATTTTTGCATGCTAGTTTTATTCATTTGAGTCTGCATTTATGTGCATTGAAAAAACCCTAAAAAATTTGAAATTTTTTTTAAAAAATNAGAGCCTAAAATGGGGAGAAACAAGGACAGATCCGAGCATGTACCCGAAAGAGCATGTACCCGACAGGAAGAACAGTCCAAACCCCAACCCGATCGAGAAGGATCCAAGAGAAGNGCATTTTAGGGGACAATGATTAAAACCACCTTGTTTAAAGTCAAACATTAGGATTGAAGTTATAGCCCTTAATCACAGTTCATTGTTGCTAGATCAATCTTTGGAAAAAAATAAAAAATATTTGTTTAGAACCTTGTGTCTTTTGAATGCTTCTTCCACTTGCTTGAACATTGAATCATCTCTATATTATTGGAANCTAGCACGCCGCAGACACTCAAACCAGAGAGCGAGAGCTTCTAAGAGAGTTCTAGAGCGACTCAAACACTTTTCAACTTTTGTTAGGATTTTATTTTACTTCTTTTTGCTATCTTTTTAGAGTTCTACTTTGTACTCTTTACTTCTACTCTATCTTTTAATACAATGCAATTTTCGTTTATCTATGCTTCTATGTTTTCTGCAATGAATTCCGAGTAGTGAAGTAAAGTTTCTAGGGATTGGATAGACGATTTTGTGTTCTTGATCGGTTAGGATGTCTTAGCTTGATTGTTTATGTTTTATAAATTTCTTTCTAGATTGGTGTTCTTAATGCTATCAATAAACCGAGAGGGTGAGATTAGATCTAAGGTGTTTTACCATCGAGAGGTGTAGATGAAATGCTTGAATCGATCAATGCTAGAGTTTACTCACTTAGCCTAAGAGATTAGATGTGTAAGGAGTTTATTGACAATAATGAATCGGTTTGTATTGCCTGTTTGGGCATGTTTCTCCAACGAGAGTTGGGTAGGGAAGTGATCAAGGTTGATTGTTTCTATCACGAGAGTGTTTTAACAAGATTTTAGAGATTCATTGTCTAAGAAATATTTGCTTGAGGCATGTAGGACATCCACACTAGTCAGGAACACTTAGGAGTCGATTACCCCATCTTTAGAAGCTTTTGCATTTTAATTGTTTACATTTTTATTCCTTACTCAATCCCTTACCCGAACAGGTACATGATCACATGCTTCGAGTATACCTTCGAGCTGTTCATACTTCCTTTGCTTACTCGATCACCCCACCCGATCCTATACTCGAATGCTTGCATCGAGTGCGTAGGTCGTGTGGTTTCTTGTTTATATTCTTTTTATTTATTGTTTTAGGAGATAAAACCCCAATTATTGCTTGGCTTGACTTGCTTGCTTCTGATTGCATCCTATCTGCTAGCATAACAACCATTTGGATTGATAACCCTTTGTACTACAACTGCATAGGGAATTGATACCCTGGGTGAAAATCCTGTTATCAGCACTAATGGCAACCAAAGATGCTCCTAACTATAAGAAAAGAGCTTAGTGAGATATTGGACATGGAAATCATTACCACTACCTTATACTAAGTTTTCTTTTAAATGGCCTACAACCTATAACTAAGGAGAGATAGTGGAATTCCCAAATGGTGGTTAGCATTCTTTTTTGTCCATATTTTGCATTGTTCATACCTCTAACATAGCATTTTTAGGTCATTAACTGTAGGAATTCACTTTTAGACCATTTAGGATGTTGCATTTCTGCATTAGCATATTTTGGATGAAAACAGGTGCTAAAGAGCCAAAAATGAGGAAAAACAAGGACAACTCGAGCATGTACCCGAAGGAGCCATCGAGCTGCAAGAACAAGTCCGATCCCCAACACGATCGAGGAGGATCCAAGAGTATGAAGAGTAACCCGAAGATCCACCCGAGGAGTAACCCGACTACACCCTCGTGTACTCCATCGAGTAGACCATCGGGCAAGTCTGGGAAGCTAGGTCAAAAGGGTTTCCATATATAAACCCCTTCCTCTCCTAGCTCGCAAACGAGCACGCCGCAGACCCTCAAACCAGAGAGCGAGAGCTTCTGTGAGAGAACTGAGCGACTCAAACATTTTCCTTTTTGTTTTACATTTTTATTTTGTATTTTTCTTAGATTTCTATCTTGTACTCTTTCTCCTCTACTCTATCTTTTAATACAATGCAATTTTCATTCATTTTCGTTGCTTTATTTCTTGTTATCATGTCCGAGTAGTGTAGTAAAGTTTCTAGGGATGGGATAGATGATTTTGTGTTCTTGATCGGTTAGGATGCCTTAGTTTGATTGTAAATGATTGATAGATTTCCTTCTAGGTTGGTATTCTTAATGCTGTCAACAGACCGAGAGGTTGAGATTAGATCTAGGGCGTTTACCAATGCTACAGGCCGAAAAGAGTAGATAAAATGCTTGATTTAGCCAATGCTAGAGGTTTACTTGACTCCGAGTAAGAAATTAGATGAGTTCGAGTTTACTGACAATAATGAATCGATCTTAATGCCTGCTTGTTCATATTGCTAGTGCGAGAGTGTGGTGATGTGTTCAAGGTTGATTGTTGCTAGTGCGAGAGTGTGGTGACAAAGTTTTAGAGATTCATTGTCTAGGAAATAATTGCTTGAGGCATGTAAGGCATCTGTATTGGTCAAGAATACTTAGGATTCGATTACCCCATCCTTAGGAACTTTCGTATTTTAATTGTTTACATTTTCTTTACTTACTCGGTCACTTACCCGATCAGGTACACGATAACCTGCATCGAGTGATACANGAGCTTCTGTGAGAGAACTGAGCGACTCAAACATTTTCCTTTTTGTTTTACATTTTTATTTTGTATTTTTCTTAGATTTCTATCTTGTACTCTTTCTCCTCTACTCTATCTTTTAATACAATGCAATTTTCATTCATTTTCGTTGCTTTATTTCTTGTTATCATGTCCGAGTAGTGTAGTAAAGTTTCTAGGGATGGGATAGATGATTTTGTGTTCTTGATCGGTTAGGATGCCTTAGTTTGATTGTAAATGATTGATAGATTTCCTTCTAGGTTGGTATTCTTAATGCTGTCAACAGACCGAGAGGTTGAGATTAGATCTAGGGCGTTTACCAATGCTACAGGCCGAAAAGAGTAGATAAAATGCTTGATTTAGCCAATGCTAGAGGTTTACTTGACTCCGAGTAAGAAATTAGATGAGTTCGAGTTTACTGACAATAATGAATCGATCTTAATGCCTGCTTGTTCATATTGCTAGTGCGAGAGTGTGGTGATGTGTTCAAGGTTGATTGTTGCTAGTGCGAGAGTGTGGTGACAAAGTTTTAGAGATTCATTGTCTAGGAAATAATTGCTTGAGGCATGTAAGGCATCTGTATTGGTCAAGAATACTTAGGATTCGATTACCCCATCCTTAGGAACTTTCGTATTTTAATTGTTTACATTTTCTTTACTTACTCGGTCACTTACCCGATCAGGTACACGATAACCTGCATCGAGTGATACATCGAGCTGTTCATATCTCACTTGCTTACTCGATCACCCCACTCGATCCTGTACTCGATTGCTTGCATCGAGAGCTTAAGTCGTGTGGTTTCTTTGTTCAAATTCTTTTCTTTATTTATTTTAGGACTGTTAGAATCAAAACCCTATCTGCTTGGCTTGACTTGTATTGTACTGATCATATCCTTCCTGCTAGCAATAGACAACCATTTGGATTGATAACCCTTTGTACTACAACTGCATAGGGAATTGATACCCTGGGTGAAAACCTGTCTATCAGAGATACTGCCTAGGTTACTTTGTAGAGCAAGAAACGAAAGAAAAAACAAAACCCTTAAAGATCTTACCTGGCTCTTCTGAGATCTGGAGGAATTACTATTCGTCAAGTGATAATTTCATGGCCTCTCGAACCAGAGACAACCCTTCAAAGCTTCATGGATACACTCCAACTGAGTTCAGCCATCATAGTAGGCTTTCTACTCCTCTGAGAACCAGACAAGCATCCCAAACACCCTCCATAGATCGCCAACCTGTAAATAAGAGTTTTCACGAGGACATGCATCATCGAACCCACCATTATCAAAAGGACTACCAGTTGGGCTACAGACCGAGAATAAGCAGACACTCACCATCAGACCGAGAACCCCAAATATACCCTTAGAACAAGCGCATCGGTTATCCTTTGAGGATGACTTTTTGTTTTCTAATAATAAAACCAAAAAAAAGAAAATATTTATTCTTGATATTTCGCTGATCTGTGTCTCTGCAGAAATAAAATTAGACATTCACAGACCCTTTACGTGTCAAAATTGTATTGCTTGCCTTTGTTTTATTTTTTTTGTTGTTTTCTTTATTTCTGCATAAGCTTCTCTCTCCTTCGAAACAAACGAAAAGTCGAAGGCAAAACAGATTTTCCAAAACTTGATTCACAACCAGATCGAAGATCTCATCGATTTCCAGACAAAATTGATGTCTCCTCATCGTCTTCTTTTGATATCTGATTCCTCTTAGTTCTTCTCTGTTAGGTAAGAAGCTGATTTGGTTGACACAATCAAAGTAATTGCTGAATAATTTTTGGTTCCTACAAGTCCGCATACATCTGGGTTTCTATATGAATCTGTTTGTTTCAATAGGTTTTGAGTAGAATCTGTTTTGCAAGAATCTATTTTGAGTAATCTGGGTTTTGAGGAGCTAATTTTGGGTATTAATCTTTTGATTTGTGAGGAAAAAAAATTGAAAATTGGGATTGTAAAGCAGAAGTAATGAGCTCCAATGGGGGTGGCAACGTCTACAGCAGCAAAAGCTTTTGGTGAGTCTCACTCAAATTACTTATCCAATTTTGTAATTTTCAGAGCTTCTATGTTTGAATTGTTTTTGAGAGGTTTATCGGGTTTGTTTTTAGATGATCCGCGAGAGCTATAAAATGACTTGCAGTTGGAGAATTGGAGGCTACAAATGTCAAGTTTCGAAGCACTAGTACTGAAGCCATTGGAGTGGGTTTCTTAGTCGAAGGTTTGTTATTCCACAGACTTGTATCTACTTCAGCTTCAGCTTTGCTTCTCTTCTTACGATTCTTAAACATGAAAGCTGTTTATTCAGTTGTTGGTTGAATTATATTGCTTGCTAGAACAAAATTTAGGGAATTAAATTGTCAAAACTATAAACAAGAAACAGAAAGTCTTACATTGTGTTTTGTGGACGTTTTGGTTTTAGTTATTGGCCTCATAACATTGCGGTTACAATGTACAAAACTTAGTTAAAACAGTCTTGATTCGCCTCTTGTTTTGGTTACCTTGTAAGTCTTTGTTTAACTCTTGTTTGGTTGTTGACATTGATAGCTTGTTTTGTCACACTTTAAACACTAATTGGTTGGTAGTTATAATAGTTAAGCACTTATTGTCGAGTAAGTGCTTAAACTCAATGCTAGGTAGTTGTGTGTTATGTCACACTTAAACACAACAAACAGTTAAACCTTACCTAACCACTTTACCATAAACACAACAACCAAACACTTAAACGCTTGAACTCTATATATGCCGCTTGTTGTTCTCTATCCACCAAACCAATTCTTCTTTTCTCCATCTTTCATATAGTTTAGGCTATGGGTTCTAGCAGTTCTTATAGTTTATCTCGAAACTTTACCAACCTCTTAAATAGCCAACAAGAGATGAATAATCCAGAATCTCTTCCTTCTTTTTCTCATCCTATTCAAATAAGCTCATCACATATCCCTCAGTTCAGTTCACAATTTAGTGATGTCCAAGACCTAGATGATAACACAAGAGAAGCTAGACACAGATGGACTCCGCAAGAAGATGTTGTCTTGATCAGTGGTTGGTTAAACACCAGCAAAGATCCAGTCGTGAGCAATGGGCAAAAGCTAGGTTCTTTTTGGGATCGAAGAGCATTCTATTATGGAGAAAGTGAAGCAGTAGCGGGTAAACCAAAGAGAGGAGCTAGTCAATGTAAGCAGAGATGGAAAAAAATCAATGAGACTGTCAACAAGTTTGTAGGATGCTACAATCAAGCTTCGAGTCGGAGAAGTAGTGGCCAGTCTGAAGATGATGTTCTCCAAATGGCAAACAAGTTGTACTTCAATGATTAGAAAGTAAAGTTCAACCTAGAGCATGCTTGGAGGGAGCTACGCCACGAACAGAAGTGGTGTACTTCTAATGCTTATAGAGGATATAAAAACTCCAAAAGAACTAAGCTTGATGTGAGTGGCACATACTCCTCAAGCTCAAATACAACATCTCGTGTTGAGGAAGAAACTGAAGAACGCCCTCCAGGTATTAAGGCATCCAAAAGCAAAACAAAGAAAACTGCTCGTGGTGAAGCTACTCAAGGTGATTCCTTGCAAAAGTTACAGCAGGCGTGGGAGATCAGAGAGAAAGAAATAGCTGCGAGAGAAAGAATATCAAAGCAGCGACTTCTAGAGACTCTCGTCGGTAGAAATGATCTATCCGAACCTGAGCTCAACCTGAGAAAGAAGCTAGTAGATGAGATGTTTGGATAATTTGGTTACTAATTATGCTAATCCTATGTTTCATGTTTGTGTCTTAATTATTGTCTTATTTAGGAGCCGTTTACTAATCCTGAAATCAATCTTCTTGTTTGTGTCTTGTTTATGAGTCGTTTCTATTAATGAAATCCTATGTTTCATGTTTCTTCTTGTTTGTGTCTTGTCTATGAGGTGTTTTTATTACTCAAATCCTTGTAAACAATATTGTCTTTCTCTATATGTTGTTTGATAAGAGCCTTGTTCACCAATTGGAGAACCACTATGCGGATACTGTTGGCGATGTTTTGCTATATGTGTGTTTCTTTCTTTTGGGTGAAACGTAACAGGTGTTGTATTTGTGTTCCAAACGTAACAGGAAAATGTCTCAGATTCAGAACAATAAAACGTAATTGGTATGTTTCTTCCTTTTTTTGTGAAACAAAACATGTGTGTGTTCGTTTTATGTTTTATTAGTAATGGAACAATAGCAATGGAACAAGAATCTCAGCTTTATGTTTTGTTATGCTAGGTTTGTTTCTTCCTTTTTTTGTGAAACAAAACATGTATGTGGTCTGATTGTTTATGTTATGTTATGCAGCGAACCCGTGATTAGGAGCAGTCGGCACAAGACAACAATAAAATCTAGAAAGACAACCCGTGATTGGGAGCAGTCGGCACAAGACAACACTCCAATATGCTTGTTTTTTGCTAACCCGTGTTTCTGTCAGCTCCATGGTTTGTTTTTTTGTAACCCGTGAACAAGACAACCCGTGGCTAATTTGTTTTTTTTTTCCCAACTTGTAGTTGAATGACCGTGTATATATAGTGTTCATAATCGGCTTCTCTATGTTGTAAAAACTCCCAATGCAGTCTACTTCTTTCTTTTAAGTTTCACATCTTTTCTCCCAAATCTCTCTTGCTAGCTCCCAATTTTTTTTCTCTCACCATAAAATATCTCTATGCTGGGAATTAAATATTTCTATAACATGTCATCTCCAAATTTAGATGATGAGTACGATGAAATGTTTGATGGATACTTTGATAGTCTATTTCAAAATTGCCTAGATGATTATGGCAATGATCAACAGCCAACTAGTTCAAGGCCGCCAAGAGCTTTTGTTGAAAGAGACCGCGAGGAAGGGCACACTCGTTTATAGAATGATTATTTCAGCGAAAATTCTACTTACTCTCACGCTAGTTTCCGTCGTTGTTTTCAAATGAACAAGTCATTGTTCATTCGTATTGTTAATGCACTATCCAATGAAGTACCATATTTCCAACAAAGAAGAGATGCTACGGGAAGGTTTGGTCTGTCTGGATTACAAAAGTGTACAACAGCCATTCGTTTGTTGGCATATGGCTGTGCAGCAGATGCGGTGGATGAATACCTCCGCCTCGCAGGTAGCACCGCAATGTTATGCTTGGAAAATTTTGTGGAGGGAATTATATATTTGTTTCAGGATACATACCTAAGAAGACCTACGTCAGAGGATCTCCAACGATTACTCAATCAAGGAGAGGCACACGGATTTCCACGGATGATAGGAAGCATTGATTATATGCATTGGGAATGGAAGAATTGCCCAACAGCTTGGAAAGGACAATATTCTCGTGGATCTGGAAAGCCTACAATCGTTTTAGAGGCTGTGGCTTCGCAAGATCTCTGGATTTGGCATGCATTTTTTGAACCTCCAGGTACTTTAAATGATATCAATGTCATTGACCGTTCACCAGTTTTTGATGTAATATTAGAAGGTCGAGCTCCGAGAGAGCTCCGAGAGTAGATTACTTTGTCAATGGTCGACATTACAATATGGCTTACTACCTCATTGATGGTATATATCTGAAATGTGCAAAATTCATCCAATCAATTTTACTTCCACAAGATCTGAAAGCATCATTATTTGCTTATTATCAAGAAGCTGCCCGAAAAGATGTTGAACGTGCTTTTGGGGTTTTGCAAGCTCGATTTGCAATTGTTAAAAATCTCGCCCTTTTTTGGATAAGGCAAAAATAGAAAAGATAATGAGAGCATGTATCATATTGCACAATATGATTGTAGAAGATGAACGGGATGGATACAGTCTGTACAATGTCGCAGAATCCCATCAAGGAGAAGGAAGCAAGACTTCACATGTCGATTTAACATACTCTACAGAAAAGATTGCCGATATGAACAATGTGATGAGCGCTTGGAATCAAGTTCGTGATACAAGGATACATCGACGGTTGAAAGCTGATTTGGTTGAACATATTTGGCAAAAATTTGGCACAACTTAAAATTAACCGATGTTAATTAAGTTATTGATAATGTTTTTATATGTTTCTATTATTCTATGTTTTTTTTATTGTAATATATGTTTGAATTGTTTTTATAATGTAATATATTTGTTTTTTTAATAAAATGTATTATACTGTAACTACAGTTCTAGTTTTATTTTCCTAATATTGTATACATTATATACCAACATTTATAACATTATAAAATATACTTAAAACACAATTTTAATAAAATTTATATAAGACATCTATGTTTAAGGATGACTAATGGGAGGAGGAAAAATTAAAAGGATCAAAACATAGATTAATATTATTTTTAATCTTATTAAAAGTTTAAGATACAAAGATGAGTATGACAAATGGACTTGCCCTTAAAAGAGTACTCATTTTAAAATTCAAACAACATAATATTTTTAAAATTTTCAATATTTATTAAATGAAAACAGTATATATGTTACACATAAATTAAAAACTGTATATTTATTTTAGTTAAATTTAGTTTTAATTAGTATTAATTTTAAAACATGATATAAATATAAGAAAGGAGAATTCTCAAAATTTGCACAATTTTAAGTTTTTAGTCCAAAACTAGCACCTACTCTCAAATGTTCCAAAATTAGCACAAATCCTTTTAATGTATATCATTAATAAAATTAAACTAAAGCAAGGATTAAACAAAATATTGAAATTGTGAGAATTAGAGAATTTGTGTTCCACCGCCGAGAGAAACCATGGAGAGTGAGAATTAGAGCATTGATGGTGTCTAGGTTAACACGGCGGCGGCAACTAGACGGACATTGATTCTTGCCGGAGAGAAGAAACCCAACTTTGATTACCCAACGATAGTGTTGGGGAAGCTGGTGGCAATAGTAGAGATCTGAGCCGTGGTGAGGATATGTGGCGAGGAGGTCTAGTTCTGTAGCGATAGTGTAATACCACCGCCACACAGCGCCGTATACGAAAGGTTGCGACTCCTATGCCCGAGAAAGTGGAATGGAAGAGAATGGTGGGGATATTTGCCAAGCAGCTTCTGATTTTAATCTCAAGGTAAGCTCGATTCTAAATTCTGGATTCGATTCTTAGGTCTCATTTCTTTATTTATCCGCTGAATCCTATGGTGTGATCGACTTCCCTTTCTCATTTTCAAAAGTATTAGATTTTCAATAGATTGACTGATTTGTAATTTGGGTTTCTCAATCAAAAACTCTACTCTTGTCCTTGTTTTTGTTTATTTGGTTTCTGGATTTTATAAAATTGTGTTGGTGAATTGAAATTTAGATGATGATGACGGCGTTTAAGTCTACAAGGAACTTAACGATCAGGCTGGTCCTTGGAGATTTCTTATTCTTTAAATTTTGTTAGGATTATCTCATATTTGATTTGCTCATTTTTTTTCATTTCTCATGACAATAAACTGTCAATAGAGGAATTATAGATATGTTTCTTTAGATGATACATGCTTGTTGATTGCTTTGAGTTCCGTAATTAGAGATAAATTCGATTGAATTGTTCTATTCAAGATTTCTAGAGCGACATTAGTTTGATTCATTTTTTCAATTCTTGATTTAACTTGTAGGTTGCATTAGCACTAAAGGAGCTGGGGATTGTGATGCGTTCCCTTGGACAAAACTCAATCGAAGCAGAGCTTCAAGACATGATTAATGAACTGGACGTGGATGGTAATGGTACCATTGATTTCCTTGAGGTCTTGAAATTGCTTTTGAGTATGGCTAAATTCTAAGGTAAGCAACCAAAACTTCTTATTCCCATGCATTACCCTTTATCTTATAACTCAAGATCTATCTGATGTGATAACAACAAATTTTTCTTGAAAGTAATTGCAGAGCATGTGATGGAACTTTACACCAAGATGACTAATGGATCAACAATCAAAAAGACAAGGAGACTACCTTGTTTGGAGTTACGAGGATGCTAACCCTTATTTTGACTCATTTCCTTTAAAGCTCTATGTTGAATATGTGTTCCTAAATCACTGTCATTGATAATTACTGAATTTTGAAATTCTTCTAAGAATGGAATGTTTTTGTTTTCTTAGTTCACAGTCCAAAGCAGAGAAGAAGATCCTTATAGTTGAGGAACTTGAGCGGGAGAAGAAGAAGAAGGAAGGAAGAGAATGTTTGACTCCTGGTTTGTTTTTTCTCTATTGTGGTTGAGATTGTGTTCAGTCAAGGGAGTGCTTAGATTGTGTTCAAAGGTAATAGAGAATCTGTGGGATTTGACTCGTACCAGGGGGTTCATTAAGAGGATCATCAACTGTTGCAACAAGAAAATGTATGATGTCACTTGGTAGTGATACTGGTGAAATTCAGGAAGGATTACACACAATTTAGGAAGGATTCTTAGAACTTCATGATGACCTTCATAACAAGTTTAGATTTCAGGATGACTTTCATAAAAAATCTGGATATTGGTAAACACTAGGGTAACACAAAAATGATACCATTACCCTTTACTAATGAATTTTTCTTTCTATGTTTTACAATTTTTTTAGTAATGCTGAGTTTTTATGTTGAACTTTTCTTTGTTTTATGAATTCTAATTTATTTTCATAAAGTCATTATTCATAGATGGTTCCTTGATAGCTTGTAGAGTACCTTCTCCTGTTTTTGTAACTTTGAAAACCAACAACATCTATCATTACTATGAAACGTTTTAACTTTTGTTATTTTAATGCACAACAAAAAGTTTAGGAAGGATATCTCACATTTCAGTAAGACCTTCATAAAAATAAAATAAAACATCATGCTGGATATTCTTATTTGCTACTTTAATTGTAAAACACAAATCAATGCACAAAATCAAATCATTATACATCACTACTAATGGAGTAATATGTGATACAATAAAGCAAAAAACATATGCAGAGATTAAAAACTTGTTTTTAAAAAATTTAGGAAAGATTGCATAGCTTTTAGGAAGGTATTCTTGAATTTTAGGAAGACCCTCCATAATGACATGAACTCAAACTTCCACTCAAGTGCCTATTTTCTCATCTTCATCATCAACTTTCTACTTTGTTCTTGAAAAAAAGAACTTGAGCATAGAGGATGCAAGCACATCCTGTAAACAAAGTAGGTATAGCTTCTCTTTGTATGTATGTGGGAAACATAAAGCCTTCCTTCATTCACTTATTGTAGTTGCCTGAGTAAGTCAATCACCAGCTTCAATATCACTTTATAAACTAGGTACTATCCCGCGGAAAACCGCGGGCTGAACTTTTTTTTGATGAAAATTTGTAATAATTTATTTTGTTATTATGTTATTTATAATGATATTTGATTAAAAATTTGTTTCTTATATTATAATTTTTGTATTTTAAAAATGTTTATTAATAATCTGTCAATAAAACATTTGCATTTAATGAATAAAACTGTTTAAACTTTTGTCAATTAAATGAATATCTTGTTATAGTTGTGAAGTAACTAAAAATAACTAATTTTTTTTGAGTATGAATTAGTTTTGATTCTAATAGATTCTTTTTTTTACTTTTCTACAATTTATTTTATTTGATGTGTCTCCTATTTTTTTTTTTAATTAGTTATATTTAATAAATAAATTAATTAATCTTAATTAAGTTTTTCTAATGGCATTGAATGTAATATTTTACACATTGTAAGGTTAGTTTTATATTTGTACTTCTCAATTAATATAGTAGGATTAATGATAATTTTAAATTTATGTAAATATCGATATAACTCGTCCCGCTATATAGCCCCGTCCCGAGATATTTTAACTCGTACTATAGCATCTTAATTTTTAGTACATATTGTTTTGTATTATAAATATTAGATTGAGTTGATATGTTATTTATTAAGATAAAGAACCGGAATAAACCAAATAAAATTTTTTAATTTTGAATGCATGATAAATCAAGCTTTCTACTCATTTGTATTCTGAATCATTTTTGTCTCTTTTATATTATGACTCTGAACCATTGCCTAATTTTTTTAGGCGATGTGGGATATTGTACATGTATTTTTTTATTCATCTATTAAGTAATATATGTCCGTTTTTAAAAATTTGTATTACATCATATGCAGGAAAAAATCACAATTTTTATTAACTAAATGTATTATAGAATAATTCAAGATAATTTAATATAAATTCAAATAAAAATAAAAGAGAATCATATATTTATATTTGAATAAGATAGAAAGATTTCCTTATTTTTAAAACTCTTACCTATAATTAATGCGGTGAAATTTTTGGTAACTAATATTAAAGTCAATGCATTGAATGCTAATTGTTTCCAAAATAATTTTTTGTCAAAAGTTGCTGCAAAAATAATAGTATAGATGGATAAACAAACGAAATTTGAAACACTTTATTAGTGGTTAAGTCATTATCATCTTCCCACACAAAACTATAATACCTACTACTATGTTATCTTTCTTTATTAGAACACTATGTTTCCCATTATTAATGTCAAGCTTCCAATTATTTCACAGTTCTCAATCAATCGAACATACATGAAGGCAAAACAAGCATCAACATATTGAATCATTCCAGGTTTTGTAGATAAACAAATATACCTCCAACATCAATGACTGGTCCAACGTCACCAATAGACATCAACTTATACTCTTTCCCAGTTGTGTGATGTGTGATTGATAAGAATACTATCACCTTCCCCAACTCATGTGTCGCAACATCCCCTGTTTTACACTAATCACAAACTCTAACTTCCTAATCCAACAAATAAATCTCACCTGTAACTAAAATTTCTAAAAAAGAATATAGCGTAAGATTGAACTACCAGTGCTTTAGCTCCCTCAGCATCAAGACAAACCGAAGCGTGTTCACGAGACGATCCACATCTGAAGTTTTCACCGTCGATGATGATCGAGTACTTGGTCTTCATCTCACCCCAAATGAACGAATCGCTCCTTGTAAGAAGCTGGGAGACCAACTAATTAGTTCAAATTCAAAATTCAAAATTGAGACAAGTAGTAATCAGATTGGATTGGATCGAGAGTTTGGTTGGAGACTCATACAAAGTTTATGTGTGTGATTGCCAATTGAATCACCACCGTTGTTGTCTTTGTAAGGAGCATTGTCGGGTCGCGATACATTGATGGCCTTGGAATGGTCATCGTTGTTGATCTTGATCTCTAACTCGGCAGACTAGAACTCACCGGAGATGATGAAGCTGTCGGGGTTTCAAAGGCGTCTTTGGAGCTATGGAGAACTCACCAGAAACATTGGAGCACAACGACGTTAAACAATGATTTTTTCTGAATATTAAATTAAATACTCAACATTTAAAAATGCTAGATTTAGAACAATTAATCATATGTGCTACTTGTGGAAGAAAAACTTAAAGTTGTGATACTCTTAGATATTTTTCTATAACAAATTAGTTTTAAAAATCAGGAAGAAGAAAGAAAAATCAACTAAAAGAAATTAAACTAGTCGACAGTTTCTAGATCCATCTAGAATATCTGAGAAAGTCTCTTTCTCTTTCCTCAAGCTCTTCTTTTTCTACCTCTGCAATCAAATTTAAACATTCTTCTCACAAGCTTCTCTTGTCACTCTCTTGGTCTATTTTTTTTTTTTTTTTGTTGTTCTCGAATTCTCAACTCGCATTAACCCTAACCTTATTCATTCTCGGAGTTTAGTGGATTTGAGTAATTCGGCGAGAGAGCTTTTCGTAGCCATTGGAAAACATGGCGGGATACGATTGCTTACCGATGAAGATGAAGATGAAGAGGAAAGATATCGAGAGAGTTAACAACGATTTCTCGGATTTCTCACTCTCTTCTCCTGCCAGAAAGATTCGCCGTTTGGTAATATTACATGATCTTTCTTCTCTATTCTAATTTCGAAACCCTAGTTTGTGATTAATTGATTGATTACTGGGATGATGATGATGATGATGATGTTGATGTCTTTGTAATCAGGATTTGGATTTGCCACCGATTATGGAGGAAGATGAAATCAAATCGGTTCCGGTTAACGAAGAGAGAGCTATTGTTCTTTATAAGCCTCTCCAGCAATATCATCATCAACCTCACCTTTTTGTTGATACTGACTTGGTTTCAGGGCTTAAGAGTAAGTTTGCTTTACTTTTTTAGTTTTGTGTTTCCATGGTGTACAAAATGCTATTGTGTAATTGACTTGGTGTTTAAGATTAAGCATATGAGAAGATATGGGTTCTGTGAGAGTCTTAGTAACTATAAATATTTTGCTACGATGAATGATGTCATGAGTGGTTTACATTGTTGTTAGCCATGAGAGATTGCTATTTTCAATAGACCAAAAATTTACCAATGTTAGTTTCAGATTATATGAGAACTTGATTCGTTGAAACATTTGTTGTTAGCTTTCGTCTTTGCATTAGGGGATCATGTTTGTTCTCGATTTGACTATTCTGATGGGTGGTGTGATTTCTCTTTTTACCTTGTTTTGCAGATAGATTTTTGCGTGATGCAGTGGTAACTGATGATCTATGTGATAACGATGATGATGACGAAAAACACAAGCAGCAGGCGGTTGTTCGCTGGGACTCATCCCAGTTCCAGTCCTTTGACGAATCGCCTGCGCCAGAGATTACTGATTTGTTGGATGGTGAGGATGAGATGATGGAAGAAGCAGCCATGGATGTGGAAGAAGCATCGCTGCCACAGCAGCAGCCGCAGCCGCAGCTCGTGGGAGGGTTGCATCAGTGGCAGCAGCAGCAACAACTTCATTGTATGGTACCACAACTTCCCCAAACCAACTCTACTCCTATCTCTTGGTACCGATGACTTAATAGTAGTAAACGTAGAACTAGTCTTTTTCATTGGTACTTCTGTCACTGTATATCTTCTTCCTCTTTTGCTAGGCTATCAATGTCAGTTATTTGTTGGATTGAATGTAAGAGCACAAAGTGATGTGTCTGGTTCAAGATTTCCTTTAAGAAAGAACCTTTCTGTTCATTGTTTCCAATTAAAAAACATGAAGCAAGGGTTTGCTTGCTTTCTCCCGAATCCTTAAACAAAGATGAACTCTTAACTACCAGCCACCCACTCAACATAATTTTGAAGTAAAATAACTGGCATAGCTAACCGATTTTAAAAGTTTAGACTGTAGATGCTTAACTAAG
>NC_025699.1:19808388-19813733 GCF_000633955.1 Camelina sativa
TTTTTTTTTTTTTTTTTTTTTTTAATTAGTTTTAGATCTACATTAAGCTCCAAGTTTCACTTGCCTAGTTTGGGAAAATTGGATGAGATTCTTATCAAAATTTTCATTGAGGTTGTTAGGCCTATCTTAATCATCTACTATATTAATCACCACAAATTGTTAAATGAACTTCGTAGATGAATAAATCTTAGCTTAGCTAGTTACGAGAGACATAAACCTAAAAGTACTTGAATATAATTAACTGCTTCCAATTTATTTAGACTGTACAAATGAAAATTTAGTAACTCTAATTGATTATTAAAAACTAAATAATGTTTGAGAGAGGATTAATATCGAATTAGCAATACTCTCCCCATGAACATTATCATTCTTAACATTTGCATCACAGTTTTTCTTTATCTTGGTTTCCTAATGGCGGATCTATTAAGGGGAAAGGGGGTTCAATTGACCCCCCCATTCATATTGAAATTAAGATTTTTTGTATAGAAATATGGTAAATAATAGACTTTGACACCCCTAAACAGGGTTCAATCCTCCTTATGACACAGGTAAAAATATTTGCTGGGTCTACCTTCCTATAGGTCACTCCTAAAAATAACGTTTAGGTTTTTTTTAGTTCTTTACAATCCAAAATGGTTACTTGATTAACTTTCTCGTTTAGTTCTTTGCTTATATATGCTTCGTTAATATTGGTATTAGTTGTCACTGATCCATAAAACAGACAAGTACAAATACTAATGAGTTTATAAAGAAACAACATTCGAAAATTGATCACAAATGCATATGTGTTGAAGGACTTGTTATGGTGACTACTTATGGCATTGGCTTGTATTGATAAGAGTAAGACTTTGCAGATCAGGTACGTGCACATATCTGCCCACAACTGTTGCAGGTCCGGATGTGGTGTTGGGGTCTTGTCAGGGATAGATCCTCACCCTAAAAAGAAGCCCGGCCCAGGAAAAGCCCACAATAACTCTCCTAAGGAGGAAGGGTATTTTGGTTTTTTTGGAAGGACGAACCGACACGATTCCTTATAAAGGGCAGGCGTACGGCCTTCGAAGCGGGGATCGTGGAAAAGGCAAGAGAGTTCGTCTGGCAAGTACAAGTTCCAACCCATCCAGCAAGAGTCGACGAGCTCACAGCTCGTCCTTTACGCCCATCCATTAAGTTGTGTTGTAATCCGTCTTTTGTGCCTCGGCACCGATTAAATAGAAGAGAACTTCGACCTCCTTTTACCGAAGTAAAACACTCTAATTGTAACCGATTTGGACATCAACAGGTTTCTCACTCAAGTATGTTTTTATTGTCGTAAGCTCTGTCGCTGTCACGGCGTTATGGTTTTTCTTGCGAAGAAAAAGTAGTTGGAGTTTTTATTAATGGGCTTTATATGTAAGCCCAATTAATCAAACCCTAAATCTCAGTCCTTCATAAAAGAAGCCCAAAACGACAAAACCCCGTTTCGATTTTTGACGTCTTCGTTTTTACTTCAAAGCAACAAAAGCTCCCGCCGCCGCCGTATTCACGACCACCGTTCCCTAGGTTTTGAGCTTGAAACCCTAAGTTTCTGGCTTTTAAAATTTTAAACCTATTTAACTCTCAAGTTTGTGTCTTTCTCACTTGATTCTGATTTTGTCTATTCTGTAGCGAAAGAGTTTGCGAATTCATGAACACCCAAATGGAAGAACCAGAGACGCTCGGCAAAAGAAAAGTAGCTGAAAGCTCAAAACTTGCTGATGAGTCTCCAACGCCTGAACCAACGACGAAGCGTAGAAGCCTTAAACGTGCTTGTGTACATGAAGTCGCTGTTCCCAACGATTATACACCAACGAAAGAGGAGACGATTCATGGGACGCTTGATAATCCTGTCTTCAATGGAGACATGGCCAAGACCTATCCTTTTCAGCTCGACCCTTTTCAGAGCGTATCTGTAGCTTGCTTAGAGAGGAAAGAGTCGATTTTGGTTTCTGCCCATACTTCAGCTGGTAAAACTGCAGTCGCTGAGTATGCTATTGCAATGGCGTTTAGAGATAAGCAGAGGGTTATTTATACTTCACCCTTGAAAGCTTTGAGTAATCAGAAGTATAGAGAATTGCAGCATGAGTTTCAAGATGTTGGTTTGATGACTGGTGATGTTACTCTCTCACCTAATGCTAGTTGTTTGGTTATGACAACAGAGATCCTGAGAGCCATGCTTTATAGAGGGTCTGAAGTCTTGAAGGAGGTTGCTTGGGTTATCTTTGATGAGATTCATTACATGAAGGATAGGGAAAGAGGAGTTGTTTGGGAAGAGAGTATTATTTTCTTGCCACCTGCTATTAAGATGGTTTTTCTTTCAGCCACAATGTCGAATGCTACTGAATTTGCAGAATGGATATGTTATCTGCACAAGCAGCCATGTCATGTTGTGTACACAGATTTTAGGCCAACTCCTTTGCAGCATTATGCTTTTCCTGTCGGTGGGAGTGGACTGTACCTTGTGGTTGATGACAATGAGCAATTTAGGGAGGACAATTTTAGTAAGATGCAGGATACTTTCCCGAAACCGAAATCTGTTGACGGGAAAAAGAGTGCAAACGGTAAATCAGGTGGTAGGGGTGCTAAAGGTGGAGGTGGACCTGGTGATTCTGATGTTTACAAAATTGTTAAGGTATGTATATTGTTTATGGATATCATACATTGCTGCTTGTGGTGCTGAGTTCTACTATATCCACTTTTTCATGTTGTAAGGTTGGCATTTTATGAATGTGGATTTTGGAATTTTTGTTGCATCAAACCGCTCTATAAGTTTTAGTTCAAGTGTCTCCAAACTTTGCTTATGCCTGTGAAGTTCTACTTTACTTCTTTTGAGATGGTACCAATAGTGTAGATTCAGGGCTCCAGTTATATATTAAATCTTGTCTGTTGTTGCAGATGATCATGGAGAGAAAATTTGAACCAGTCATCATCTTCAGCTTCAGTAGAAGAGAGTGTGAACAGCATGCATTGTCAATGTCAAAACTTGATTTTAATACAGATGAAGAGAAAGAGATTGTGGAACAGGTGTTCACTAATGCTATTCAGTGCTTGAATGAGGAGGATAGATCTTTACCTGCCATTGAACTGATGTTGCCACTGCTGCAACGTGGTATTGCTGTCCATCATTCTGGTCTTCTTCCTGTCATCAAGGAATTAGTGGAGCTGCTTTTTCAGGAAGGACTTGTGAAAGCACTTTTTGCCACAGAAACTGTAAGATGTTTTGGGACTAATTTGTCTTTTCAGTTTGTTGAACTAATGTTAAACTCTCTGTTATACTAATTTATGACTATTTCTTAAACGCAACCGTTGTATCAGTTTGCTATGGGTTTGAACATGCCCGCAAAAACTGTAGTGTTTACTGCTGTGAAGAAGTGGGATGGTGACAGCCATCGTTACATTGGCTCTGGTGAATATATTCAGGTGGGTTGTAATTAGATGACACTAGTAGTTAATTCAGTGAAGTGGCAGAAAATGATTTTGTAGTAATTTTCTTATCATATTGAATGCCTGTAGATGAGCGGCAGGGCTGGACGTCGTGGAAAGGACGAACGTGGCATCTGCATTATTATGATTGATGAACAGGTAATTTTATCAGTAATTTTGGTGGCTTACAGTTACATTGATTACCAGCGTAACCAGTTCTTCCCATCCGGAATACCTCGATTCATCTCTCTCTGCGTATAATAGTTATGTGCACAGCATACTATATGCACCAAAAAATTGTAGCCTTTATACTGTCTTGGAAGAGGATTGATTCAAGATAATTATCTTTTGTTTTCTCCAATCTCTTAGATTTTGTTTATGGTGTTATTCAACAGATGGAGATGAATACACTCAGGGACATGATGTTGGGCAAACCAGCCCCGTTGCTTAGTACTTTTAGGTTGAGTTACTACTCAATTTTGAATTTATTGAGTCGTGCCGAAGGACAATTTACTGCTGAGCATGTTATAAGGCACTCGTTCCATCAATTCCAGCATGAAAAGGTAGCTGTTGGATGCTATTTCTTTCGTTCTCTCTAAATTATATCTACAATTGTGTTATGCTAATTTACGCTAGTGTTCCAACCTCAGGCTTTACCAGATATTGGGAACAAGGTTTCCAAACTTGAAGAGGAAGCTGCCATCCTTAACGCTTCTGGAGAGGTGCTCTCAGGACTTTCTAGTCTCACGTCTGTAAAATTATTTGGGTCTGTTCTCACCTTTTTATTTTTCTTCAGGCGGAGGTTGCTGAATATCATAAGCTACAACTTGACATAGCTCAACATGAAAAGAAACTTATGTCAGAAATAATAAGGCCTGAAAGGGTGCTTTGTTTTCTTGAAACTGGTCGGCTGGTAAGGTCTCATAAATTTCAGACACTTGGTTAAATCCTAGAGATATTGAGTCATTGATTCCAGTCTGCAGCCTGCAAATGGTAGATTGGTTGCTTTCTTAGTCCTCCTTATATTAGAAAGAGAAAAGTTACATTGTAAAGCTTGTTTTTGCTTCATTATTGATGATTACATTGTTAAGTTCTCATCTATTAGCAGACAAGGATAGTTAGTAACCAAGTTGTACCATACACTTTTTCTCACTAGCTATGCGTCATAGGTTGTACTTAGATCGTTACAGGTAATCATCTTCATATTGTTTAACTTAAAATATGAATGCCCTCATTCTGTTCCCTTCTGTTATGACAAAAGTTTCGTTCATGGGTTGGACAAATATCTTACAGCTATATTCAGGGGGATGTGTATCGTATATGAATGCAGTTCATGACAGTAAGTTTTTAATATAACAGGAGCTTCATAGTAACTTACTGGGGAAGTGTTATGTACAGGTTAAGATTCGAGAAGGTGGAACAGACTGGGGTTGGGGAGTTGTAGTTAATGTTGTTAAAAAATCTTCAGTTGGAACTGGTTCGGCTTCTTCAAATGGTGGCGGATATATAGTGGATACACTACTTCATTGCACTACTGGTCTTAGCGAAAATGGTGCAAAGCCAAAGCCATGCCCTCCCCGTCCTGGGGAAAAGGGTGAGATGCATGTGGTGAGCACACTTTCATTGCCACAGAACTTGCATGATATTCTATTTGCATGAGTAAGTGGAGTTTTTTGACAAATTTTTCTTGTCTTTTTTAGGTTCCTGTTCAGCTACCCTTGATTTCTGCTTTGAGCAGACTAAGGGTATCAGTTCCTTCTGATCTTCGGCCAGTAGAAGCAAGACAGAGCATACTACTTGCATTAGAGGAGTTGACAAATCGCTTCCCTCTAGGGTTCCCAAAACTCCATCCAGTCAAGGTTTCTTTTTAAGCTGTTCAAGTAGTGCTATCTTCGATGAAAAGCTTT
>NC_025699.1:19814472-19819514 GCF_000633955.1 Camelina sativa
TTGTCTTTTTTAGGTTCCTGTTCAGCTACCCTTGATTTCTGCTTTGAGCAGACTAAGGGTATCAGTTCCTTCTGATCTTCGGCCAGTAGAAGCAAGACAGAGCATACTACTTGCATTAGAGGAGTTGACAAATCGCTTCCCTCTAGGGTTCCCAAAACTCCATCCAGTCAAGGTTTCTTTTTAAGCTGTTCAAGTAGTGCTATCTTCGATGAAAGGCTTTACACAATTTCTTAATTGCTGCCAAAATGCATAAATCATATGCTTACTGTATTCTTATTTTCTCAAGTGACTCATCGATCTCATATTGCATACTGTCTTTCTTGCTAGGCTTCCATTTTTGAACTAAAAATTAGCATAAGATGGCATTCAGGTCTCATTGGATCTAAAATATTCTACAGGAAATGAATATTCAAGATACAGAGATAGTGGATCTGGTCAGCCAAATCGAAGAAGTTGAACAGAAGTTACTTGCTCATCCGATGCACAAGGTCTTGCTGCATGCAGTATTCCTTAAACTTAATATAAAGACATGAGGACAAAATTTTGTGAAAGCATATTAAGAAGTTCAGCCACTTATCAATATATCTATTCTCATTTTTCCTGTGTTTGCAGTCTCAAGATGATCAACAAATCAAGAGTTTCCAGAGGAAAGCAGAGGTGAATTATGAGATTCAGCAGCTGAGATCGAAAATGCGTGATTCCCAGGTATGAACAAATCATGCATGGAATCCTATATGGCTATATATGAGTGTTCTTCTGCAAGGAATATGTACTTTTCAGTAGGGTTTTTACTTTGTATGATAAATTCTTCTTGATCTAATTTGTGCATTTTCTTGTTTGTCTTTCTTTATCTCCGTATAGACTAGAAAAGTGTAACAGGGTGATGGAGTTTTACGTTTCATCCCTTCCTACTGTCTTTTGAATAAATTGTAGAATGTTCACTGATTACTAGACTCTCTGCTATAGTTTAATATCTATTTTCGTCTCTCTAGTGTCTTACAGCATAAATTTTTTATCTCTGCAGCTCCAAAAGTTTCGGGATGAGCTTAAAAATCGCTCTCGGGTATTAAAGAAACTTGGACACATTGATGCGGATGGTGTCGTCCAGTTGAAAGGACGAGCTGCGTGCTTGATAGACACAGGGGATGAATTGCTTGTCACTGAACTGATGTTTAATGGTAAAAAACTGCTTTAGTTAACCACTTATAAGTTTAGGCCATTTAGGTGACTGAGGCAGTGTTTACATTAAAATCCTAATCAGGTACTTTTAATGATCTGGATCATCACCAAGTAGCAGCCCTTGCAAGCTGTTTTATTCCTGTGGATAAATCAAATGAACAGGTAAATTTAAGAAATGAACTTACTAAACCATTGCAGCAGCTCCAAGATAGTGCACGAAAAATTGCAGAGGTAATTTAATTTCCTAGCTGAAAGCTTGTTTATTTATCTGCATGAACAGTTTATTGTTGTTTTTTCCCCTGTAATCCTTATTCGTTTTTGTGATGCCAGATACAACATGAATGCAAGCTGGAAATTGACGTTGAAGAGTATGTGGAATCCACCATCAGGCCTTTCCTGATGGATGTTATCTACTCTTGGTCAAAGGTTGGTATTAAATATCAGACATGCTGATAAATATAATTAATAGTCTCATTACGATGAGAGTACTTTAAAATAGACAAAAAATAATCTCTGCATCTAGATTTGTCATGAACCATATACGATAGAATACCCAACTCTCCTAAACCACCTTTACTCACCAGTCCAAAATTATTCTAATCTATGACTAATTAGGCTGATGTCTGTAATGTCTTGAGGACGTATTAGTTCCGTCCCCTAGAGTTTCAACTAGTCCTCAAGCTGAATCTTAACATGCTGGGACTGCTCCTGAGCTAACACGGCCACCTAATCAGAACCAAATTTCCAACATAGAACAAAGGGTATACCCGAGAGAATCTCCAACTCCCCAGACCTTCTGTTGCCAATTATATTGCCTCACAAGTCTGTCGACCCACTCGTTATTCTAATCATTCACTCTAGCTTACTCAAGTACTAGCTATGTGTGAGGCTGACATGGGATAATAAACCTCTGAGCTCTCTTTATGTCTTATAAGCTTAGATGAGTAGTAAAGTTTATACTTCATACATAAAACTTCTGTGTTATGCACAGTGAATGTTATTTTGTTCTGCGAGCTACATTTTCATTCCTGGATATTGAGCTCAATAGAAAATTGATATTCTTGATTGTTTCTCTTTGAAAGGGCGCGAGCTTTGCAGAGATTATACAAATGACTGACATATTTGAGGGTAGTATCATTAGGAGCGCTAGAAGGCTCGATGAGTTTTTGAACCAGGTAACGTCACCAAACTCTCTATATCATCTGCAATTACATTTCCGTGAACCTCTACAATAACTGATGCCACTTTGATTGGGGATCTCTTCAGCTTCGAGCTGCAGCGGATGCAGTTGGAGAAAGCAGTTTAGAGAGCAAGTTTGCAGCTGCTAGCGAGAGCTTGCGACGAGGTATTATGTTTGCAAATTCGCTTTACTTGTAAGTACGCTCTTGCAGAATTTAGCTTGCTGAGTTGGGGCAGCCATGGAACACAACATGTTGAAACATAACTTCATAGAGAAATGCTTGTTTGTACTTTCCTATGTACTCATTGATCTCGAATCACGATAGCCCTTAGTTTGACGATACGTGGGATAATGATGAAATTTACAGAGCTCGTAAGGTATCTAATTATTATATGCCAAGTTAACCAGCTTTAGGCTGGGATAGTTTGGTAATTTCAGCATAGTGGTTTTGCTTTTAATTCCAGAAGATAAATTGAGTATGTTACTGTAGAAACGCAAAATGTTTTGCTTGTGGTGTCTTCAATCTTCATCAAGTTTCAAACATAAATAGCCCAAACAACTTTTTGCATTATACTTTTTTTTGCTCTTGCAACGAATTTAAAATATAGAACGTTTGATTTATAGTTTTATTTTGTATTTGACCCATATTCACAAGTAATTCTACAAAGTTTTCCGTTAAGGTTGAAAAGATTTGGAAAGGACATTTTCATAAATAGTGGTGTGGTAAGAGCAAAATAGTAGAAATTGTGAGTGTATACACTTGATAATTTTGTATCGAAAGTCTATGATGTTTGAATGCTCCAAAGTATGAGAACTTAATATGAGCTCCAACATAGTCTTTAGGCTCAGTTACACTTGTTACCAAATAAACAAGCAAGAGGAGCCATTAGAAGAGGAAATGCTTCAATGAAAAGAACCCGACAAAATCTTCCTCTCAACTAGGATTCATCATTTCACTATAGAATTTTTCTTATACTAAATGGGTTCTCCATCTTCCTCTTGTCTTGTTCTCTTGACTCCATTTTAATTATTCCTCCTCAAGACGGTGTGCTAGTTTTTATTGCATCTCTCATCATATCCAGGTTTGTTGAGAGATGGATTGCTTATTATCTCCTGAACGCCGAAAGAAGACAAAAAGGAAGATAGTTTAGTAATCAAGACATGCTTACAATCTAAAGTACTTTCTTTGACGCATTTACTTGGATTGATGATAGATTGTCGATATGGCTGTTATCATGACTGCTTTTGGGTGAAGGATGCATGCTTTCTTCTGCTAAGTCCATAAGCCTTTTAATCTCGGGCAACACATCCTTTCCTAGATTAGGTCTGTCTTTACGACTTAACGATGCGCATTGCAGACCAATTTTTGCTAATATTAAGGTCTCTGGAAGAGGCCAGTCAGGAACAGCAGGGTCGAGTATCTCAGCAAAAGTTCTTTCCTCAATTGCTTTCTCGACCTGACTTGTTAAGCTCATTGGTGGCTTGGCCGTAAGTATTTGCAAAAGCATTATCCCGAATGAGTATATGTCCGATTTGGTTCCAAGCATACCCGTTTGTTGGTATTCTGGATCAATGTAACACAGGGTCCCAGCAGCTGACGTTATTCTGTATTGTGTTGCAATGTCATTAACCGAAGGAGGGACAAGCCTAGCCAATCCAACGTCAGAGATCTTGCTGACCATGTGCTGGTCAAGCAATATGTTGGCTGGTTTCAAGTCACGGTGTACCAATGGCTCTGGTTTTAACTGGTGGAGGAAATTAAGACTAGTGGCGATTTCAGCTGCAATACGGAATCTTAGCTGCCATGAAAGAACTGGAGAGTTTCCTCGTCTAAGGAGACGATCTTCTAGGCTACCGTTGGCCATGTATTCATAGACTAAACAACCATATTCTGCACAAGCTCCAAGTAACAGAACCATATTTGGATGTCTTATGCTAGTCAGAACGTCCACTTCTTGTTGGAATTGTGATCTTCCTTGTTTTGCATCCGGTCTCACAACTTTTATAGCCATATGTGTGTAATCTAAAGTACCTTTAAACACAGGTCCATAACCACCTTCTCCAATCTTGCGACTACTTGAGAAATTTTCTGTTGCCTCTTCAATCTCCTCAATTGTGTATTTTCTATACATTTTATCACATTCATTTAGAGAGTGCATTGCTTTATTGTTATCCTCTACTTCTCTCAGAGCTGCCGTTTCGATTTGCTTTCTCTTTTGAGCTTCAATTTCTGCCGTTTTGTTAGCAGTCGCTAATGCTTCCATAGCTGCTCTACTCTTTGCTTTCTCATTCTCTGCCATTGCCATTGCTGATTCCTTGGCAAGTCTTGCTTCTTCTAGTTTCTGTTCCCTTTCTAGATTCCATTTGTGTAACTCAGTAGTCTGAAAAGACATAGATTATTTTATTTTTGTCTTAATATCATNTTTTTTTTGTCTTAATATCATAAAACATAATGATTATTTCAAGTGTATACATATATATATGTATGTATACCATTTTCTTGGCTGCAATTGCTTCTTTACATGCAGTGTTGTACATGTCCATTGTATACTTGAGCTCTAGTTTTAGCCTTCTCATCTCACCTTCGACGTCTTCCTTTAAGATTTTACAAAGTAAACAAAGAAATACTAATTTATTAGGCCTGAAAATGTGATCAATTTTTTTTTTTTTTTTTTTTTTTTTT
>NC_025699.1:19819904-19839262 GCF_000633955.1 Camelina sativa
CTATATATTGACAATGAGGAGAGTCTCCCACTTTCTTGTGAGCTCGAGGAGAATGCAGAATAGGTAGAACCCAAGTCTATGGACTGCTTCTCTGATGAGCATGAGGATGTAGCAAAGCTGCATCGGTTGTCTTCAAACTCCGAACTAACCGAGAGACGAGGTGTTGGTAACATCCAATCCATGCTTGGCCTATCACTACTCACAATCGATAAATCGGAGTCTGTCACTGAGGCTTGATACGTTCCTTTTCTCAAATATGGATACCTATTCGTTTTATTACCATTTAGTTGTCTACAAACAGATTTATAGGAATGCGATTTTTTAGGGGAACATACTTGATTTCGATCTCGTCCTGTGTACTTTGAACCAATTGATGCCGCCTTCTCTCAGCTTTGGGAATGGAGTTTTTGCTGCTGCTGGCGTTGCTCGACCGACCTGGTAATTGTGGACGTATTGTGCAAAGTGGAGGAGGTGAAGACGTTGCTGACCTAACGGACGATATTTTGCCTCTAGAGATTGAATAAACTGTACAGAAATTGGGTGCTCCTTTCATCACTGAGCTCGTAACATCTACCGCTTTAAACCGTCTATGCTTGGCAACACCAAACACCCACATTTACTCAATATATGACTTTTATATTTGTATTATTAACAAGAGGAGAGGAGGAGTAAGAAATAGAAATCGTCTTACTTTAAAAGAGTCATCTTAGATGCGCCGAGTACTAGAATATCAATCGCATTCTCTCGCACATACTCTATGATTCCTTTAGCAGCATCAACGTCCTCCAATACAACATCTTCACATTTTATCTGTCAAACAATACTCTCAAATCTTTAAATTTTTTGACAAAAACACCTCCCTCTCTCACTTAACTATCTAAACCATAAAATATAAATTAATCTAATATTGATATTAATGTAAATTTGTGTTCAAGTGATAGTTTCGATTAACGATTACGAAAATACATTAAACTAATATATTTAACAGAGGTGCAAAACTCACGTCTTTTCTAGTGCAGAAACATCGGAATGGAAGAAACAATTCTTTAACCTCATCTCCACACTTATTTGGGTGGGTTCCTGCATCAACATGATGATGTTTTTATTCAAGGTATATTTGAAAAATACTCCTTCCATTTTATGTAGATTGTTTTTTTTTTTTCTTCTTCACATACAGTATGTTAAAAACAATTAATATCAACCTTTTCTAGTGAAAATATACTCCACAAATTACAACACATTTCAAAAACTTTTATTAATTCTTCTCCATATTTAAAAATACATCGATTAGATATTCTTTTTACGTTGAATTGATTCAGCGTTTTTTTTTAAAAAAAAGATATGCTTTTTATGAATATGTAGTTGTAATAAAAAAAAAAACAGGGAAAAAACTTAAAAAATCAATCTAAAAAACGGAAGTAGTAGATTATTAGATGACTAAATAATGATGAGCATTAGGGTGGTACCATTATGAGCATGAGTTTGCTTGACTCTAACATGAATAAGAGTAAGAGTCTCTCCTGGTATCAGGAGATTATCAACAGCCCATTTCAATGCAGCCTGACTTCCTTTGTCTCGATCGATCGCAACTGCGACGTTTTCGTCTCTTCGCTCGCCTTCTGCCATCTTCACCATTTCCTAAAACTCTTGCTAACAAACCTTACAGTTTGTTTATAAATGCAACATATTGGGTTTCAAAGCCGTTGGGAATTATATGCCAATATTAGCAAATAGACAAAAGACAAGTTTTGGACTCTCTTTTCTGTTGTGTTCCGTTGTCTTTCATTGTGTCTTTTTTAGTTTTTGTTATATAGAGAAAGCTGTTATTATATAACTACAGTAATATTTTTGCATATAACATGGTCGTAACTTATAACTGAAGTAAAATCACGCACAACTATAGCATTCATATTTTCTATTTTTATCTAGGCTTTAAACAAACATACATTTAAAAAATTTCTTTACACAATTTGTATTCATATTATTCTTCCCAAACCTATCTTCTCTCCTCTTCTCACCAGTTATATTATCGAATCACACCATTTTTCGTGGTATACCATCATTATATATATATATATATAATTATTTCATGATACACCACGAGTTAAATCCTATACATATATATTAATGGGTTAGTGTTAGTCTACAAACCTCAGAATACGTTCAACGTCAAATAAAAAATGTACATTATAAGAAAATATAATTCATTTTTCCCACCGTGTTAGATAGGTGGAGAAAATACAAGTTAGAAAAGTAAAATAATTAAAAAAAAAATAAAAAAATAAAAAATAAACACCAAAGAAACCGGAACTGTGTGACGTTCCACCACAAATCTCTTAAGTAACTTTCTCTAAAACAAAGACTTCGTCAAAGCTAGAAAAGAAAAACAACTTTCTTTTGATAGACCACAAATATTTCTAGTGTTTGTCTATTCTTGGTATGCTTTGATACAAACCTCTCTTCTTCATCACTCTCTCTCTCTCTCTCTCTCTCTCTCTCTCTTTGTTTCTTTCTCTTACGTTCTCTTTCCTTTGCCATTTCATCATCTATCTTAGAGATTATCTTCGTCTTCGTCTTTGTTCATCTCCAAACTCTCCTTCCGTTTTTCCTTAGAGGGGCGCGCATCCCGTGCGCGTTCCTTAAACGGTTATGGAATCCACATCTCTCGTCTTCCTTTCCATTGTATATCTTGTCTTAGTCGTTGTTCATGGCGTATCAGAGACCGAATCTCTCTTGAAATTCAAGAACTCTCTTGTTATTGGGAGAGCAAATGGTTTGAAGAGCTGGGACAGAAGGAACCCCACATGCAAATGGACTGGTGTCTTGTGTGATAGAGGCTTTGTTTGGGGATTACAGCTAGAGAACTTTGAGCTCTCTGGCACTCTAGACATTGAGGCGTTGACGGGTTTGAAGTCTCTGAGGTCTCTCAGCTTCATGAATAACAAACTTGGAGGTCCATTTCCAGAGTTCAAGAAACTTGTTGCTCTCAAATCACTTTACTTGTCAAACAATCAATTCGACGTAAAGATACCTAAAGATGCATTTGATGGGATGGGGTGGTTGAAGAAACTCCATTTGGAGCACAATAAGTTTCGTGGTGAAATTCCAGCGTCCTTGGCCAATAGTCCCAAGCTTTTAGAGCTTAGACTTGACGGGAACCGTTTCACTGGACAAATACCGGAGTTCACACATAAACCACACATGTTAAACCTTTCAAACAATGCATTAGCAGGTCCAATCCCAAAGATTCTCAGTACAATGGATCCAAAATTCTTCGAAGGTTAGGTGCAGTAGGTAGTTTTATTCACTTTCGTTGTCTCTAGACAAACCGCATTTATGACCATTTTAATTAATAGAGAAAACCATGTTTTCTTTTTTTGTTTCCAGGCAACAACGGCTTATGTGAAAAACCTTTGGATACAAACTGTTCTTCTCCTTACAGCTTGTCCCCAGAGCCAAAGGACAACTCCAAGAAAAAATCATCTATGTTTTTGTACATTGTAGCAGCAGTGGTCGCAGCACTGGCTGTAATACTCATAATTATTGGAGTGATCATCTGCCTTAACCGTAGACGAAAGAAGAAACAATCATTATTGACAGCAGAGCCTGGACCATCAAGTCTACAACTGAGAGCTGGAATCCAAGAAAGTGAAAAGGGACAAAGTAGCTACCATTCACAAAACCGGGCTGCAAAGAGGATGATTCATACCACAAAATTGTCGTTTTTGAGAGATGACAAGGGAAAATTTGAGTTGCAAGATTTACTGAAAGCATCGGCAGAGATTCTAGGGAGTGGATGTTTTGGAGCGTCGTATAAGACATTGCTTTCGAACGGATCACTGATGGTAGTGAAGAGGTTTAAACATATGAACAACGCAGGAACTGAGGAGTTCCAAGAACACATGAAGAGGTTGGGGAGGTTAAACCATGAGAATTTGCTCCCAATTGTAGCTTATTACTACAAAAAAGAGGAAAAACTTTTTGTTAGCGATTTTGTTGGAAAGGGAAGCTTGGCTGCTCATCTCCATGGTATTATTTTTGTACTTTTTCCTCTCCTTTACATTCATTCATCAACAAACACTTTCTGTAAATCTTATTATTTGCTTACTCTATCAATGTATATATAAATTTTAGGTCACAAATCGTTAGGGCAACCAAGCTTGGATTGGCCAACAAGATTGAATATTGTGAAAGGTGTAGGACAAGGACTTTTATACCTCCACAAAAACCTACCTAGCCTAATGGCTCCTCATGGTCATCTAAAATCGTCTAATGTTCTTCTCAATGAGAATTTCGAGCCTCTTCTTATGGACTATGGCTTGATCCCAATGATCAACGAAGAGAGCGCACAAGAGCTCATGGTGGCTTACAAATCGCCAGAGTACTTGAAACAAAGCCGTGTGACTAAGAAAACCGATGTGTGGGGGCTCGGAGTACTCATCTTGGAGATTCTTACAGGAAAGATCCCTGAAAGTTTCCCTCAAATCAGTAAAGACAGTGAGGAGGACCTTGCTAGTTGGGTGAAGTCGAGTTTCCGAGGAGAGTGGACACCAGAATTGTTTGATCAAGATATGGGGAAGACCAATAATTGTGAAGCTGAGATACTAAAACTCTTGAGAATTGGACTGAGTTGTTGCGAAGTAGATGTGGAGAAAAGGTTAGATATAAGAGAGGCTGTTGAGAAGATGGAAGATTTGATCAAGGAGAGAGAACAAGGAGATGATGACTTCTACTCAACATATGCGAGTGAAGCTGATGGGGGTTCGTCGAGGGGAGTGTCAAGTGAGGCAATTAACTTATCATGAAACGAGACAAGCCAACAAATTTCATGATAAAATTTTTGAATATGTGTGAGACCAAAATTTGTGTCTCAAACTGCTGCAACTTTCTTCGTTAATTGATGTCGACTACACACCTCAACCTACGGAAACCCCTTAAAGTAGAAAAAAAATTGGTTTTGTGCGTTGACTTGTGATGTTCTTGTTATCTGCAAGAAAATAATGTAGAAGTAAACATCTCTCTTTTTATTACAAAAGAGCAAAGAGAAAACCTTAATTAAAAACCTGAAAAATTAATATATACTACACACTATCTTGTCCTACATGGGTTCTGTCAATTGGCATGTATGGTTCTCTCAAAAAGTATGTCAAGATGGATATTACACAATAGATCATTCTTTACAAGATTACATACATCTACATCAATTTTTCAAAACAGAAAATATTGTTAACCAACGATTGTCAAAAAAAAAATAATGTTAACCAATATTTTAGTTTAGTTTAGTCAAATTTAAGTTTAAGAAAATGTTAGATTCCAAATTTTGTGTTGATATACCAAGCGGTTTTGGTTACACTTGTTTCCATCAAATGCATATTTAGGTATCTTTTACATCGAATTGATTGTTTGACAAGTAAAGTGATTTGAGAGAAAAAAAAAAAAAAAGGTAGGGATTATCCACACAGAATGATGTCTAGTCTGATATTATGTACAATGGTTAAAAAAATTTAACACTCTCTTTTTTACCTTGTAAGTTTAAACACTCGAGATCATTTCTCTTTTTTTTTTTTTTTCTTTTTTTTTGTTAAAGGTATTCAATTTATAAAAATATATGCCCAATGCGCTATTTCCGGAATAGGCCCATACAAAATCCCTAAGGTTCCAACTCATATACATTAAACCGAACTAAACCGTTGGAAAACAAAACCGGCCGGGTTCACAAACCAAATTAAACCGTGGTCATTGAAACCCTAATATGCAAATATTTGCGGATGCTCAACCGGAACAGAACATCCGGTGAGCCTGGACGCCGTTAGCCGAACAGAGATGGATATCCAAGATCCGTTGCCATCCCGTCACCGTAGAACCGTTTTGAGAAGGAGGAAGAGAACCGATCTATCCTTTGTCGAGGAGGGTTCTTGCTCTGTCGTGAGAGAGAGAGAGAGAGGCAGTAGGGGGTAGATAAAAAGACCTTCGACGGTGGCTTAGATTCGCCGGATCGGAGACTACCTCCCCTATCGTAACTGATCCCGTGAAACTTCCAGAATCTACAGTCTCCAAATCTAACTACCTTTTTCTCTCGTTCCTCGCCGTGAATCTCTCTCTTCCACTCCGCGTAGCTACACCTCCGGTAGAGCTTTTACCATAAGTGTCTCGCAGATTCTTCTCCTCTCCATTGTCCCCTTGATTTCGTCCAATAGCTTTGCCGGGAAAATGCAAGTCACGAATGAAGAACCATGAGCCGAAGGGTCCTTATCGTCACCGGAATTGACAGAGGACCCAACGTCGGTGCACGAGATTGTGATCAGAAGGGGAAGAGTTTAAGAGAGAAATCGCCGCGAGTGAGATCCACGCGCGTGATTCTCTCTAAATGAGATCATTTGTCTTTCACATGATCATTCAACACTTGTTCCTTTTATATCATGTACAATAGTTTTGTTTGATAAAATTTAATACCTTATACCACCATATTTCGATATTCTTTATTTTCTTTTATGATTTATGATTACATATTTAATAGCAATAAACTAAAACTAAATTGAAGTAATTTAGAATTAAATAATTGTTTATATAATTATATTTTCTATAGTACTTATAATTGAAATAGGAATTTTTTTTTTACAAGTAAAAAGAAAAAGTTTAAACACACAAAAAGAATTGATCCAAGGATAATAAAAAAATTGTAGTAAAAAATGATGTTGTTTTCTATGTCCAAATGAAACAAGACTAATCTCTATTTATAGTTTTTTTAAAAATGATAAATTTTATATTTATTTTTTGTTTTATAAAAATAGATTAACATACAATAATTGAGAACGAATAATTAGGATGAGATAAAAATTTACAATGAAAATAAAGTAAGTCTTTTCACACACAGAAAAAAAAAAACAACTCCTACTCAAGTGTACAACACATTCACCATCTTTTCCTCTCATAACTTGGCAATGCAAGTCCTATTCTTTTGTTGAATCTTTTCAATTCAGTTTAATCCACAAGTGTGTTTCTAAAAAAATCAATAGCTTCGTTGCATCGATTAAAAATGAAATTTTTATTCATCACTCTCATGGTATGGTATGGTCTAACACTTTCTTTAATATTGAGGTTAACAAAAAAAAACAGAAAATTATAATATTATAAACTAAAAAAAAAATATTATTCTCGAGCAACAGCACAGGTTGAGGTTATCATTCAAGATATGTATTGTACGACTATGAATAATAAAACAAGAATAATTCATAATATTTGTTTCCACAACAAAGATATATTAGTCTATAAAACAAAGAAAAGAATTAATTATTTAAATTACTAAATACAAAATTAGCATCACATTTTACAATAGAAAAACTAAACAGATGATGTCTTATATAATTTTAAAATTTTGTATTCGATAAAATACACTGTACTAACTTTTGATGAAGCACAAGAATAAAAAAAAAAAAAGATTGAAATAACGTGGAAGAAAAAACAATTGGGCCTCGCTGATCAAACGTAACTGGGCCCAAGAGGGAAAAAATAAAAATGAACAACTAAAGCCGCAGGTGGAGAAAATTAATCGTCTTCTTCAATTGGAATCGTATGATTTGATTGATTCTCTCTCTCTCTCTCCCCTCACAGAACAGAACTACTTTGTAATGGCGTCGTTGCTCCTCTCTCAGTCCTCTCTCTTATCTCTTCAACCACCATTATCGTCGTCTTCTTCGCATATGGAAAAAGGAGTTGTTGTCGCTGCTTATCCTTGCCTAATTCGAAATTCAATTTCGCCGTCTCTCTCTTCTTCCTCCTCCGTTGGTAAATCCAATTCGATTCATCAGGTGGTCGTAACCCGAGAACGAGGAAAGAATAGTCAAATCATCAAAGCTTTGGTATGCAATTTTTAATATTTGTCGCTTACAATGGTGATTGTATTGAATCTCTCTATTAAGGTCGAACCCTTAACCTGATTTAGAACAGTGAAGAAAGAGAGTGAGAAGAGAGTAATGCGCCTATTACGGCGGAGAGTTAAAGAGAGAGAAGATAGAAATGTGATTTAATTATTAATCTCATAAGGATAACCTAACTAAGGCTTCTGTATTTATTACAAATCCCTTACTAAGGCTACTGATAAAACGACACAGCTTTGGTTAAATAATACCAAGCTCTTTTATTTGAATAATAACCTTCTACTGGATTCTAAATGTTTGACCTCTCTAGCCACTTTTGACCTTTTCCATTTGTCTTGCTCTTCTTCCTTTTGTCCTCAATTTCCTCTTCACGAAAGCTACTGGGACTCTTAGTCTATCAATACTCCCCCGCAGAAGACTGATCTTGTCCTCAAGATCAAAATCAGGGAACTGCTCCATTAAGGTTGTGAGTGATTCCCAAGTAGCTTCTATGACTGGCAACCCTTTCCATTGTACCAAGACCTCTGTTTCTGTACCTTGAGCTGACCTGCGAATGTCTAACAACATAACTGGTTCTGTAGCCCACTCGAGGTCAGGTGTTAAGATTGGTGGCAACACTTGAGCTTGATACGGAGCTGGGACTGCCAACTTCAGTTGAGAGACATGAAAGACCGGGTGGATGTTGCTGTGAGCAGGTAGATCCAGCTTATAAGCAACTCGCCCAATTTTCTGTATTATCTTGTAAGGACCAAAGAATCTCTGGGACAACTTCTCGTTTCTCCTTTGTACCAGAGAACTCTGTCCGTAAGGCCTTAGCTTCAGATAGACCCAGTCACCCACTGCCAACTCGACTGACCTGCGATGCTTATTTGCTTCTTTCTGCATATGGATCTGAGCCAGTTCCATGTTCTCTCGCAACTCCACCAGAAGACTGTCACGATCCTTCAACAACTCTTCCACATTTGCATTCGGAGTTGGGGTGTCACTATAACTAATGAGCTTTGGTGGTTCACGACCGTAAACTGCAAAGAAGGGTGTGTTCTGAATAGAAGAGTGGTAAGAGGTATTGTACCAGAATTCTGCCCACGGTAGCCACTGAGCCTAACCTGAAGGTCGCCTACTTGTGAAACAACGCAGGTATGTCTCTAGACATCGATTGACTACTTCAGTCTGGCCATCCGACTGAGGGTGGTACGCAGTGCTGTGGTTCAGAGAAGCTCCCTGCAGTTTGAACAATTCGGACCAGAAACTGTTGGGGACCTCTCAGGAAAACCGTGCAGTTTAACCACATCTCGTATAAAGGCCTTTGCTACTGTCTTCGCAGTAAATGGATGCTTTAAAGCAATGAAGTGTCCATATTTGCTTAAGCGGTCCACTACCACCAATATTGAGTTAAACCCTTTTGATTTTGGCAAACCTTCCACAAAGTCAAGGCTCACGTCTGTCCAAACTTGTGTAGGCACTGGTAGAGGTGAGAGTAAGCCTGCAGGCGACAAGGTCGAGTACTTGTTTTCTTGGCAAATCTGACATTTTCGAATATAGTTCACTACATCCTTCCTCATACCCCTCCAATGAACTTCCTGAGTGAGTCGCTTGAATGTTTTTAAAGCTCCCTCGTGTCCCCCTATCGAACTCGCATGGAACTGCTCTAACAATTTTGGAATGAAGGGAGATCCCGGTGGAATGACCAGACAACCATTCTTGTACAACATTCCTCTCTCGAGACTGTAACCTGGATGATCAAGTGATTTGTTTTCCAGTGCTGTGAATATGGCTCCCAGTTCCTGGTCTTGTTTAACTTCTTTCAACAGTTCTTCCTTGTCCAAGGTTAACAGAGAGTTCAGGGTTAGCTGTTGCAGTTTCTCCAATACTGGAATCCTCGACAAGGCATCTGCGACTTTGTTTTCCACACCTGGCTTGTATTCTATGCGGTAGTTGAGCCCAATGAGTTTGGCTGCCCATCTTTGTTGAACAGAGGAAACTGCTTTCTGTTCAAGCAGATGCTTGAGGCTCCGCTGATCTGTCTTGATCACAAACTCTGGTCCCGTCAAATAATGTTTCCATTTACTGACTGCTATCACGATTGCTAACAGCTCCCGCTCATACACAGATTTTACTCTCCCTCTTGACGAGAATGCTTGGCTGAGGAAAGAGATAGGTCTCCTATTTTGTGAGAGTACGGCACCAATTCCAATACCCGAAGCATCTGTTTCGATTGTGAACTCTTGACTGAAATCCGGAAGAGCCTAGAACAGGTAAACTGGTGACCGCCTGTTTTAAGCTATGGAAAGCCCTTGTTGCCTCTTCAGACCACTCAAAACCTCCCTTCTTGAGTAGTTCAGTTAAAGGGCGTGCCATTAGTCCATAGTTTCTGAGGAAACGACGGTAGTAGCCTGTCAACCCCAAAAATCCCCTCAACTCCGTGATGTTCTTGGGAGTGGGCCAATTCAGCATTGCCTCCACTTTGTCAGGATCCGCAGCTACTCCTTCGGCTGAGATCTTGTGACCCAGATAAGAGACCTCTGCATTCCCAAACGAGCACTTCTTGGAATTAGCATAAAACTTATTCTGCTGCATCAAGTTAAGGACGACCTTGAGATGTTGCAGATGCTCTTGAAGACTGGCGCTATACACGAGGATGTCATCGAAAAATACTAAAACAAACCGTCATAGATAGGGCCTGAAGAGATCATTCATTATGCTTTGGAATGTAGAAGGGGCATTTGTCAAACCAAAAGGCATGACTAAGAACTCATAATGCCCTTGGTGGGTTTTGAAGGCTGTTTTCTCCACATCAGTGCTTCTCATTCGGATTTGATGGTATCCGGACTTAAGGTCGAGTTTAGAAAACACCTTCGCTCCTTGCAACTCGTCTAGAAGCTCCTCTATCACCGGAATGGGGTATCTATCCGGTATAGTTGCTTTGTTTAGTGCTCGGTAATCGACACAAAAACGCCATCCCCCGTCCTTCTTCTTCACCAACAGAACCGAACTAGAATAAGGACTAACGCTTGGCCTGATCACTTGAGCGTCGAGCATTTCCTGCACCAATTTTTCAATTTCATTCTTTTGAACAAATGAATAGCGATAAGGTCGCAGGTTGATTGGGGAGGTTCCGGTTTGTAAGTTGATAGCATGCTCTCTGTTTCGCGGTGGAGGCAAGGTAAGTGGCATCTTGAAGACCGACTGGTACTCCTTAATCAACTTCTGAACTGCTGCAACTTCAGGGATCTTCTTGTCCAATGGCTTCTTTCCATCGAACAGAGTGGTGAGCTCTAGTAAATACGCTTCTCCTTCATGATGTATAACCCTCTCCATGGAACGTAATGATATTGGTTCCTTGCTGAGAGCTGGATCACCCACAATTGTCACCCAACGAGGACCTATCTTCCAGCTTAAGGTTTTGTTGAGCCAGTTAATCTTAGTATCTCCCAATGTAGCTAACCAGGAATATCCCAGCATTACATCCGTACTCCCGAGCTCTATCACCAGCAACTCTTCCATGATCTCTACACCTTGTATGCCCAACAGTGTACCTGATACACGACCTTTTCCTTTCAGTATCCTGCCACCACCCACTCGAACTCCTAAGGGCCTTGTAGTTGATATGGTTAACCCCAACTCTTGTACCAAACCATAATCTACAAAACTTCTTGTCGCGCCAGAGTCTATCAGGACTACCACATCCTTATCCACAAGCTTACCCATCATGCGCATAGACTTCTCATCAGTGAGTCCTGAAAGGGAGCTAAGGGACAAAACCTCATACTCCTGTAGTTCCTCAGCCTCATCCTCCAACACTTCTTGTTGCTGCTGAACTTCAACCGCATCACAGTATTGTTCCTCCTCCTCAGCCACTTCCAAACATTTTAGCTTCTGCTGAGTTTTACAACGATGACCAGGAAACCATCTGTCACCACAATACCTACATGGATTGGTATTTCGACCTTCTTGACCCCCTTGGTTTTTCCTGAACTCCTTATTGTTCTACATAGGGCGCTTGCCTTGGGAATGATCCACTGGTCGAGAAGAGCTCGCTACCTGACCATGTGTAGGTGAGTAAAATGATCTCACTGTCTGTCTTGGTTGCAGACTAGTGTTTTCACTCTCCTGGTACTCAATCAGCTTCGCCGTATCAACAATCTCCGCTAAATCAAATGGTCTGCAACGAACCACTTGGTCCCTAATACTCTTCCTCAAACCCCATAGAAAAGCAGACTCCAAAACATCATCAGAGACGTGAGGCAACTCCACTGCTAACTCCTCGAACTGCTCACGATACTCCTCGACACTTCCTCTTTGGTGAATACTCATCAATTGATCCAAAACCGACAACCCTCTGCTTGGTTTGAATCAAACCTTGAACTTCTCCATAAAATCTTTCCAACTACCAATTCGTTGTCTACCATAAGCCATTCTCCACCAAGTAACAGATGACCCAGTAAGACACGAGATTGCCAGATCTATCTTAGCATATTCCGGTGTTCCTCTACTCGCAAAACATTTCTCTAACCGAAAAAGCCAATCTTCAGGACTCTTACCTTCGAACATAGGTAGCTCCATGAGACGGTTAGGGTATTCCGGCGCACAACCTTGAGGAACAGCTTGCTGCTCTGGTGGGTGGAGCCGAGAATCTCAAAGTCGACGGCTTGAGGTGAGATTCTTGTTCCGGGTTTGGTAGAATCCCCACTGTCGGTTGACTAGTCGACCCATTCATCGGCGTCGTAACCAGCTGAGTCTGAACCGCCGGTGGTGGGCTGTTAAACCCTGGAGGAACAGACGACTCAGTGATAACCCCAAGCGTTTGGTTGCGAAGGATCTTGTGGAGCATATCCTTGATGAACTCGAGGTCAGCATCGTGTTTGTTGACTCGTTGTTCAAGCGAAGGAGACGGTGGTGAGGTTTGGGAGGATAACTCGAGCTCGCTAGTTTCGATTGAAATGTTTTTCCCGGTATCCTTCTGTTGAGGAGCCATGGAAACTCTCAACGAAAGCACCACTTGTTAAGGTCGAACCCTTAACCTGATTTAGAACAGTGAAGAAAGAGAGTGAGAAGAGAGTAATGCACCTATTACGGCGGAGAGTTAAGAGAGAGAAGATAGAATTGTGATTTGATTATTAATCTCATAAGGATAACCTAACTAAGGCTCCTGTATTTATTACAAATCCCTTACTAGGGCTACTGATAAAACGACACAGCTTTGGTTAAACAACAATACCAAGCTCTTTTATTTGAATAATAACTTTCTACTGGATTCCAAATGTTTGACCTCTCTAGCCACTTTTGACCTTCTCCATTTGTGTTGCTCTTCTCCCTTTTGTCCTCAATTTCCTCTTCATGAAAGCTACTGGGACTCTTAGTCTATCACTCTCTATTAACTTTTATAGCTAATTTGCAGGAGAAACATGGGATATCATCTTTAGAGCTTCCCTTGATTCAACAAAACATGTGCCAGGACCTGATTTCAATCGGCTTGCCTCTGTATTAACTGGTGAATTTTTCTGATATATAAGCACTTTGACTTGGTGACTTCTTTGCTCTAAAAATTGGCTGTTTGTTTAGAACTAGTAGTAGGATTGTTATAACTATTAGGCAAAGGCTCCGGAATTTTATTGTATAACAGAGCAGGTTATGTATGGTATTCTGATATGTAGTCCTCCCGTCTTATTTTGTTGCTAGATAAGAGCTTTGACTGGATCATCATTACATCTCCAGAAGCAGGTTCTGTTTTTCTCGAGGCCTGGCTCTGGTTTTTTTTTGTTTTTACCTTATTCCCTCTCTTTTTGTCAAATTTTGAACTGTCTGAATATATGGAATTTGTTACGCTCCTCTCCTTTACTTGTCATTTTGGTTGTTATTGATAGGCAATATGACTAGTCTAGGTTTTATTTAGGTATTCAAATATATGTGTAGCCTTCATACATATTCTTGTCACAACTCTGTGAATAACCAGGTGTACATAAGAATTTATGAACATTTTGTTATTATCTTTATAAGTTTGAACACCTTTCCTCATTACCTTCCTTCCCTCGAGCTAAACCTCATTGGTCTCAATTCCTCAGGGCAGCTAGCTCCCCAAAAGTGCAAATAGGTGTAGTAGGAGTTGGAACAGCCAGGGTTTTTGAAGAGGCAATGCAATCGGCACAAGGATTGCTTCATGTTGCCTTTACACCATCAATAGGTTCCATAACTTTCTATTTAGCCTCAGTTTCTATAAAATCCATTAAGTCTTTGTATCTACAATTTGTGCATCTTCAAGCATTTTATAGTGTAGGAATTTACATTATCATTGGTGTTTGTGCTTGTGTGTGACCGTGGATGATGTGACCTATAACCCTTGTCATAGTTTGTTTCCATGAATCAGAGAGCATCAAAGATCATATTTAGGTTTATGAGATGATGAATTACTAACGATCCAAGCTGCATTTGTTCTTCGTGACATTCTCTCATCAATGTTTGTTTATGTTTTTTTTTTTTTATGTGTTTGCATTCATCAAGCCAATATAAATATATGGAATGGATGAGTGGTCGTACATACAATGTTACAGTCTTGGCTGGTTCATTCTCTTTTTTTTTTTCCATTATTTCAGCAACTGGTAAAGTCTTGGCTTCGGAGCTTCCAGAGAAAGTTGGCAAAAGGTCCTCTGTCTTATACCCGGCTTCTCTAAAAGCTGGCACTGATATTGGTGTGTGTTGTTAGGTTTTCTCAATTCAGTTGAGCTTATTATGTTGAACGCATAAAAGAAAAATTATTAGGACTGAATATTAAAAATAGATTAGATAATTCATAATTTCATATCCTGTACAAATTTTTAGACAGTTGGATAACACCATGTTAGTTATTACATTAAAATAGAGATATTTACCAAATTATAAAATCTTTGTTGGAGATGCAGTAAAACTGTTAGAGCAGGAGAGAATAGATTTGGAAATTACAATTCTTGACTTTGGCTTACATGCCCTAAGTGATAGTTTTCCAAAATTTGAAAAGCATTGTAACATTTGCACTGTCCTTTTCCCTATGGATGTGTGGATTAATCCTTGGCACATGGACAACTGACTAAATCTATGTAAAATTAGCTTATATTTATGATTTTTGAGGTTTTGAAGTCCATGACTGACCATCTAACTCTGCTTGGTTTTCTACATGTGAATCTTAGAGAATGGGTTGTCCAAACGTAGGTTTGAAGTTGCCAGGCTGAATACATACACGACAGTAAGCCGTCTTTACACTTACTAGACAAGTCCTAGAAAATGTAATTTTCTTTATTTTTGTATGGGCTCTCACGTTTTGGTCCTTGGTATGTGCGTATTTGAAGATACTGTAATGGTCAGTTTCGTTGTTTACTATTGCTACTTTGCTAGGTTCCTGTGCAGAGTGTTGATACGGTGCTCCTGCAACAAGCACTGTCTGCTCCAGTTCTTTCTGTAGCTTCACCTTCGGCAGTTGGGTAGGCGCCATCATCTGTCCGTTTTTATATCATCTTGGTGCAGCAAATTTTAGGGGAATGCTGATACCAGTCTTTCATATAAATATATCTTCTAATATGGGTTTCGACAGGGCCTGGCTGAATCTGATACAAAACGAGGAGCAATGGAGCAATTGTGTTGCCTGCATTGGAGAGACAACTGCATCAGCTGCAAGACGACGAGGATTGAAAAACGTGTACTACCCAGAGAAACCAGGACTTGAAGGGTAAATATTGATCTTTTGATATGGTGAAATATGTCAACTAGGCTCTGAACTGAGTCCTCTTAATTTTCACATAACCGACGAATGGGTTTGAGTGTGTGTGGCAGGTGGGTCGAGAGCATCATGGAAGCTCTAGTTTGTTGCAGGATAAACCGGTTAAGAACCTGGTTTAGACTATCTAATTTCTGGTTTAGTTAATTATTATCTCTGGTTTACTTATTTCATCTTTCTCGTTTCTATATGTACGGCATTAGCCGCAATTGGCAAACTTAATCAATGAAAAACAACAATCTTCTTAATCTCTATTATCTCTATATCATCATCATCATCTTCCACCATTGAATCTCTGCTCTTCGGGTCGATCCTTCTCCCTTAGTGATCATCCCTAGGCTTTGATTTACCCTTATCTTGTTCTCACGGTGAGAACTGATTTGGGATATACTTTTACTGTTTCATTGGTATCAGAGCATTCTAGCTCTTCGGACCAAAATCCATGGCGGACGAAGAACAACCTCTGATGGGAATGCAGAAGAATCTGCAAGAGAGGAAATACACAAGAAAGCCCCATCGTCTGAAGTACTCATGTGAAGAAATTTATGAGAGGATGGACAACGGGTTGTGCATATTTTGTGATGAACTAGATACTCCTGGTCATCATAATTTGAAGCACAAGGGCATACAGATTTTCATGGTAGAGTCTGATGCAGAAGAGGAGGCTCATCAAGTTCATGAAACTCTGACGACTCCATCCCCAATCGAAGAAAACGTGAATTCAAACCAAATGTGTGATGAAAAGGAGTCGGCGTCTGTTGATTTAGAGCAAGTAGAGGGTCGGGCCAAAACTGTAGCAAAAGAAAAGTTGAATTTACCTCTTGGGCAAAACATCGAACAGTTGGTGGGCAAGCACTCTGAAACGGTTTCTACCGAGTCTTCACCAGATGAATATCAGAAGGATTCAACATTGACCAAATCATCAAATAAAGATGATCTCTGGTTCTCACAAAAGGAAGATCGTGTATGGGAGCCTGGTGGTTTACCATCTAAATTTGATCATTGGGATTGGCCTGAGAGAGAATTGAAGACGTACGGCGAATCACATCAAGTTGTGGTGTTTCTACCTTCACATATGCAAGTGGCGAATTGTGATCTAGATGAGTTCAAAACCTTTGACAGAAAGATGAGTAACAAGACTCCTTATCTCAAAGACAAACAAGAGGATGAACGTGAGCAAAAAGAGGTAACAAAACTCATTTCATCTTGGAATAGTTGGATTTGGGAACCTGGGGGAGTATTGATTGAACTTGATAAGTGGAAAGAGTTGGAATCATTTTTGTGGATTGTTTATGGTAAGAATCTAGAGGCAGATCAAAAGATGCAGTCAAGGCTGGTTTATGATGTTAAGAAGGATACGGAATTTGGTCTTAGTTCGATAGCTTTGAATCTCCATATCTGTTGTTGCATTGGAGAAATGATTAGGTGGTCAAATTGTCTTTGTGGTGTGGTGGTTAAACGGAAACATTGGTTAGTAAATTATTTGCTTAATCTTAAGAATATAGAATTGGATAGGCAAAGAGAGGCTGTTTTTGATGCAGAAAATAAGAAGCTAAGAAACATTGAAGCTGATTCTGAGATGACAAGGTCCCTGGATCTCAGTTATGGAATTGCTTTGTTAGAGATCAAGCCTCAGTCCTTGTTTGCATCTAATGAGATATACTTGCCGTGGAACCTTCATGAGGGAAGAAAGAACAACAATGAATGTCACTTTGATGATTTAACATTTTTCAGGAATCTTTATGAAGCCATGATTGCAGAAAATATATGGCTGTATTTGAAGATTGAATTGATGATCATCTGTGGATCACTTACACGACCACCAGAATCAAACGGTATATTCAGAGGCTTATATGTTCTTCAAAATAAGACTGAGAGTGTACAAGTAGTTTCAGAACTTACAACGTTGGTTTTGGTGAGTTTTCAGTCTAGCAAAAAGAATAGGTTAGTTGGATTATTTTCTGAGACTGTAAGGGTTGTTCCACTGGCGTTTCTTTTAGAAGGTGGTGTTGAAGAGGGTTCCTTGGTTTGCTCAGGAAAGAGATGGTCCTTCATTTTGGTTTCTATTTTCTGGGCTATTGGTCAAGTGGTGATTTTTGGGAGAGAATCCTTTCTAGCACTTAAGAACAAGAGGGAAATTGAGAACAGGATTGTTGACATGACAAAGGTGAAACAAAATTCTGAAGCCAGTCAAGACTGCTCTCTTTTGTTGCTCTTAAAAAGAGTTAAAGCCATTTTTGAATCTATGGTGTATGTCATTCGCAATGGCCAATTTAGCAATAGTCTCCTCAAATGTGTTTCTTCAACAGCTCAAAGGATACTCAAAGATCTGTATATGCTTTGCGTTGAATTGGTTAGCTCCCGCTGTCACAACGAAGGAAAGATTGGTGAACTAGAAGCATTAGTTGTGACCATGTGTAAACAGAGGTACGTCTATGGTTCTCTTCTAAGACCGCCTGATACTCATTATGAAGCTGGATTTTACAATGATTTTGCGCAGTTCAGTAATGATCTTCAAAGTCAGAAGATGCAGGCCAGATATGATAACCATACCAAACAGATGGATATGAAAGAAGCTTTAATGCAGGCCATGTATGTTGCTAATTCTCTTGCTGGATTTTGTGCTTATGAAGTGTTTCATTTTCAAAGGCCACCCGAGCTGAATAATCTTCATGGAAGTCTGGATTTCATCGCTAAGGTTCTTGTTCAATGGAAGACCATCCTCCTGATCAGTTTAGGCTGCTTCCAATGAAGACAGGAAGTCAATCTCTCATCCTTGAGGATAAGGATGTTGTCGACGAGGGAGTATTGTTATAGGATAAATCGGTTAAGAACCTGGTTTAGACTATCTAATTTCTGGTTTAGTTAATTATGATCTCTGGTTTACTTATTTCATCTTTCTCGTTTCTATATGTACGGCATTAGCCGCAATTGGCAAACTTAATCAATGAAAAACAACAATCTTCTTAATCTCTATTATCTCTATATCATCATCATCATCTTCCACCATTGAATCTCTGCTCTTCGGGTCGATCCTTCTCCCTTAGTGATCATCCCTAGGCTTTGATTTACCCCTATCTTGTTCTCACGGTGAGAACTGATTTGGGATATACTTTTACTGTTTCATAGTTGCTCACAAAGAATTACACAGATTCAAGTAACTTTAGCTGCAAATCACACTTGTTCCACCCTATCATAGTGTAGGACTTTGAATTAGGACAATGTTTGTAATTTAGAAGACAGGGTAAAAGGTGGTGTTATAATATCCTCAAGCCCTTTTAGGTAGCTTTTGTAGGACAAACCGACAAAGTATGTAATTACTGTTTGAATACTAACATCAAAAGCCATCTAAAAACATGCAATTAATTTCAATTTCTCATTGCTGCAACTAGTGATAAAAAATTTACTGTTGGTTGTAGTATTGAAATTATTCAAACAATAAATTTCATGTTTTTTTTTAAGAATATTTTTATATATCCAGTTGAAAGTTAATTGAATTATTGTTAGAATACTACTTACTAGTGCTTTAGTAATTTTTATTGCGGAATTGATATCAGTTTGCATAATCCGTTTATCGTGTATACTATCATATTTTGTCGCATGCTAATAAAACAGTTGGTATATTTTATTTGATTTTGCTGAAGTAAAATTTCCGTAAAACGGATTGGTATAACTTTTTATTTTATTTACGAAGGTAAATATTTCATTGAAATTGGAAACGGTATAAGTTCACAATC
>NC_025699.1:19839293-19844374 GCF_000633955.1 Camelina sativa
AAAAAAAAAAAAAAAAAAAAAAAAATTAAAACATAGAAACACAATTAAGAAGCAAGTTTACCGTCTATTCTTTCAACATAAGCACCAAAGCTAATAGAGTTAAACAAAATGATTACGATTTACAATTTTGCTATAGAATAATTTTAAAACTTTAACGTATATGAAAGAGAAGCACGAGATCAAATGATGGCTTACACTTTACACGAGTTTAAAATTTGTATATCGATATTAGAAACTATTGAAACTTTACTGTGATAGATGAATGCTTGTTTAAAAAAAAACTATTGAAATTTTATGCTGTTTTCGAAATATTACTGCGTCGTTTATGTCTAAAGGAAATATCTATGTGACTTTTTTAATCATACAAAAATCCAGAGTACCAATTCAACAACATACGTTTTTAGTAGGAGGGTTTTTTTTTTCTTCTTATTAACGGATATTTACTTGAGGGGCATTTTTTATATTAATAATTTAGTTGAGAGGTTTTGTCATTAAAATTAAATTTATGGAGTTTTTCATAAATATTTAGTATGCGGTTTATAATGAATATCTCAATATTTAAGGGGTTTAAAATCTTCTATGTCACTAAAGGTCTAAGGACCACATCATTAAGGTATAACTCGTCTGATTTCCCAAAAGCTACGTTCTGGTGGATCCAGGCTGTCAGAAAACTCATGAGTCTTGTCTGAAGAAGAGCATCAACAAGAGTTTTAGAGAGAGCTCTTCCTGAAAAACCTGGGACCAGTCTCTCTTATCAACACCATGGAGACTCGTAACCCTAGTAACTGGTCGAATCTCCCCCTCGATATCATCATATCTCTGTTTGAACGTTTGAGCTTTGTGGATTTCCATCGAGCTAAGATGGTTTGTTCCTACTGGTATTCTGTTTCGAAACAAACAGTTCCCCGGAAAAGCGGATCTCCATGGCTAATGCTTTTTCCTGAAGACGGTACTGATTGCGTGCTGTACAACCCATACGAAAAAGTTATGGTTTACAGGAGAGCAGCTGGGAGAAAATGTACTTCAGGGAGTCGATTCCTGGCAAGCTGCGGTAAATGGTTCCTGATGCTAGATTCTCGATCCAGATTATATATTATAGATGTGTTTAGTACTGGGAATAGGATTGATCTTCCTCCATTAGAGTCGCTCCTATCAAACGACTCTGCTCTGAGCGTATGGAAGATAGAGATAGGGAGTTTGAATGGGAATTAACTAGTGGCTCTGTTTACTCATTATACGCTGATGAGATTAGGGGACGTCTGTGGGTAGACGAGAAGACGCAAGAGTTGGCTTTAGTGTGGTTCTTTGACGCCCCTGTTTGTTTTTTAGGGTTTTACAAGAAAGGGAATGCTCATTACGATCTCATTCGGATTACATATGGTATCCCCAGGATGTTAACTGGCCTAGTACGTCTGGTTCTTCGGGGTTACCGTCTATACATTTTAACGACGCGTAGTTTCATTCGAGTCATAGATTTTTCTAGGCAGCAAGGTTTCGAAGAACTCACGAGGAGTGACACTTACCCATCCCCAACGTTTGCTCCTCTTGGATATGATTGTTATTTTAGCATCGCTGTTACTACAGCAGGAGAGGTTTTGTTGGTCACAACGAGCACAACCTCTGAAAGTAGCGAACGGGCCTTCCGCATCTACAAGATGGATCCTAATGCTGACCAGACGACCACATGCCTGATCTTCTTGACGTAGATTCTCTTGGTGATGAGGCCCTGCTTCTCGACTTGGGTATCACTGTGCCTGCTAACAATACCCTTGGTATCAAACAAAACTCCATCTATTTCACTCATTATAACCTTATCCGGTCCAAGATCAACTGGAAGAAAGTCGCCCATGTCCTTCCCCCTAATGAGGTGGACATCTGTGTCTTCAATCTTTCAACCAAGACCCTCGAGCCCTTCCCTGCTCCCTCCAGCATGAGTCTCAAGGATGCTCGATGGATTTTCTCTATCTGGAAGAACGTTTAAAAAGAGGAATGCGTTCTCCTTCTCATCATAAAGTAAGTTAAGAACATGCTTTTCTTAACCACTTTATAAGTAGAATTTTCAGGCCCAGCTTTTGGTTATCTTGCCAATTAATACATATATACACAAGAACTACAAAACAAGCTGTAGCAAAAGAAAACCATATCCATCATTTTAAATGCGCACACAATTGAAACATTTAATAAGTGTGTTTTGAACAAGCGTGAAAGTAGAGAAGTTTACAAGCTATGAACAGAATTACAATTTTTTTCTGAGATTACTTCATTTGAGTTGTCCATCATTGATGATATTCCATTTCATAAAGTCTGAGATAATGCCCTATGGATATCTCCTTACCAATATAACTATATCTAAAGCCCAATTAATATAGTGGAACCTCCTATAGAAGCATAAAGAATACAAAACAGATATATGCATGGTTACATCACCTTTGGGTTGCCATTCTGCATATTATTGGATAGTCATTGAACCAAGAATTGATTATGAGAGAGGCACTTCCTTTGTATAAGTAGTCAGTCGACCAACAAAGGAAGACTGAGAAAATAATGACCTTAAACAGTATCTGAGAAAGTTGACAGCAGATGAAATTGTAAATCAGCATATATATATGAGCACCTGGATGGATTGGCAGGAAATACGGAATAAGCCATATCTCAGGAGGAAATGGGTTACTTCCAGACCATTTAAAAACTCCAAGTACCTTTCTTTACAGACACAGAATTAGCAGATCCAAGTAAAAAGATGAGCCAAGTTATGGAGAGTGCAATCTGTAATCAGAGTTCATTTTCGTCAAGTTTTCAGCAAAATTTGCAAAAGAAAGCTTAGTGAACGAAACTAAATAACTAACCAGTCCTGGGAGAAGAAACATAGGCCACAATAATCTCTTGGCCAGTGGCCGTCGTGCACCTGTGTTGTTAGATAGAAATCTAGACCCCTCTTTAACATGTCTTCCACCATCTTCTCTGTAACATTATCACTATATTCGATTTGATGCCGCAACCCTTAACGGCAGATAATTGAAATAGTGTTTAATTGAAATTTATAAATTTTCTTATTGATTTAGTAGTTCATTTGTTTTGTATCGGTTATGTACTTGCCTATGTCTATTTTTTTCATGATAATATATTATACTTTTGGATCAATCATGTTTTTGGTTTTGTTAGGCATCTAGGTAATTGATTTAAGACTTCTACGGATAGTCAACTATGTAATGAGTATTTGACTTGCTGCTTACTCTTTCAGGTAAATGGCGCAAATACCTGTTGTTTTCGGAGTATGGATGACGAGAAATGGGTCTTGACATTTTGATATGGATGGACGCAAAGGTGGGAGAATGTTTTTTTTGTGACACGGTTGTACATACGCTGAGCTTCTTGAAATGGCTGTAGAAGATTATCTGATTGACAAAGAAACAGAGATGGTTCAGTTATCGTATCCCTTAACAGAGATGATGCTTCAGCAATTGCCCCAAGATAACCCTCCTGTCTATGTCACAAATGATAGATCAGTTTAGAACTTGATAGATTTTAGTAGTAGGAATGTTGTTCGTCTTTGCGTCTCTACGCGATGCATGGATGGACAGCCGGTTAAAGAATGTGTTAATGATATAAACAACTCTCGTTCTTTAGACGATGGGGAGCCAACGGATGAATTTGGTGACAATGTAGATCCAGGTGCGGATGAATGTGTAGAAGAATGTCAAGAAGCACTCCATGATACTACATATGAGAAGCCGAAAGATGTTGATGACATGGATTTCGATTACAGTGAGGACGGAAAATTTGAAGATGAAGATGACGATGAAGATGGAGATCACTTGGATGTAGATGCTGAAGAAGGGAAACCGTTTGTTGGTGGTATTCATGGACAGTTAAATAATCCTTGGATAGACCAACTGAAAGTAGGTCAATGCTTTCCATGCAAACATGATGTCATAATAGAGGTGCGTTTGACCGCTATTATGTTAAAATTCTCTTTCAAAATTAAGAAGTCCACAAAGTCTCGGTTGGTGGCAATATGCTCTGTGCCAGGATGCACGTGGAGGGTCGTGGCCACTATGAAGAATGATCCAACCACTTTTTGGGTCACCAAATATCTGAACGTGCATACATGTTCTATTGTGAACCGCGTAGCTCACCGTAGGCGTTGCACCTCCAAATATATTGGGATGCTTTTTGTAGACCGGGTAGGAATAGTAGATAGTGTTGTCCCACAACATATCAAATATTCAATGAGGACAATGTTCGGCATGACATTGGATTACACAAATTCGTACAGGGCTTTACAATATGCGTCGGAATATGTGAGAGGAAACGCCGAATCTGGATATGCGAAGTTGCCTTATTGTCTTAGAAAAATAGAGCAGTCAAACCCGGGAAGTGTTGTTGACCTTGTTGTTGATGACGAGCATAGGTTTAAGTACCTTTTCCTATCTTTTGATGTTTCAATCCATGGTTTCAATTACGTGAGGCGAGTTATTGTGGTTGATGGGACCCATCTCACCGGAAAGTATGAAGGTGTATTGCTAGTCGCTTGCGCACATGATGGTAACTTTCAGATATTTCCGTTGGCTTTTGGAATTGTCGACTCGGAGTGTGATGGTTCATGGGATTGGTTTTTCACCAAATTAAGTGAGTGTATCTTGGATGAATATCCACTGGTAGTAGTTTCAGACAGGTGCAGTTCAATAGCTAAAGCATGTCGCAATGTTATGCCATGAGCAACAAGAGGGATATGTTACTACCATCTCCAACAAAACATAATTTCTAATTTCCATGGGAAGCAACTGATGTACTTGGCCAAAGGGGCAGCATATGCGCATACGCATGATGATTACAACCGCTACATGGCTTTCCTTACTAACGTAAATCCGGCCCTTGCAGCGTACTTGAATGAGGCATATCCAGCTTTATGGTCTCGGGTTTACTGTCCAGGAGATAGATACAACATCAAGACTAGCAACATTGCGGAATCTATCAACTCCATGCTAAAGAAAGCCAAAGGTTATCCCATCACATATCTCATTGAGTTTATTACGAAAAAGTTAGGTAGGTGGTATTGGAAAAGACGAGAGGATGCACTT
>NC_025699.1:19844443-19845181 GCF_000633955.1 Camelina sativa
TTCCAGAACTCGAGGAGCTTTCCAGGAGCATCCCCTTCCGGCGAAGCTCCAATCAGGCGTCCTTTTCCTCAACCTCTCGCCTCTGCGACGGATCCACCAGAATTCTCGAGTCCACTTCGACAGTCTCCTCAACCTTCAGTCACTAATCATCCTTGACAGTCTCCTCAGGTCTCGACTCTACCTCGACAGACTCTGCTACCTCGACAGTCTCCTCACGTCTCAAATCATCGTCCACCGTCTTCTCAACCTCGAGCTGGCTCTGGATCGCACCACAGTTCTCAAGCGCAGAACTCGCATCAGGAAGAAGAAGACCAAGCTGATTCTGAGGATGAAGGTTTAAGGGACTCACATCTCCCAGCTGATGTACTCGCTTCTTTACATGCCATGCTCGTCCAGCCAGGCCGTGAGTTGTACACCACTTTCCTCTCTCCCACCTACTTGTTAAGGATTGTTTGTGTAGATTAGATTGATTAGAGTGATCAGAATGATTAGAATTGAAAGGATTGTTTTATTGTTTTAGTAGGTTTGTTTCATTGGATTAGAAGGTTTGTTGTTGATTAGATTAGTAGGTTTGTTGTTGATTATAATTTAACTTTCGATTTGTTTGTGTTTTAAGCTTTGATAAGGACAACGGTAAGATTACCCGAAAGATTACAAAAGTGTTTACAAACAAGTTTTATGGGCCATATTACAGTTGGGGTTGTGTTCCTACTGCAAGAAGAGAAAACTACTTCTTGG
>NC_025699.1:19845728-19866414 GCF_000633955.1 Camelina sativa
CCGAAAGATTACAAAAGTGTTTACAAACAAGTTTGATGGTCCATATTACAGTTGGGGTTGTGTTCCGAATGCAAGAAGAGAAGGTTACTTCTTGGAATTCGCGGTAAACTTCTACTCCTTTCAATTTGATTTCTGTATTTATAATTTTTTTTCTTGGTTTTTTTTACACTAACACTAGTCTTCTTTTGTAGAAAACACACACCTGGGATCCCTCTCTAACCGGTGTGGTTCAAGCAAAGTTCTATAGCATTTGTCAAAACCGTATGAAAGACATGGTTTCCAAGGCAGCAGCTCAGCGAGAGGAAGTGAAACCGAGGTGGATTGAGAGAACTCTTTGGAAAGAAACGTGTGACTATTGGAACACAGAAGAAGCCATGGCAAAGAGTGCAACCACTTCAGCAGCTCGAATGTCTGACCGTAATGGTCTTGGCCCTCACAAGCATGTATCAGGGCCGAAGTCTTACTTACAAATCGAACAAGAGATGGTGAGTTATCCTTTTCATTGTTTAATAAGTTACATCAGATGGTTCATTATCTAACCTTTTCATTGTCTAACTTTTCAGGAAGTGGAATTGGGAAGACCGCCAACTATTCCTGAAGTTTTCATCAGGACTCATACCAAAAAAGATGGGACTTTTGGGGATAAGAAGGCGCAAGCAATTCATGAGGCATATAAGAAAAAAAAGGGAAGCTAAGTTGGCTGCTCTGGACAATGACGACCAAGCTGATGGTACATCATGTCGATCGGAGCTATCTCACGAGGAGGATGATGAGCTCTTTCTTCAGGTAATATTGCTTCTTTCTAATATGCTATTAAGTTTTTCATTGGTAAGTAATAATGTTAACTTTTTCTCTGTTTTGTTATGCAGTCTACTTTCATAAGCGATAGAGGAACATATTTTGGGGTTGGAAGCCTAGGGAGTTTCATCAACGGCAAGCGGAAGTTCCCTGGAAGCTCTTCTAATTTCACAAGCCTGCAAAAACATCTTGAAGAAGCTAACCGCAAAATAGAGCAACAAGCAGCTCTACAAGCAGAGCGTGACGCAGAGGCTTCACGGGTTGCAGCTGAGGCTTTACGGGTTGCATCTGAGCAACAAGCAGAGATCTCACGCTTGGTGAGCTTCCTCAAGACTAACCCAAACTATGTCGCCTTCCTCGAGTCTCAAACCAACGACCCAAACCTTTTTGATGTTCAAAATTAGGTTCCTTCACTATCCCTCCTTCCTTTATGATTATGAAAACTTTTGTAATATTTGTGACTTGTACTCTTGTTATGTTTGGATGTTTTCTACAACTACGATGTTGGATGTAAAATTAAACTTATGTGTTTGTTTAATTTCATGTTTGTTATGTTTTAGTTATAGTTTTCATAATCAGTTTTGGTATTACAAAATCAAATAATTTGTTTTTACCATAATTTTTTTAAAAAACATGATAATTAAACAGTCGTAAAACAGTCACCGAAACATACACAAAACAGTAACTAAAACAGTCGCAAATGAGTAACCAGATCAGTCGCTAAAGCGTTGCAAATTCAGTCGCAACTTTAGCGACTGTTTGGCGAGGGAAGAACGACCATAATTATCAGTCGCCAATTAGTAGCTCCGTGTCAACTGTTTGGCGACTGATTATTTTAGCGATGCACTGTTTAGCGACTACGTATGTCAGTCGCCAATCAGTCGTAACTAAGTAGTTTACGACTGTTTAGTGACTGTTTTTGTAGTAGGCAAATCCATGTTTTCTTGTAGTGACTAACAATTATTTGTTTAGGTTGCTGAAGATGGCGAGTAGAAGTTAACTTCATCGTGAAGTCATCTGGAATTTCCGTAGCAATAATTTGTCTCTGTAATAAAATATTAGAGATTATCCCACGTGTTCAAGTCGACATTATTAAAGAGTAATACTTAACTATCATTTACTCGTAAGACCATTTTATGATACTCCTCTTCTTAACCAAGCACCAACAGCTAGAGGATGATGAGTCAAATTTCGGGGTCAGTTTCCGATACAAATTCGCAAATACAAATTACTGTTCCAATCTGCAACTACTGCGGTAGATCGACGATAATTGTGAGATCATGGACAGATGAAAATCCGGGAAGAAATTTCTTTAGATGCACTGTTCATGGGTTTTCCCATTGGTCAGACGCAGAACCGTCACATGGTTGGCAGAGGCGGAGCTTATTGGATGCGAGGGATGAGATCTGTCGGTTCAGAGAAGAAACCAAGGTACTTAAAGAATCTATAAGAGAAATGAAAGAACAAGTTGTTAACGGTTTGGTGAACTCTGGGGTGGTTAACACATATGAGGAAGACAAGAAGAAGTTTGAATGTAATTTACTGGCAGCCAATGAAAGGGAAAAAATGCTTTGACAATTCTTGGTTTGGTCTTGGATAGGGTTCATTGTTGCNATGAGTCAAATTTTGGGGTCAGTTTTTGATACAAATTCGCAAATACAAATTACTGGTCCAATCTGCAACTACTGCGGTAGATCGACGATACTTGTGAAATCATTGACAGATGTAAATCCGGGAAGAAATTTCTTCAGATGCACTGTTCATGGGTTTTCCCATTGGTCAGACGCAGAACCATCACATGGTTGGCAAAGGCGGAGCTTATTGGATGCGAGGGATGAGATCCATCGGCAGAAAGAAGAAATCAAGGTACTTAAAGAATCTATAAGAGGAATGAAAGAAAAAGTTGTTAACAGTTTGGTGAACTCTGGGGTGGTTAACAAATATGAGGAAGATAAGAAGAAGTTTGAATGTGATGTTATGGCAGCCAATAAAAGGGAAAAAATGCTTCGAAAATTCTTGGTTTTGTCTTGGATAGGGTTCATTGTTATCATGGCCATGTGTCTTGGGATGTGTATGAAGTAGGTTGCAGAAGAAGTCTCTTGGTTAACTTCAATCATATGTCTACTAAGCTTTCGTTGTACGCTACTTATGTTTACTAAGCTTTCGCTGTAAGCTACTTGTTTTTTTTTTTTTAAGTTTTTTTTTGCCATCTACACTCTTTCACTCTGTTTTAAGCTTAACGTTTGAAGTTATATATATGAAACGAAAAACTGACCAAAAAATACCAATATCCCACATATAACTAGTAGACAACAAGAACAATCATCCTTACACATTAGAGTTTTAAAGGAGGATGATATAAAAAATATCAAGATCCCGCCCATCATCAGAGTTTAATCAGTAGGATCCCACCCACAAAATATAAAGATCCCCCAACAGAAACAAAACATCATCCTACATCATCCTAATTAGTCATACATAATTAAAACACGAGTTTAAGTCTTTCAAACAAAGTTTATAGTTAGTCTCGGATTGGGGGAGGATCATAGAGCCCAAAGTCGTCCATGTAGTTCTCCTCATTTGGTCCACGGCATTCAATCTCGTGAAATAAGTCACAAGCCATCTTCTCCCTTATCCATGTGATGTTTGCGTCGCACAAAGTAGTAGGAAAGGTTATCCCAAGAGCATGAAATTCTATGTACTTCAAAGTATACACACCACAGTCACCTGCCTTCCTGTTTGGAGGCACTCTCTTTGTAACCCGCTCATGAGTGAACTTCTCGTACGACCACATTTGCTTGTGATCAGGGCTGGCTAACTCCCGCAGCACGTAGGGAACCAACACGGCAATAGGCTCGATGGTAGATGCAAGCTCTTCGTCACTGGTGACACTCGGGATGCTATCCCAGACGACGATGTGTCTCATGGGAATCGATATCCACAAAGCTACCCAGTGCATAGACTTCACGTTTAAAGGCGCGTATAAGTCGTCCACTTCCAGACCCCATTGCTTGTTAGTCTGAGTATACGGTGGATACTCCCCTGCGTGGTAGCTGAAGGCACCGGCCGGCAACAAGTTCCCAGATCCATTAGCATGTGCCTCAGAATTAACAAAGTCAAGGTACTTCGTTGTCCACAGATGAGTGAACATAGCTTTTAGGAAAGCCACTCTACTCATTTTAAACCTCTCAGGATGTTGTGCTTGTCGATGTCTCAATAGATTCGACCCCGCATCCATGTGCTGGATAACCACATGGATTTAAAACGAAGTTATATAATATTGAAGACTGGAGTTTTCTAGTATACTTGAAGTAGAAGTTTTCTAGTAGACTTACCGAATCTCGTAACCACACTGTTTTTGTCTGCAGTTCGTACCACCAAAGACAACTTTGGGATTTCTCTGGGACCTTGTTCTTGTACGTCCTGCGGGTGATGAATGGTTTGGATACATATAAGTTACTAGAGTTTCAAAAAATAGAATTTTTGAAACATACCATAAAATTTAGTAGACTTACGGATCTTTCTTTAAGAAATCACGCAAAACCTTCTTCAACNGTTGAGAAAATACCATGTTCACATGCGATTAAGGCTGCCAAGTCAAGCGGATGGCATATGTCTGTCGTAGTCGAAGCTTACTATAAAAAAGATTATGTCTATGCGTCGGCTAACATCATGTCCAATGTCGAGCACAATCCAATTGGGCCAGATATCCGATGTATACCTCCCATACCAAAGCGGAAGCATGGGNCAAGTCGGCAGCTGTTGGGATTTCCGTGCGAATAAACACAGGTGGGTCTCACTTAGTGTCAGATGATTTAGAGCTGACTATCTTTGGCACCTTCGTATCCGTACGAGTAACAACTGGAGATGGTTTCGGGGTCTGAGATTGACCTGGCTTGTTCTGCAAATTTTCCGATTTAAAAGTTACATGATCATTTATGAAAATNAGAAGTCTCGTTGGCTAACATGGCTAGAACTGTCACGTAAAAATGGGAGAAAGCCGAAGAAGTCTCATAAGCAATATGCTTGTTCAAAATGCAGACAGCCTGGACATACTCGACCTCATTGTGTAAGTAACAATCCCACTTGATACATTTTTTACGTTTTGTATATGTTCGTCAGTTACACTACACTACAAGAAAACATGGAATTGCCGACTGCAATTTGCGACTTAAAACACAGTCGCTAAATTTAGCGACTGAATTGCGATTGTTTTGCTACTCAATAGCTACACAAATAAAACAGTTGCCAAATAGACGTTAATTCGATACTAATTTATAATGTCGCATTTTAGTCGCCAATTTGCGACTAATTTGGCGACCGGTTTTTCAGTCGCCAATAGTTGCGACTAAGCAGCTACTATTTAGCGACCGATTTATTTAATTTGGGCCTTAAACCAAATTTTGTCCGTAAGAAAACGGCCCAAAGCCAAATCAATCTCATCTTCATTCTGAGAAAACCATAATCCCTCATTTCTCTTCTTCCCCGGGAAAACCCTTGATCTCAATTGCTCTCAATCGAGAATCCTAAATCTTCATCCCTTTCTTGTTTCTCTTTTGTTGTTGATGGCCGGAGTAAAGAAAAGAGGAGGAGGAAGAAGAAAATCCTCAAATCCAACCGCTGGAACCTCACAACCGGCGAATCGAAGACCAGACACTGATTCTCAGGGAATCCCTGTCCCAATCCTCCAGCCTCCAGCGAGACCGATGCCTAATTACGGAGACTATCCACCTCCGACAAACCTGTTCGAGAACTCGAGGAGCTTTCTAGGATCATCANGCCTCTTTCGTACCAGTTACATCTCCCTTCATTTTGGTAAGATCCAAAGCCAGGCTTTCAATCTTCTCATTCAACATGTCAAACCGCAAATCACAACTGTTGAAACCGTCTCTCATCTTATCGAGCAGAGCTGCTCCCAACATGCCAAGCTCATCTTTAATAGAATCCAAAATGTTGATTTCCAAGTCAGTCGAAGGACCTGGACAATGCCTCTTCCCACTTGGTTTACCAAATTTACCGGCTCTCTGATTCGATCCCTTTTCTTCAATCTTAACCTTCGGATTGTTGGATTCATAAATACCAACCGTCTGCCACAAACCTCTCCCCCACTTCCATGGACCAAAATCCCCATTGAATGCTCTCAAAATGTTATCAATCTTGTCATCTGCTTCATCGTCTTCCCAAACAGGACTAATCATGCCACCAATGGTTTCTGAAGTTAGTCTACAATTTATATAAAATAGTATACTAGTTCAAATCTAACACAATAGGGTTACCGACTCATCTAATATCGTAGATAAACTATAGAAAAATCACAGAGATGCATACCTGTTTTAGAATATGCTCTTTGACATATTTTCTACCGTAAGAACCGCGGTAAGCAAGCAACGGTGGACTTGGATTGTTCAGCAACGGTTCCCAAATTAATTTGGCAAAATTAGGCATAGATTCGTACACCCATATCTACAGAGGTTCGACAAATCCGTCTATGGTGTAACTCTGCTTGTTTAAGTCCTTCTCCTTAACAGACTGGATCAGGTTCTTGAAAGCAACTCTTCCCCAGGGATAATCAAGAAATCCATCTAAATCCATGACTAGCCTAGCCATATTTAGACGGGTGGGCGTTGATGGTTTCCTAGCTTCTATAAATCCAGCGTAGATGGATAAATAACCCAACCTAACACGTTCTATTCTATCCCAGTCGTTTGAGTTCTTACATGCTGCGACCAGTTGCTCAATACTCGGACCACTGACTAAATTGACTCCAAGCTTCTCCCAAAACTCTTCCATCTCGTCTGAAACCTCAACATGTGGCTGCTCCAACGACTCGACATCTTCACAGTTAAGTCCAGTGATGTCTTCAAACTCATTCAAAGAAAATCGTAAAGGGTTAGATCCAACCAGACTCCAGATCTTGTACTTTTTGTTGCAGACTATATGTAAGGTGAGCATATGGTGAACCAGTCAGGAAGCCCATTCGAATTGGAGACAGTAGAACTGTAACAAGACACTCAGTCGAGATTGATATATCTCCTCCCATTCATCCGGCTCGAGAGCTTTGTACAGTTCATCAAACAGCTTCGTATCGTTGCTGTAATAGCTGATGCTTTTTTGAGGAAGCGGCTCATCACCTTTCGTGTAAAACCTCGAGGAAATTCTGGTCTTCTCTCATCCATTATGCAAGATAAGATTAGGTTTGGCGGGGAAATTAAAAAACGAGAGATTGAGAAAGAGGAAGACTAATCCAATAAGTCTATGCGTCAAATTGGAAAAGAAGGCTACTATCGAATTGCAAAAGAAGTCAACCTTCAGTTTGATCGAAGAGGACAACGGCGGCGAAGACGATGCGGCGAAGATGAAGCTGAAGCGGCTAGGTTGAAGAATACAGAGTTCATCGAGATCTGGTACAAATAAGTTAAACAAAGTAAGTAAACTGACAATCCGAAAGATAGAGATTTAGGTTTAACATGAACCAAAAAATTTCGAAAATCAACCATTAGTGATAAGCGATAGAGATAAGCGGAAGAGATAAGCGGAAGAGAAGAGTTTTCTAGTTCCTTATGAGGAAGAATTAAGATAACTATCCTTTGTTATCTCGGTTTTTAGGTTGTATAAAATTACAATAATTATAATAATCCCGGTTTTATAAAACCAAAACCGTTTTATTAGAAACAGTACTAGAAAATTATAAAGAAACCGATTAAAACCAGATCCTGCTTATCGGTAAATTAAACATATAAATATTACGGCCAACTAACGTCAAATCAATTTATACCTTGTAATGATTATGTTGACGACTTCTCTGGCAGACTTCTCCACGGGAAACTGAACAGTCTGCAAATCCATCAAATCAAATTAATTTTTGTACTATTATGCTGAAGACTTATCAAGTAGACTTCTTTCTGGGGAAACTAAAAAGTACTTTAAACTGCAAATCCATCAAATCTAATTAATTTTTATACTATTATGCTGATGACTTATCAAGTAGATTTCTTTCTGGAGAAACTAAAAAGTACTTTAAAACTGCAAATCCATCAAATCTAATTAATTTTTGTACTATTATGCTGAAGACTTATCAAGTAGACTTCTTTCTGGGGAAACTAAAATGTACTTTAAACTGCAAATCCATCAAATCTAATTAATTTTTGTACTATTATGCTGAAGAATTATCAAGTAGACTTCTTTCTGAGGAAACTAAAACGTACTTTAAACTGCAAATGTATCTAATCAACCAAATTAATACAGGGACAAAAGTTGTGTGTGAATATAGAATTCTACACTTATAAGTATAAAGTGATATGATATAGAATCTTTCTAAGAATTACACAAACGTGAATGATATGATGAAGTGAAGTGATATAGAGAAAGTTTCAATTACCCAACCGTGATCAGTCTCCAATTAAGCGTGGATGATTTATATTGGCCGATACAAGTACTGAAAGACTTTCAATCATCAATTCTCCGTCGTGAAGATGAACTACATACTATTTTTTTTAAAGAGAAAATAAATGATTCACTGATAACTTTTTTGGTTGCAGTTTTATAATCAAAAGGCCCCGGGCTGGTTTATATATACGAGACGAAACGGTTACAATGAACAGTTACATAATTAATAACGTAAACCGTCGCGTCGTAAATCAATAACGAGTAGACTTCATCGACTGACTTCTTAATGTACACATGAGAAGTCTACTAAATAGGTCAAATAATGAAGTCAACGATATCGTCCAAATATTACAGAAACTGAAGCAAGTTAACAGATTACAGACATAAATACGTCATTCAAACAAACAGACACGATAAAGAGAGGTTTACAGATTTTAATTGAAAGATCTACGAAGCAAAAGAGATTAATACAACAATTAAGATTATACTGGCGATTAAGACATTCTCGACCACCCCGCATACACGACGAATTGATAGACGTAATTCCTTCATCTGATCTTTCACCTTGTCTAGCTCCTTCTGAACCCATAGCATTTCATCATTTTCCTGGATGGTTGTAATAGAATCCCTTTGGTCAGCAAGTTCACCTCTCATTGCTTGAAGTTCTTGCATAATAGCCTCATCCCACCATTTCATAATATGGTCCTCCATCCTATACTGTACCATAGAAATAAATATACCATAAGAATATTATCTATACTCAAATAATAATTATATCAAACGAATAAACCATCATACAATCTAACAACCTCATGGTTATTGCATCCAAAGAAAATCCTTCCAGGATTGTCAGCTGTGGTGGAACATTTCATAACGGTTTCCCTTCCGCAGAAACATTTTTCAGGAATTCCAACTGTCAGGCCAAGAAAGCTTACTTCGGGTGGACCTTCACTCCATACTTGCAAAGAACTAGAAGATGGCTGAGTGTAGCTGTGTAACCCCATATCTGTGTGCAAAATGAATAAAAAACTATGAGAACATATATATTTCGAACAAAATTAGCTAAAGCGTTACAAAAGCAAATAGCTGACGATAAATGATGAGAATACTTATCTGAGATGTCCTTCAGTTTTGAATACGATAAATGATGAGGATAGAATCTGAATTTTCGAGAGCAACAATATCAGAATTTTAGAGAGAGAAATTGTGGAGAGAGAGAAAGCACATACAAACTAGGGTTGACTTACATAAAGAAGTATTTATATGGTTACCAAATCCGGTTAGATTAAAATCAAGGAATCGGTACGCATTCGGGTTGGTTCAGCTATCGGTTTGGTTAAATTGTCGGTGAGCTTAAAATAATATAATATTAATAGTTGATGGCATAAGAAAGTCAACCACCAATAGTCTACAGAGAAGTCTACTTAAGCAAACCCTATATCAAATAATTTTAACCTAATCAGCCTTTCCTCCCTTAATTTGACTATTTTATATGTAAATTTATTTTATTACAATTGAGGAAGTCTATGTGGTTATAATTTGGTCAATAGGTTTACCAAATTATTTTTTATATTTTTTAATTAAAATTTAACCTATAATTAAGGTGTAGACATACTTTTATGTCTTCCGTTTGAAGTCAATTTGAAATCAACCGTAAAGATATCTATTGCAGACTTCCTCGGATTAAATCTGTCATTTCGGCTTCTGTTTTTTGTTTGGTCGTAAGGGAGTCAACTGTAATTTCAGCATCCTTAGTGGTTATATTTCTCAAATATCGAATATGGGGTCTACGATTTCATTCAAATGCAAATAAAGGTACAAAAAATGCAATTGTCCCTCTATAATATACTAGGTTTGGACCCGCACGTACGTGCGGGGTTATGTTTATAAAAAAAATTAATTTTGTATATATAATCAAACTTATACTAATTGAGATTTTAGTTTGTATTTGGTTTGCTTTATTAATGTTTGAAAATTTAAAATAATAATGATTTCACCAGTATCTTAAAATTTGGAACAACATAACGGTTGGACTGGTAACAAACTAAATCCAATAAATGATTGGTTAGATTCTATTAAATTTGTGAACTATCAAATTGGATATATAACCGCTAACAGCGATAAAAACCCGTTTGAAACATATACAAATATTTAGGATGGCCGTAACTCTCTTTTCGTTTTGTCAAGTTCTATTATGTCTTACACGTGTTCTCAAATTTTCGTTGCATAACAGAAAGCATTTCAAATATGGGACATTCCGGATATGGAAAAAATTTGTATTTTCTGATTGAAAACGGGAGAGGATCGGACGAAAACATAAATTCTTGAACTCCCGTATGAAATAAACATAAATATAATTCATAGTATATCTATATATCATATGTTTTAATAAATATATTACAAAATTAATTGACTTCTTTATTCTTACTATTTTATAGATGTTTCACCTATATTAGATTATGTTTTTTTAAATACTTTAACGGTTATAGAACATATTTTATGAGCTGGCAAAAAAAAAACATATTTTATGTATTTTTTTTTTTTGAACTTATGCTAGTTCAATTGAAAGTAGTAAGATTTATTTGAAAAAATTAAATGTATTTTAATATTTAATAGAACACGTCAAGAATTAAAATTATTTATTTAGCATGTGTAAACATATTTATATAGTATAACGTCATTAACCCAAAATTTTGTCATTTTGGTTTATGAATATTTGGGTGTTTGAGTGTTAATCAGTACTTTAAGATTTTCATTAGAAATTTTTATACTATGAACTATACTATGAGTCATCGTTACCTTGAATATTTCATTAGGGATTCAAGGTAACCATGACTTAAAAGTCTATAAAAATTTAAAAAGTATTGAGATTAACACTCAAACACTCAAATTTCAAGGAAAATTTTAATAGACTTTTTAAAGATAACATGATTTAAAAACAAATTTCAAGGTGCTCATGTTATAAAATTTTACTGCCATGTGTTTTTTTTTTTCTTTTCCATATATTATAGTGCCATTTTAATAAAGACTGTTAACATCATATATTTGAAAAAATAAGAAAATAATATAATTTAATACATCCAGCTGATTACAGTATAGTCATGGAAGATTAATTGTACTTATATAGATTATGTATACATACCCCTTGCTGTATTTGCCGGTTTCAAAAGTTAATTAATGTTAATGCAAAGCTCAACTACATACTCTAATAAGAATTTCCTACGGAGGTTTCTTAAATAAATCTATATAAAAACTGAAGAAAACAAACACTAATATAGTATTTTGTGACTTACCGGGTTCATATAAAAAATGTGGACTTCTTTTAAGCAATCAAATGTAATTTTCTTGTTTTGCAGATGCTATGTCAATTGGATGAACACCCGTTCATACCACAATCTTCCCTTATATACAATCTCTAGGTAGAAAAATATATGCTTTCAAAAAAGATCTTGATTTATATATGCTTATATACACGATAGAAAATTATAAATTTAACAAATCATAAGAATCATAAATCATAAACTGGACATAGAACATAGTATTGGCGAACTAAAAAAAGAATATAGTAGATGTTAGCAAGAGGTATATTATGCAAACTCAATACAGAGACACTTTTTTATTTTATTTTTACAGAAACAAAGAGATACAAAAATAATGCTAGAGGTAAAGAGATAAAGATATCTTAAAATAATTCATCTATTTAAATTTAAGTTAAGTTATTTTCATAAATACTATTCATTTGTCATGGAAATCTTGTTAAATAATAAGTTACATTTTTGGTATGTTATTAATTGCGGAAAACTCTTATTATTCTATAAAATTTTAATAACTATATAAATTCAAGAAATTATTAATAGAAATAATTTTGTTTTTATTATAATATTTTAAATTTCATTTTGTAATCTTGTTGACTTTAATTTCATTTAGAAAACTATACATGTTTAGTATTTAATTTAGAAAAATATTTGGATAACTTAAAATATATTCGAAATTAATTATTTATGCTTTATACCCATATCAAAATATAGATATGAAATCTATAACCAATTATAAAAAAGTTAATTATTTATTTCTTTAATAGTTGTTACCATTGTTTTAGGAAAGTTTAATTTTTTTTATTATGTAGGCAAATGTGTCTATTTGGCAACATAGATATATGTTATATTTTTTTCTTTTTTTTATCCCTAAGTTTACTCCCCAATTAATAGTATAGATACTAGTATTTAGCCCCGTGCATAGAGCACAAGTATAATTTGTTTATTTTAATAATTATTCTTTTAGAAGAAAAATAATAATATTCTTAACATAATTTTAAATCAATTATTTTAAATCACACAAAAAAATAAAATAATAATATTGTTAAAATTAATTTTATATTTTTTTTGATTTTGTAATCCGTTTACTACCATTTGATATAGATATAGTTACAGATTTTTTTCCTGAAAATGTTGATCTTTAACAAATAAAGTCATTAAATTATCATAATTTGAGGGAAGAATGGAAGATCACAAAATAAATAGTTACTTATTAAAATGATACTCAAGAATTTCTCATCTCTATGAAAATGTCATCATGATGTTACTATGAATATGTTGTTAGCTTGTTTCCACTCTTAACGTGACTGTTTTGACCATAATGAATTCCTCATATGAAAGCTTTGCGTCCTCTCGACGGTCAAATCTTTCAGATCTAAGTCCATTATTGTTGTTTCTTGCCAACCTCAGTTCGTAGCTATTCACGTTTAGTACGCGTTTGATCTAGTTGTTCACTTTTCACTACAAGAAAATAGTGGTATTGCAACATAATTTTTGCAATGAACTTATTCGTGAAATTTTGTAACAAATTTTACTATACTTTTGCAATAATGACTGCACGTTACAATTTAGTGACAAGCTTATTGCAAAATAACGACAAAAATTATGTTGTTATTTTCTGTCACAAATAAGCAACATTTTTACGACATATGAAAATATATTGCAAAATTTGTAAGAAATATTCAACAATTGTGAACTGTGACTATTTTGCAAGAACATTATAGTAAATATACTAGATTAAGACCCGTGTTAGAGCACGGGTTGAAATTCATTTTATTTATATTGTAATTTTTATATAAAATATAATTTATGTGATTGTTTTTTTTAAAAAAATTAGATAAAATATTATGCAATAAAATCATATGCTAAATATGATGACTTGAAAAAGACACATATTTTGTAAGTTTTATATTGTTAATAATTCTAGATAAGTATCCGTGCTATAACACTGGTTAAAATTTATTTTATACAAAATTTTGTATATTTTATATTTTAAAATATTTAATATGTTGTATTAGGTTATATATGTGAAGTTATTTCAACAATGTATATTCTACATCGTGACTTGAATGTCTTTAACAAAAAAAAAAATCATGACTTGAATGTCATTATAAGACATAATTTTAAATTTAAATATTCAAATTTTGACCTGTTACTCAGTAAAATTTTTTATTCAATAGATATTATTTCTAAAGAATAATATTACTAAAGCTTGAATATTTCATATATTGAACAATTTATATTTGTTTTTAAAAATTCAACTTATGGTATATACGTAAATAAAAATATTTTTTAGTTATAATAAATAATATGATAATTTTTGTTTCACAAAATAGATTCATATATATAAATGAGAGGTGAAATATAATGATAATTAACAAATTAATATGTTAAGTTAGATATCAAAAGATTTTATTTGATGAATAATTTAATAAAAGAAATTAATATGGTAAGTTAGATGATATGATTCTTTAGAATATTATCTCTAAGATTTTCGGTATAACCTATATGTAACCAATTAATTTATCATTAATGTATAATATATTTGTAACGAACTTATTAAAATTATATAGTTTACAAAACAATGTTGTGTACTTCCGTTTTATTATAAAGGGGATGTGACAAAATATATGACACATTTGTCACTATAGTTACAACATTTAATAATTCTATTGCAACATATTATATAAAAATATATATATTCGCATGTTTTAAACTCAATAATTAGTTAAGTACTAGATGAAATATATTTGTTGCATATTAACATTACGGTAAATATGAGATTATTCGGTTGATTAAAATTTATGTGCTCATTCTTTATGTTATGGCTAGTAGTTAATGGTGGAGATAGAAAATAATTGTATAGGGGACAAAAAAAAATTAATTACCTATTTTAGTTAATTTAATACCCAATGTATGTCACACGTAAGAGGTAAAAAATATTTATCTTAAATGGTTCAATTGGTGCTTAATTAGAAGGTAGAACATAAGTTAAGGGTCACCATAAACATTATAAAAGATTTTACCAAGTTTTACTTATAAAATATAGGAAAGTCCAATTATTTATAAAATATATGCGACAACAAGGAAAAATAAATACTACAAAATTAGTAACAATATTTGTTTTTTTATTTGGTGTAGGATTCATTTATGAAAATTTATAGTTGCACTAAAACATTGTGATTATACCACTAATTTAATGCATAAATATTGTTGCAAAAATGCAACACTTATAGCAATAAATTAATTCATTGTAAACTTTTAATGATATTTGCTACACATTTTGTATGGCAACAATTTGTAACAAATCATAGTTGCAAACATATGTTACAATTATACAACAAATTTACTACAAAAGTATTATTGCATTAATACAACATACATGCAATAAGTCAATTAATTGCAAATTTGCAATAATATTGTAACAAATACGAATTTGCAACACTCATATAGCAACAATAGAATTTTTGTCTCAATTTTATTGCAATATCATATTTGCAACAATGTACTATTGTTGCACAATGAACACCAATGAAATATGAATCATATTGGCAATAACTGCAAAAGATTATGTTTTAATCATGTCATAAAATATATGCGACAACAAGGACAAATAAATACTACAAAATTAGTAACAATATTTGTTTTTTTTATTTGGTGTAGCATTCATTTATGAAAATTTATAGTTGCACTAAAACATTGTGATTATACCACTAATTTAATGCATAAATATTGTTGCAAAAATGCAACACTTATAGCAATAAATTAATTTATTGTAAACTTTTAATGATATTTGCTACACATTTTGTATGGCAACAATTTGTAACAAATCATAGTTGCAAACATATGTTACAATTATACAACAAATTTACTACAAAAGTATTATTGCATTAATACAACATACATGCAATAAGTCAATTAATTGCAAATTTGCAATAATATTGTAACAAATACGAATTTGCAACACTCATATAGCAACAATAGAATTTTTGTCTCAATTTTATTGCAATATCATATTTGCAACAGTGTACTTGACTTATTGCAACAATGTTCAATGTTGTAAGATGACTATTTTCTTGTAGTGTTTGGTCCCGTCAACTATTGGTTTATAACAAATTTCTATCACTGAAAAATGAAAACATAGAGAGAGTTAGACTATTGACCCAAGAAAAGAGAGAGAGAGAGTTAAAGACTTGAGGTGGCAAATATGTGATGNAGAGAGAGAGAGAGAGAGAGAGAGAGAGAGAGAGAGAGAGAGAGTTAAAGACTTGTTTGTCCGGATATGCAAAAATCTCTTGTTTCAGTCATAAAACTGTGTGATGGTCTGCCTTATGGAGTTTGGTTTGATGCTAATAAAGTCTGTGTTGTTGACATACCCACTCAGAAGGTGGTGGCAAAGGGTCCTCGAAGTAGTGGTTTCTATATGTTGGAGAATCAAGAGTATATAGCTCTCTTCTCGAATCATCAATGTGCAACTTCTGAAGACACTTGGCATCATAGACTTGGGCACTCAAACTCACAAGTTCTCCAACAACTCAAGATCAGCAAGGAAATCAGTTTAAATAAGAGCAGCACCACCTCCATTTATGAGCCTTGCCAGATGGGGAAGAACAGTAGACTTCAGTTTTTGTCTTCAGATTCTCGAGTGTTGAGTCCTCTAGATCGGATACATTGTGATCTTTGGGGACTTTCACCAGTTGTATCAAATCAAGGTTTTAAATACTATACTGTCTTTGTGGATGATTTCTCTCGGTTCATTTGTTTTTATCCTATGCGTACAAAGTCTGAGTTCATCTCCATATTCAAAGTATTCCAGAAACAAGTTGAAAATCAATTCAAGACTAAGATAATTTTTTTTCAAAGTGATGGAGGAGGAGAGTTTACAAGCAACAATTTGAAACAACATTTGTCTGAATGTGAAATCTTACACAGGATTTCTTGTCCCTACACCCCTCAACAAAACGGGGTCGCAGAGAGAAAACACAGACACATTGTGGAGCTTGGTTTAACGATGTTGTTTCATAGTCACACTCCTCTTCATCATTGGGTGGAAGCATTCTTCACAGCAAGCTTTGTCACCAGTCTGCTTCCTACTGCAACTCTGAATAATTGCAGTCCTTATGAAGTTCTTCTGCATCAGAAACCAAACTATTCGATGTTAAGGATATAGATGTCTCTATCCTCCAACTGGAAAAGTCTACATCTGTGACTACCCGTCCCGTGGACCCCACTAGCCCACCGCTAGCTGCCCCAACGGACCGTCCGTAGACCCCACTAGCCCACCGCTAGCCGTCCAACGGACTCCAAGCTGGCCCTGCAGGGCATCGATCCTAACCCATCACTGTGGATATCCTAATCCACCAGTAGGTTATTGGTGCGCCAAGCATTACTCGAACCCTGGTCCTCACACTTTAACAACTTTCCCATAGGACAAGTTGCCACCAATTGAGCTGGCTAGCCGTCCAACAGACTCCAAGCTGGCCCTGCAGGGCATCGATCCTAACCCATCACTGTGGATATCTCAATCTACCAGTAGGTTATTGATGCGCCAGGCGTTCCTCGAACCCTGGTCCTCACCCTTTAACAACCTTCCCACAGGGTTTGAGGAACGCCTGGCGCACCATAACCTACTGGTGGATTGGGATATCCACAGTGATGGGTTAGGATCGATGCCCTGCAGGGCCAGCTTGGAGTCTGTTGGATGGCTAGCGGTGGGCTAGCAGGGTCCACAGACGGTCCGTTGGGGTAGCTAGCGGTGGGCTAGTGGGGTCCGCGGGACGGGTTGTCACAACATCTCACATCATGTTGTTTTTGATGAAGACTGCTTCCCATTTCAACACCAATACAAGTCATTAATTCCACCATATCATACTCCTCTTCTTCAGGCTTGGCAAGCTGCTTCAGTGACTCAAGAATCATCTACTTCTGCATCAGACAATGTTCCAGTCTCACCAATTCTCCATGTCCAGTAAAGGTTTCAACACCAAGTCCAGTTCCTAAGGATGTTCATAATGATGTAAATACTCAGGAAAACACTCCGGTTTCTAGTGACTCCGAGAGTGATACTACTTCGAGCAATGAGACTGACAACTCTGTTGTAGAAGAACATGTGCAAGAGGATCATATAGAGGATCAAGTAAACAATACTCATCCCATGATAACACGAGCTAAAGATGGGATTCATAAACCTAATACTAGGTATGTGCTTCTCACTTCGCGGTTTGCTCCTGAAGAACCAAAAGATATCATTGCTGCTCTGCAACATCCAGGGTGGAATGATGCTGCTCATGATGAAATCAAGATTATTCACATGTTACACACTTGGGATTTGGTGGAACCTACGGAGGACATGAATGTTTTGGGCTGCAAGTGGGTCTTTAAAACAAAACTGAAACCAGCCGGATCAGTAGATAAATTCAAAGCTCGAGTAGTTGGAAGGGCTGGACTATCTCGAAACTTTCAGTCCTGTTGTACGAACTGAAACAATACGCATAGTTCTGGATGTAGCAACCTCGAAACACTAGGAAATCAAACAGCTCGACGTCTCTAATGCCTTTTTACATGGAGAGTTGCAGGAACCAGTTTTTATGTTGCAGCCACCTAGATTTGTCGATGCTCAGCGACCGTCACATGTTTGTCGTCTCACCAAAGCCTTGTATGGTCTCAAACAAGCTCCCAGGACCTGGTTCGACACCTTCAGCAAGTATTTGATAGAATTTGGATTCACCTGTAGCAAATCTGATCCATCTCTGTTTACATATCACAAGAATGGTGAATCTCTCGTACTTTTAATGATGTTGATGATATGCTGCTTACAGGGAATGATTCGACTCTGCTTGAAGCTCTTCTCAGCTCCCTGAATCAACGATTCTCCATGAAAGATCTTGGTGAACAAAGCTATTTTCTTGGAGTTGAGATTCAAAAAGGCTCCACTAGATTATTTCTACACCAAACAGCTTATGCCAAGGATATCCTGCATCAAGCTGCAATGTCAAATTGCAATCCAATGCCCACTCCGCTTCCACAAAACCTGGACAAACTCAATTCATAACTATTCTTGGAGCCAACATATTTTAGGAGCCTTGCAGGGAAACTTCAATATCTTACCATCACCAGGCCTGACATTCAGTTTGCGGTTAACTTCGTGTGTCAAAGGATGCATGAACCTACAGATTCATACTTTGGACTTCTCAAGAGGATCCTGCGATATATCAATGGCACTTTACACATGGGATTACATCTTCGCAGAAGCTCCAACTTATCCTTATCAGCCTTCTATGATAGTGATCATGCAGGCTGCAAAAAGACTCGACGATTCACCATAGGGTTTTGCATTCTTCTTGGTCCCAATCTCATCAGTTGGTCAGCCAGACAGCAAGAAACAGTCTCCAACTTCTCAACCGAAGCAGAATATAGAAAGCTTACAACTACTGCTCATGAGATAACTTGGATTCCATTCTTGCTTCGTGATCTGGGAGTCTCTCAACAGTATCCTACTGTGCTCAGATGTGACAATCTTTCTGCAGTCTACCTAAGTGCTAATCCTGCTCTGCATAAACGCTCAAAGCACTTTGATACCGACTTCCATTACATAAGGGAACAAGTGGCATTGGGACACATTAATACACATCACATACCAGCTCAGTTTCAGTTAGCTGACATTCTAACGAAATCTCTTCCAAAGCGAGAGTTTGAAGATCTAAGAGGCAAACTCGGTGTTGGTGTTTCACCCACCACGAGTTTGAGGGGGAATGAAGGTGAAGTATGTATATTGGGTCAGAAACAAGTCCATCAAGATAAATGCCTAAATCTGAAACACAGACAACATTCTCAAGTCAAGACAAAGTTGACTGTACCAGCAAAACTCCTCCAACACAACCGTTATGATGCTCTCGCCGATAAGGATGATGACTAGCTGATTCACAGCTATATTCATGAGTCATCAAAGTCTAGAATGTTCTAGTGTCACTATATAAGACAATGTAGCTACAGCTTGTAAACCTATTATGACATAATAAGAAAGAATCACATTTTCATCAAAGTCCTTTATCATTCTCAATATTATTATTTTCGGAAGTTAACAAAAACTTAATAGACAACAATTGAATTACAAGTTTGGTATCTTGACAGAGCGAATGTAAAAAGGTGAAAGTGTAATGTAAAAGAATTATACCAGACAGACTTTCGTAAAAGTGAAATTATAAAACACATAAATGAATATAGAAATAAGTTTTATACTTCTAAACAATTACGTTTAGTGTTCACATATATCGACGATCCCTTTGGATTCCAGTTTTGGTTTTGTGTTGGTCTTCCCAACATTTCTTTCACATTTCCTATTTATAAATATGTATTTTTCTTCTTCACCAACTACAGTTGTTCCAGACAGACATTTTTCAACTCTCTCATCTGTCTCTCTCAAGGACAGGTTCGCGAGTCATAAATTATAGAACAAAAATACAACTACATTGACTAACGACTAAAATATTAAATATGTATCAAAATCACGTGACAGATCAGCATTTACTTAGTTGGCCCCTCCACATCGTTCACTATTGCAATAGTATTAATTTAACATTTGGTATCTTTCTGTTCTTCTTCAGTCCTCGGTTTCATCCAAAATTCCACAGTTCTCTCTCTCAATTTCTATCTTGGTGATCCACACATCTATATTAACATATGGGAGATTTGCACTGAGACACACTTTTACTAAAAGTATGTTCATTTGACACACTTTCTGACCAAGAGATACTTTTTGGCCAACATTTATACTGTTCACGTGACTTTTAGACTATTTTAGCCCTTATCATGTAAACATATGTGTAACTAGAGAAAAAAAAGCAATTATATTAAAGTCCGTCCGATTCTAACTAAGAATTTGATCCGACGGCTAGAGATGAGTGTATAATTGGTGGCATCCTAGACTATTGGATTTCAATTACTAATTTGGATCTAATGGCTTAGAATGGTTGCAAAAAAAAAACAAAAAAAATTGCATCTCTCTCTTCTTCTTATTCTTTCTTCTTCCTTTTTCACTTTTTTTTCCTCTTTCTCTTTGTAATCATTTTATCTAATTGTTATGACATATATTTTTGATTTTGTTTTTATGATTCATTATAATTTTATTTTTTCTACATTTTAAGATCCATTTTACTATATTTAAAGTGAATAATTATAATACATATACT
>NC_025699.1:19868754-19874629 GCF_000633955.1 Camelina sativa
TAAACCCTAAATCTTAAATCATAAACCCTAGAGTCTAAACCCTAAAGCCTAAATCCTAAACTTTAGACCTTAACCTTAGATCATAAACCATGATCACAAATTTAATTTTATACCAATTTTAACAAATGTAACCAAATCTGAAGATCTTTTACTAGAAAACATGAAATTGACCTACCCCAACCAGTAAATCCTAAACCTTAAATTAGGCCAAATGTTTGAATTCTTGCCTTACATTCTTTATAAATTTCAAATTCATTGATGTCGTTCACTATTATGTGGATGGTTAACATGCATAGATGGATACTTATTTTTGGATGATCAGAGAAAAAACATATGAATACCTAATTAATTAAAAAATTGTGGTTTGATAAAGTAGTCATGATTAACTATCAAACAATTTTAATCTTTCATATCCATAAAATTAAGTCCACATGGACGATAAATTATACACGTCCACTAAAAACTACTTTTGTTTTGGTGAAGTAGTCATTGTTAACTATCAAACAATTTTAACCTCATCATATCCCCTAAAAACCTAAGCATGGAACCGTTCATTATATCTTATACTAAGCCCTAAACCCTAAATCCTAAACTTTAGATCATAAACTATAATCAGATATTTAATTTCATAGCAATTTTAACAAATGTAGCCAAATCTAAAGTTTTTTACTAGAAAACATGAAATTGACCTACCCCAACCTGTAAACCCTAAACCTTAAATTAGGCCAAAATTTTGACTTCTTGTATTATATTTTCTTTTATAAATTTCCAAATTTATTGATGTTGTTCTTAACTGGTAAAGAAAGATTTGTAAATCATATTACTGGTTTTTGTGCTAGAAACACTTGGAATCCGGCGCCTCAATCTTTGAGCTTAAGAGAAAGATTTCACTGAAAAAATTATATAACCAAGTGTTAACTAAAATTATCCATCTAAACATGTCCACATGTTCATGATTTGTATGACATAATACACCATTTTGTTTATTTTATTTAGAAAAAATTTCTGCTTTTCTCTAACAAAAATTATATATTTTTGTGCCTACATTTTCCAACTAACAAAAATTATATATTTATTCAAACAATAAAAGAGAGAGAAAATAATGAAAAAGAAACATGTGAATTGGATAACTAGAGAGAGATTTATAGTTTGATGGCATTGTTGTAAATAGAGTTGTAGTGAAAGGATATGATAGTTAATAGACATAGAGAAAGTGTCCAAATAGTAGAAAGTGTGTCACATGGCAAATACTTTTGAAAAAAGTGTGTTAGAGTGCAAATATTCCTTAAAATATTGACGTAATGATGGACGACTAAGATTAAAAAAAATCTTAAAATGTATCATGAAGAGTAAAAGAAAAAAAAATCAGTGAACATATGGGATATCAAAATTTATGGGTCTAGAATTTTAATCCAGATCAAAATATCGGGCTAAACCAAACCGTTAAAATTAGATACAAATTTGAACCGATCTGATTTGACGAAAGATGCAAATTAAACCGGATACAAATTTTTAAATTTAGATAATTGTCAAATCAGGTTTCAAGTTCATTCAAATTTAGATTTAGTTTTGATCTTATCTAATATATTAAAGGAGAAGTCGAGAGAGCTCACAGCCATTCTCACAAAAAATTACGTTATTTACCTTAATGAAAAATACCCCTGAAAATTTTTTGGACAAGCTTTTGTTCTCTATTTAGGTTGCTGAAACGCACCACATTCATCCTCAGACTTAAGATTACTAATTTGCCATTAATGAGATTCAAAGCTGGACCTTTTTACCCTTCAAATTAATTTAGAAAATTATAAAAGTTTAAATTTCTTAAATACCTAATCTATATAATCGTCAAAACGTGATTTTATAAATTTTAAAACACCAAAACCTAGACTAATGGGCTTTATATAAAACCCAACCAAAATATACCGACCTATTCGAAACCCTAAAATTATAGGTTGTTAACTAATATATAAATAGGTACAACCCTAATCATTCTCCATAATCTGAAATCTTTAAAACAGAGAAAACCCTAATTTTCTCTCATGTTCTTGAAATTATATATGTATTATAGTCTTGATGATCCTTTATATGGTTCTTCGTATTCGTGTTCGTGTTCTAATGATTCATATCCTCTTTGAAACGACCGACCCTTTTTTTTTCTTTTAAATAATAAATAATAAATATAATATAATAAATAAAACTACAACTAGTGGTCCCATACCCACTAGCCACCTAACCACAATCACAATCATCAGCGGAAATAACAACACCAATTAAATATCCAATAATACTCCAATAATAACCAATAACCATAACATCAACAATAATCAAATACCAAACAACAAGAAACAAGGAACCAGCAACCTAGCAATGTTTCTAATGACTCAACTCTAGCAACGTAGCAATGCCAAACAACATCCAATCGAATCCCTAGAACATCCTCCTCTTCATTGCCTTTGATTCCACGATCACACTTTGCCTTTACCTGCACACCACAAACAACAATTGAGATGCGTAAGTATTATCATAAATACTTAGTGAGGCAATCCTCCCATCTACTGGGCTATACACACAAGCAACAATGATTCCAAAGTTCCAAAACAAGCAACAAACAAACACACAAACAAGGAAATCAAACATCGTCTCGCTGGAAGGGAGGTGTCGACCGACACCAGCCTAGTGTCGACCGATACCAGCCTAGTGTCGACCGACACTGGCCTTGGTGTCGACCGACACTACCCCACAGTGTCGATCGATACCCAATTTGCTGGTGTCCATCGATACCAAGTGGTGTCCATCGACACCAAGTGGTGTCCATCGACACCAAGTGGTGACACCACTTGGTGTCCATCGACACCCCTTCTGCAACTGCGATCCGCGCGAAGTTGAGAGTCGAATCTGACTCCCAAATCTTCTCCAAATCGTCCAATACTCGAAACCCAGGCCTTATACCATCGTAGGAACCTGTATCAACCAATCACAGTAAGGAAAAACACACAAACAAGCAACAACAAGCAAGAACAAGGGAATCAAGGGCTTAGATCAGCCATGGTCATGCACTCACCTCTTTGAAGGAAGATTTAGACCAAAGGAAACGAATCCAACACTCTCAGCAACCCTCTATCACGTTCTTAGCCTTGAATCCTCGCTCCCACAGCAAGATCTCCCCCACAAAGCTTTGAAATCTCACAAAAACTCCCAGAAACTCAAGAACAAAGTTTTCTCCTCTTTCTCTCTGTTTTTTGTCAAAAACGGCGAGACTAACAGCAACAACACAACCTAGGTCGTTTCCTTCCTTTTAAGACTCGGTTCAATGGTTTCCTTAAACCAAACCGAACCAAATTGATCAAAAATCCAATGTGGTCGAACCAGACATNAGTCCCCCAAGAGTCGCGAGCAAACGATTCTGAACACGTCTGAGTCCTATCCCTATCCAGGTTTCCTTCCCGTGGCTCGCGTAAAAACATCTCAATGTCCTACCAACCACATATCCCCTCACCGGGATACCCCATGACCACTCAAGGATCATATACACGCCACAAGGGCCGCCATAAAGGCCAACAAAATGTCCTAACAAGGACCGCCACCAAGGCCAAAACGAATATCCTAAAGAGGACCGCCACCAAGGCCACTCGTCCCGAAGGACCGTCACAAAGACCATCTGTCCCAAAGGACCGTCACAGAGACCATCTGTCCCGAAGGACCATCACAAAGACCATCCATCCCGAAGGACCGTCACACAGACCATCTGTCCCGAAGGACCGTCACAAAGACCATCCGTCCTGAAGGACCGTCACAAGGACACTCTGGCTAAACAGCCCGCCACAAAGGCCAACAATTGGCTAAAAGCCCGCCACAAAGGCCACACAATTGGCTAAAAGCCCGCCACAAAGGCCCCACAATGTCTAAAAAGACCGCCACACACAGGTACACTGACTCGAAAGTCCGCCACAAAGGCCACAAAAACCCCTCCAAGGCTTCCCACCGCTAAAATGGACAAATTCTGACTCCCGCAAAACTTTCCATATTTAGCACTTTCCATTTTTGGAAACTTTTCACTTTTGGAAACTTCTCTTTCGGGAAACTTTCCTTCACAACCCCGCCTCACGGAAACTTTGTACCCCAAACACCACCTCATCTTGTTACTGAGTCGCACAACCAACCACCCCAAGCGACCGAGTAACAAGAGAGATGGGCTGGAATACTCCATTCCCGCTCCAGCCACAGATTACAGATGGGACCAGGCTAAACCAGATCAAGTTGCGGCTTGCTTCTCATACCACTTCTTGAACCTTGCCTTCATCTTTGCCTCAGGCTCCCAAGTCTGCTCCTCAACACCATCACAGTCCCACAGGACTCTCATCAAAGGAATCTTCTTCTTCCGAAGTTCCTTGATCCTCCTCTCGAGAACCCTCACTGGTCTCGCCTCCAAAGTCATGTTAGGCTGAAGATCCTCAGGAATCTTAGCCAACACCTCCTCTCCCTCACGGAGACACTTCCGCAACATAGACACATGGAAAACCTTATGGAATGCACGCATCACCTCAGGTAACTCCAATCTATATGCCACTGGTCCAACCCGCTCAATCACTCTGAATGGACCCATATACCTCGGACTCAACTTAGTCTCTGACAATGACCTGTTCGGACCCCGCAACATGGCCATCTTGAGGTACACTCTGTCTCCCACCTGAAACTCAAGATCTCTCCTCCTCCTATCTGCATAACTCCTCTGCCTATCCTGAGCCTCCTTCATGTTCAGCTTGAGAACCCGAATCTTCTCTGAGGTCTCCTGAACAAAACTAGCACCAAACATGCTCCTCTCCCCCACCTGAGTCCAGCATAATGGTGTACGACATGGCCTCCCATACAAAGCCTCATAAGGAGCCATCTTAATACTCGCCTGATAGCTGTTGTTGTAAGCAAACTCTACCAGGTTCAGGTGATCTGCCCAATGGCCACCCCAATCCAACACACACATCCTCAGCAAATCCTCCAGCGTCTGGATCGTCCTCTCTGACTGTCCATCAGTCTAGGGATGATAAGCTGTACTCATATGCACCTTAGTGCCCATCTCTGCCTGAAACGCCTTCCAGAACACCGAAGTGAACTTGGAATCCCTATCAGACACAATGCTCGCTGGCACCCCATGCAACCTGACTATCTCCCTCACATACTTCTTAGCCAAGACCGCTGCTCCATCAGTCTTCTTAATGGCCAGAAAATGTGCTGACTTAGTCAACCGGTCCACAATGACCCAAATAGCATCAAAGGTCCGTGACACTGGCAATCCCACCACAAAATCCATGGTGATCATATCCCACTTCCACTCAGGAATGGGTAAACTCTTCAGTAACCCGCCAGGAACCTGATGCTCAGCCTTCACTAGCTGACACACATCACACCTCGAAACCCAACTAGCTACATCCTTCTTCATCCCGACCCAATGATAGTACCTCTTGAGATCACGGTACATCTTAGTCGCTCCTGGATGAATGGATAACTTGCTCGCATGAGCCTCTCTCAGAATCTCCTGTCTCAACTCCTCATCCTTGGGCACACACACACGACCGTGCACCAAGATAGTACCATTATCTGAGACCTGATACTCTGAATCCACATCCTTAGAGGCATTCACCAGCCCCAAATCCTTCTCCTGAGCCAACCGCACCCTACTTAGAAGATCTGCTCTATCTACTGCTTCCAAACCCAACGGTTCCTGTGAAACAGCACATAAGCTCAAAGCACTGATCTCCCCTACAAGAGACTCCATCTCATGCTCCTGAGCCGAAGCTACCCTCTTCTGACTCAGAGCATATGCAACCGTATTAGCCTTACCAGGATGATAGGCTATCTCCAAATCATAATCCGCCACAAG
>NC_025699.1:19875528-19876901 GCF_000633955.1 Camelina sativa
CTGTTCATCAATCTCATAAACGCTGCTGGTGCGTTAGTCAACCCGCTGCTGGTGCGTTAGTCAACCCGAAAGGCATCACCACAAACTCATAGTGCCCATACCTCATCCTGAAATCAGTCTTCCTCACATCTGCCTCATCTATCGGTATGTGATGATAACCCGACGCCAGATCCACCTTAGAGAACCAAGTAGCACTCCTCAACTGATCCAACAACTCATCGATCCTAGGAAGAGGATACTTGTTCTTCACAGTGACCCGGTTCAAACCCCGATAATCAATACACAACCTGAAACTTTCATCCTTCTTCTTCACAAACAACACTGGCGCTCCCCACGGTGATACACTAGGACGGATGAATCCCTTACTCAACAGATCTTTTAGCTGCTTCTTCAGCTCTGCCATCTCCGCTGGAGCCATTCTGTAAGGAGCCTTGGATAACGGTGTCGTCCCCGGTTCCAGTTCAATGGTAAAAGGATCCGACCGAGATGGTGGTAATCCCTGCAAAGACTGAAACACATCCTCAAACTCCTCTACTACCGGAATACCGCTAACCGTAGACTTCCCCACTGACTCTGGTATAGATATAGTAACCAAATAAGCCTCACGGTCCTTCTCGATCATCTTCCCAGCCTGAATGGCTGAGATCACGAGACTCCCCGAAGTCGGTCTAATATCCTGAAAAACCAACTTCCCTTCTGGACGCTCAAACTCCACTCTACCCCGATAGCAATCCAAATGCACCATATGCCGATGCATCAAATCCATCCCGAGAATAACATCATACAGCTCCACTGGACTGATAAGCAAATCTGCTGGCCATGACTCTCCGGCGATCTGAATATCAATTCCTCTAACCCGTCCAATAACTCTCAGGAACTTGCCTACCGCAACTCTAACAACTCCTGTACACTCTCCAGGATCCCCGCTGATCCCCGCACACTCTGCACACTCTGGAGTAATGAAGCTATGCGAAGCTCTAGAATCAAACATAATGTGGGACTTAAACCCGCCCACCAACAAGGTCCCTACACAAACCTCATGTGTTGAGAACCTAACACTTTATCACAGGAAACATATACAATCTGAACATACTAAAATTCACAAAGTCAAAGTACCAGAAAATATACATGTGATCGCCCTGGCACTGGTTCTACCAGTCTCAGCTGTCGTGTAAATCCGTGGCGCCTGCTCAATCCGTGCCACCTGCTGACCTCCATGCTGCACCTGCTGCAACGCTGCCACTGCTGCCGGCTGCAACTTGGGACAAAAAGGCTTGATGTGCCCTGTCTCCCTACAATGATAGCATACACGAGCCGCTACCGTCAGGGCATTCCTCTTGGGACAACTAGCAACCTTGTGATCCTTGCTCCCA
>NC_025699.1:19877710-19888147 GCF_000633955.1 Camelina sativa
ACACCCTCAGCTGTCACACTCTGGTCCTCGGTCTCACTAACCACTGGGACTCTGCCCCTACCACGACCACGTCCGCGTCCACGACCACGTCCGCGTCCACGACCTCGACCAGCCACAGCATCCTCTCTAACCATCTGCACTACCATGAATAGAAGGCTAAGCAAACAATTTCTATTATAACACAGAAACATAAACTCACTGTGGAATCACACACTCAGCTCGAAGAGGATGTTCTAGGACTCCATGTCACACACAATTGACTAACTCACATAATCAATCAAAGCATGCAAATCCCCAAACATCTACAACAGAAACCTAGTGAGCCAAAACCTAGAACCGTAAGGGCTCTGATACCAAAATGAAACGACCGACCCTTTTTTTCTTCTTTTAAATAATAAATAATAAATATAATATAATAAATAAAACTTCAACTAGTGGTCCCATACCCACTAGCCACCTAGCCACAATCACAATCATCAGCGGAAATAACAACACCAATTAAATATCCAATAATACTCCAATAATAACCAATAACCATAACATCAACAATAATCAAATACCAAACAACAAGAAACAAGGAACCAGCAACCTAGCAATGTTTCTAATGACTCAACTCTAGCAACCTAGCAATGCCAGACAACATCCAATCGAGTCCCTAGAACATCCTCCTCTTCATTGCCTTTGATTCCATGATCACACTTTGCCTTTACTTGCACACCACAAACAACAATTGAGATGCGTAAGTATTATCATAAATACTTAGTGAGGCAATCCTCCCATCTACTGGGCTATACACACAAGCAACAATGATTCCAAAGTTCCAAAACAAGCAACAAACACACAAACCAGGAAATCAAACATCATCTCGCTGGAAGGGATGTGTCGACCGACACCAGCCTAGTGTCGACCGACACTGGCCTTGGTGTCGACCGACACTACCCCACAGTGTCGATCGATGCCCAATTTGCTGGTGTCCATCGATACCAAGTGGTGTCCATCGACACCAAGTGGTGTCCATCGACACCATGTGGTGTCCATCGACACCATGTGGTGTCCATCGACACCCCTTCTGCAACTGCGATCCGCGCGAAGTTGAGAGTTGAATCTGACTCCCAAATCTCCTCCAAATCGTCCAATACTCGAAACCCAGGCCTTATACCATCGTAGGAACCTGTATCAACCAATCCCAGCAAGGAAAAACACACAAACAAGCAACAACAAGCAAGAACAAGGGAATCAAGGGCTTAGATCAGCCATTGTCATGCACTCACCTCTTTGAAGGAAGATTTAGACCAAAGGAAACAAATCCAACACTCTCAGCAACCCTCTATCACGTTCTTAGCCTTGAATCCTCGCTCCCATAGCAAGATCTCCCCCACAAAGCTTTGAAATCTCACAAAAACTCCCAGAAACTCAAGAACAAAGTTTTCTCCTCTCTCTCTCTGTTTCTTTGTCAAAAACGGCAAGACTAACAGCAACAACACGACCTAGGTCGTTTCCTTCCTTTTAATACTCGGTTCAATGGTTTCCTTAAACCAAACCGAACCAAATTGATCAATAATCCAATCTGGTAGAACCAGATATAAGTGGTGTCGACGGACACCACCTTGGTGTCCATCGACACCCATCCTCAAAAAAATCAATTTTTGGTTCGCGGATGTTACACTCTTTCTGTAGTATTTGTTTGGAACGCAAGTTCGAGCATTACCAAAACTTTGTGTATGGTTCATTACTTCTTATATTATATTGTATAGGTTTCTTGATTTATTTAAAGTTTTATAAAAACGATTATACTAATTCTTATGCTTCAGGTGAGTTAGTAGATGGTCGTGATCTTAGTTCTATGTTCTCGCACAAGAAATCTAGGTATTTTATTTTTGTATACTTTAAACTTTATTCTTTATACTTTGATGATGCTAAATAAAAAGGCTTATGTTTATAGTTCCAGGAAAGCTTCTGAAGATGATCATATTAATGAGAGATGTTTGGTAATTTAAATAGTAAACTAATCTATCATCGTTATTAAATTTTATTTATGTGTTTGTGTCTCTAAAAAATAAATATAAATGAATAGGTGGAGGTGGCGAGGACTACCGAACATAATTATTTGAATTCTGCATCTTCATCCATGCTAAAAGGTATGTTGCTAAATTTAAAATTCTTTTTATTAATATATTTCTAATGATTTAATTAAATTTAAACATTGTTTAGATGAATCTACCAATGATCGTATGGTGAAAAACAGGTATTGTTTTACATTTTATAATAAAATTATTTATATATATATATATATATTTGATTCAGAAAATCATATTAACATTTGTAGTTACTGATTATTGTTGCAGAGAGACTATGAATGGTGCTAATAATATCCCAACATTTACGGTATATTTTAAAATAAATGATTTTGTTATTTTTTAAAAAATTAATTACTCTTATTTTCTCGGATATAACATCATTTAGTGTGATTAATCAACATATTAGAGATGCAGAGTCAGCAATACAACGTCTTTCGGCTATTGTTCGGTAGTAATTTTATGTTAAAAGTCAGATTTGACCCTAATTCTTTGTTTGAATCATCTTCTAACGTTTGTTACTAATTTTTTTATTTGGTATTAACACGGAAACAATTTGTTTTTAAAAGTTATCCTGATACTAATATTTTAATAAAACATTTTACTAGCGTTTTTTCGTAAATTTTGATCCTAACCCTATTTTTGTTAATATCTGCAGAGAAGCTATTGATCGCAAAGAAACAGAGTCGTTTCCTTTCCATTTAAAATACACGGTAATTATCTTAAAATATTCTCAATAAAATTCCATTAGATATATAATATGACATTGTTATTATTTTAAAAATAGAATGTGATGGAAGAAGAAATGATTGGTGTCGTTGCAAAAATTCAGGCGTGAAGAGAGGAGATGGACGAAATTTAGAGAATAGTAGGATGAATGTTATGAGATCTTATAATCATATTTTTTTGGATATTGTTTTAGATGGATGAATATTTTATGAAATAGAAATAATTCAAGGATTATTTATTTTAATAATTAAAAATATTGTACTATAATAATGACGACCAAATATAATAATCGTGAAATACAATTATAAACAATTCAAACGACCGGATAACAAGGTTCTTGATGATTATGTAAGAATTAAATAAAACAATGAAATACTATATTCATAACTATTATTAAGAAAAAGAATGTGATAAATATTATGTACAAAATTTTGAATAATATTGTTAAATTAATGTAAATAATCTGCATATGGAAGAAGAAATCTTTGGTGTCGTATCTCATATTCGGGCGTGAGGAGAAGATAAGCATGATATTTAGAGAATAGTATGATGAATATTATGATATCCAATCGACCGGTTACTAAAGTTCTTGATTATTATTTAAATTTGAAAAAAATAATGTAATGCCATATTGATAGCTAATATTCTTTAAAATGTGATGATTATTATGTTCAATATTTTGAAGATTATTGTTAGGAAAATCTAATGTTGTTATTTTACATTATGTAAAGTAGGGTGGATAATCTTAAGAGATATTCTATATTTAAAACAGAATAGAATATAGTGTATCATCACGATTTATGTAAAAATAGAAAATTTAAATACGCATTAAAAGCCGTAATGATAAACATTAAGAAGATTACTATTTATCTCTAAAATAAAAGGAAGTGTAAAGATATTAATGTCTGGATAGTTTTTTGATTTGCTAAACAAAAATTTTAAAATATCACTTTCGAAAAATAAATGTAAATTATGTATATATTAATTTGCATATATATATATATACGTCTATTCAACTCTTTTGATTTCAACCTAAATCAAAGAAGACAAAAAAAATCAAAAAACTATGGTTAGGTATAGCCTTTTCGATGATGTTTCGCGTTTGAACTCTTCAAAATATGAATGGAAAATTCGTGTGAAGCTCTTGTGTCTGTGGGAAGAGAAAGGTCCAAGTTTGGAGATGGTTTCATCTGATATTAAGGTATTTACTTTATTCTAATTATAAGCTCATTATATATTTCAAACAACAAGCTTATATGCAATTATACCTGAAAGTTAAAAATTACAAGGTTTTTAAAATATTGTTTTGACATATAAAATTGTATTATGCGATAATTTATAATACTATGTTTTACTAGAGTGTAAAGGTCCAATGCTCCTTTCGTTGAGATGTTTATGATCGTTTTGTCTCAAAGTTCAAGGTTGGTGATTGGCTTGATTTCGAAGACTTTAAGGTTGTTGAACAGAATGGTTCATGTTTAGCTACTACACATCATTACAAAATTGTTATTTTGTACAATACCAAGATCAAAGATAATTTTATTGTTGGAGGGGAAGATTTCTATGATTTCGTCGATTTCAAACTCATTTATGATGGTACCCAATGTGAAGATTACTTAGTCGGTGAGGAATTATCTTAGTTATTTTAAAATTAATTTCAATTATTATTTGAAGTTCTTTGTATTTGAACTAATTTAAATTTTATACAGTCGTTGGTGAGGTTGTAAATGTTGGCGAATTCAGTTGTAATTTCAGAAAATTACAACAAAAAGAGGAAATCAAGGGGTTGGAAAATAATAAGAAACATGTGGCCGTAACACAAAGTGATAATATTTGTATGTTATTTAAGTATTGTACTCGATATGGTTCAGAGCAAAAGAAAAATATTTCTTTTCATGATCACTCTGAATCAGATTGTACAATCTTTGAAGAATCTGATGATGACAGTGATGTTGGAGATCATGATGATGATGATTATATACAGGAAGGAAGCGATGAAGAAGATGATGTTTGTTATGATTTAATTGATGAATAAGAGTATGATACTGAAGAAGATACTGATGATGAGGGCGAATACCAATCAGATAACCGTGGTAACGATGATCATGATGACGAAAATTATGTCCAAGATTTAGAGAAGGATGAAAAGGACGATGAGCTGCAAAGTACTGAAGAAAATCTTAAAATAAATAATAGAGCAGAGGATTACTCAATTAACCACAAAATCTCTTTTGATCTTCGTGATTTCAGGTAAATTATAATACACATATATATATATATATATATATATATATATATATATATATATTATACATAATCATAATCTTTAGCCATTATTTTGAAACATTCAATTTTAATTCTTTAATTTTAGTGGAACCCTAATAAGGTGTGAATTATTCGAAAAAATGGCTGCAAAATTCTACGATGCTTTAAAATCATTCCGCGGTGATCATTTAATTTGTGTTATTTGATGGATGTTATTGAAGATTTCCAAGGTATACATTTAATTTAATTATTTTAATTGCATAGTTTTGTTGATCGGGTATTAAAAGAATAAATTCTGTTATAACTTTGCAGGAAAAAGAAGTATATCTTCTACAGTTTGTACGCGAATAAAACTCAATCCGCAAAATTCAGAGGTTGCGAAAATGATGGAATTGTAAGAATATCATCTCTGTTCATGCTATATATTAGATGAAAACAAAATTCGTTTTTAAACTTCTTTCATGTTCTACTTAATTGAATTATAGGAGATCAAGGAAGAAGACTCGCGGATAGAAGACTGACTACCTCATTTTTATGGCTTATTAGGGATTTTATGGGAATTTAATTATTTTATATTTAAATAGTAGTTGGATTTTAAAAAATTCTTGCTTTAATATAAATGAAAGATTTAATTTATTTACATATAAAGATTTATGGTTAAAATAACCATGAATTTTTCCTTTAAACAAAAATTTGAAAAAATAGCTACATATAAAATACTTATAAAGAAATATGAAGAGAAAGACTTTTAGGTTTCCAATGAAGTTTCAACAAAAATCTTAACAAAGAAACAATAGCCCAATGCATGGTAATTAAAAGATGTCAGCATGCAAGTTGAAAATAAAAAATAAAGTTAGGCATGCAATCTGAAATCTAGAGTTTCAACCATCCAGATTATGTTTTAACAAAAATAAAGTATTCTGAAAATACGAAAACATTGTTCATTCTTATCGAACAGAGACTCGTGCAGCTTTCCCTGTGTAGACCACGGGTTTTAATACAATCAACACAAATATATAACTCTGATTGTTTAAATCCTCATCTTCTTTTGTCTATTAATACTTGAACTACAACAAATTGTAACTTCTCTCTGAAACTTTTTTTTGCTTCTAAATACACGCAAAACAAAAACGGCCAATCGGGATGGTGCTGTACTTGAAAGATCTGAATCTTACTTTGCGTAACCCGAAAGTTGCTGTGAAAATACTTCGAGAATGGCCACCTCATTTTATTCAAGGACAGCCTTTCTATCAAAGTTTGATTTTGGCAGACGAAAGGGTAAATATTCTTCCTCATCCCATTTTACCGTTTTTTCAAATATCAAACGAGATATACAACAAAAATAAATCAATGAAATGCTAAATTATGGTTATATTATAGGGAAATAGGATTGATGCCAAGATAGATGTGGGACTTTATGTAGACTGTTACTATGGAAAGCTCAATGAAGGAGAGTGGTACGAGATTTCTGGATTTTTAGTGATTGAAGGTCAACAATCATTCCGAAACTCAAACCATCCGTTTGAGATCTTGATCCAGGAAAAAAAAAATGGTTCCAATAAATCCCCGAAGTACTGATAATTTTATTCTTATATATTGAAAATGCATAATTCGCTGCCTGACGAGAAGAACTGTTGTGTAGGTAAGTTATTATACTCAAGTTATCTTCATAAATCCATCCTTATTTATTCTGTATTTTTTTTTCATTGGAATTATCTTTTATGTTAGATGTCTTAGGAATGGTTGTACATGTAAACGAGCCGCAGATAATTGATTTCCTCGATCGTCAAAATGGCTACATTTCAGAGAATGAAGTTGTGACCTTCACTATCCTTGAACACAAGTAAGAGATTTTTTAAAACTTTCTATAACATTGTAAATACATACAAATTTTATTTTAAACAGTTCTTGATTAAATTATACACATTCAATTTTTTTTTCTGAAAGTGGCCAAGAGATTGAATGTGTTGCTGTTGGTTCGGTTTGTACTGAATTTCTTGAGAAGCGGAAAAAATTGTTTCTTCACCTACCTATACTAATCAACCAATAATGTGTACTCTTCTGTTTTGGAGGATCCCTGTTTACGAAGGTACTGTTCAATATTTAGTCTCATATACCACTCAAAAATATCATTTTTTACTTAAATTCTACTTTTCTAGGTATGCAATGTCTGATGTCTCAGTTACGATGCTCAAAGGTCATTCTTTAAGATGAAGTGGCTGGAATTAATACTGGCGATATGCTGTAATTTCATTAATTTAGTAAATTGAAAAAATAGTATAAACAAAACTATGTGGGAAGTTTAATCATGAATTGTTCAATTTTTTCAGACGCTGGCTAGACGTTGATTCCAGTGATGAAGACAATGAAGATGAAGATTGATTTGTGGTTCGAGCAGCAAGCTATAGTTTGTTTGAACTTTGGACATGAATTTTCGTTTTTATTTATTTAATTATGTTTTGGAATGATTATTTTAAAATTTTGAAGTATTTTTCTAAAATAAAATATCTTTACAAGTAGTCTCACTTGATTCTAATTAAACTTTATTCTAAATTTTGACAAAGAGGAACGAAGGTTTTTCTTGGTAAATTTATATGGGCCTGGCCTTAATAGATGCCAATATGAGAACCTGTGACAACCCGTCCCGCGGACTCCACTAGCCCACCGCTAGCTGCCCCAACGGACCGTCCGTGGACCCTACTAGCCCACCGCTAGCCGGCCCAACAGACCCCAAGCTGGCCCTGCAGGGCATCGATCCTAACCCCTCACTGGGCAAATGGAACTATTCATCCAAATCCACAGTAGGTTATTGGTGTACCAGGCGTTCCTCGAACCCTGGTCCCCACCCTTTAACAACCTTCCCACAGGACAAGCTGTCACCAATTGACCTGCAGATCAATTGGTGACAGCTTGTCCTGTGGGAAGGTTGTTAAAGGGTGGGGACCAGGGTTCAAGGAACGCCTGGTACACCAATAACCTACTGTGGATTTGGATGAATAGTTCCATTTGCCCAGTGAGGGGTTAGGATCGATGCCCTGCAGGGCCAGCTTGGGGTCAGTTGGGGCGGCTAGCGGTGGGCTAGTGGGGTCCGCGGGACGGGTTGTCACAGAACCTCCGCGACTCTTAGAACTAATATTTAAGCATTCTACATCTTTATATATATATCTTGACCTTTTGTTTTCCCCTGTAAAGAAAGAGAGAGAAAAAAAAAAGTTTATTATCATCCATATCCTTGTGGTAAGATCTCAAACGATATTTAATTACTTTTTTCGTTTCATCAATTCTTAGTTTGTAAGTTTAAAGATTTTTATAAATATTTTTTCAGAATTAGAGATGGAAGGTGGAAGTTTTAGGAAACGGAAAGAGCTCATGTCAGATTTCGAATGGGAAGATGGAGCAATCGACATGGTTAAACAAGCGTTCCGAAAATCGAGAGACCTGGTTCTAAAGGAAACGACGAGACATTTCACTGCGATTCTTGATATGTTGAAAGAGTATATCAAGAAAAAGGAAGAATCTGTTGGCTTAAACTGTCAGCTTGAAACAATCGATGCTCAGATCTCGCTAATAAACGATATCTTGGAGGGGTAAATCGACTTGATTGAAGAGCGTAACAGGCTAGAAGATGTTAGGGTTGTTACTGAAAAAGATGAAAAAGAATGTGTTGTTCCTAATATTGATTGGGATAAACTTTGTGTTCCGTTTAGTGGTTAACAATGTTAAGAATTTTATCTTAATCGTTAGCTGTTCTTGAATTTTTTTATTTTTATTATCTGACATAAAATATAATCGATACTTTATTTTATTATTCTAAAACCTAATAATTTGTTAAAGCGATAATATAAAATAGAGATATTGACCTAATTATGAAATCTAAAAATTAGTTTACAGTTATACTTATAAATCGTAAATAAACACAATTTAGTCTTGGACTTTAATATTTTCCAAAAATGATAATGGTTATATAGTTCCTATATTCATTGAATAAGATATCTATACAATTATTTAAAACTTTTTAAAATCGTAAGTTTCTAAAAAAGATTAGGTAAATATAAAAAGTTTAGGTAAATATAAAAATATATTGGTGATTACTGAAAAATGAATATATACCATCGAGTTTATCTAATGATAAATGAATATTGAGTTTTGACAATATCGTAAAATGTAAAAATTCCAAAACAAAAAGAAATGTATTATGTATATATATATATATATTTTTGTTAACAACTTTATAAAATCGAGATCGTAGGTTTAGTTTTACCATAAGATTTTTTTCCCTTTTATAAACATGGCATGCCTTCAGTCTGATCCAATTTAAAAAAAAATCAGGAAGAGAGACTATTTTTACGATGTGGATGACCTAAACCCTTTCATTCATGAGTGGACGATTAACGTCAAAATACTGAGGAAGTTTGAGGTCTATCATCCTATTTTCAAATCAACAGACTTGATTGTACTTGATGATAAGGTAATTTTACAGTATGTATCCCGCTTGATAAGTTTCAAAAAAAAAATGTTGCTTATATATTTCTTAATGTAGGGTAAAAAAATTCAAGTGATGATGCGTCCTCCTTATCCTGACATTTTTTTAAAACGATCTGGAAGAAGGTGACTGGATATTGTTATCAAGATTTTCACTAACCATGGTTGATGGGGATTTTAAGTTAACTGATCATCGTTTTATGATACATTAGGGAGACAAGACATTGTTTAGAAAAATTCATCCTTTGTCTTCGAAGCAGTTTTTGTGCAGGACCATGGCTTATCTAAGCTAGAGAACTCTTTAAGCAGTTTTTGTGCAGGACCATGGCAAAGGTAAGTGCAGGACCATGGCTTATCTAAGCTAGAGAACTCTTTAATCTGCTTGTTTTGTGTTGTTAGACGAGTTAGATTGTTGTTAGGGACGTTAGGAAGCTTTCTTGTGGCTTGGGATCAAGTTTCGTGGTTGCAGGAACGAAGATCCGGCGAGAAGCTTCGGAGGAAAACGATGCTCGGCATTGCATCGGTCGATGCACTTTGTGCGTCGGTCGATGCAGATGCGAGGACGGCGCGTAAACTCTAGGGTTTTCGTGTTATGTCGAGCATGCGTCGGTCGATGCATATCTTGCATCGGTCGATGCAAGTTAACCTTGCATCGGTCGACGCAGATCTTGCGTCGGTCGACGCAGATCTTGCGTCGGTCGACGCAACCTCCATCTGGTGTCGGTCGATGCATGTTGGTATCGGTCGATGCAGAGTCCTGGTTTGCTATTGTTGATTGTTGAATGTTGTTTGATGGTTAGAGATGTCTCTATTGCTTGTGTGTATAGCCTAGTAGATGGGAGGATTGCCTTACTGAGTGTTTATAAAATACTCATGCATTGCAATA
>NC_025699.1:19888903-19897127 GCF_000633955.1 Camelina sativa
CAATTGTGTGTGGCATGGAGTCCTAGAACATCCTCTTCGAGCCTTCAATGAGATTCCACGGTGAGTTATTATTATGTTTCTTTGTGTGGTATTGATTTGTTTTCTGCTTGTTAGCCTCTGTTCTTGGAAGATCAGTGGTTAAGGTGTTTGAGTTTTTGGTCGTGGACGGGGACGTGGTCGTGGTCATTGTCGGGCGGGTCCCGAGGCCAGCGAGTGTGTGGTCCAGAGTTCCACGAGGAGGTACGTCAGAGGGTCGCAAGCGTATCAGGAGGGACCAGGGGGGGTTAGCCGGTGAGCGAGCCGGGGGTGCTGGGAACCCAAGTGTGGGGTTGCAGCAGGTGGAGTCTAGGGTCAAGATGATCGCTTGGTGGATCATTCGGCGTGCTGTTGGAGCGGTTACCGAGAGGGGTACCAGTGTAGGCTCCAGTTGTGTCGCATGTGGCGGGGTGCAGCCGAGGGCTGCGGATGTTGAGGAGTTTCCATCTTATGTTAAGAGAATGAGCAGTTGTATATGACCGGTATGAGATTATTCTCAAGAGGTATCGAGCCTAGAGAGGCGGATAGGTGGATATATGCAGTAGGAGCAGATATTTCTCTGTTTGGGGGTTAATCCAGTTGGATATTAGAAGTTTAGAGGGCAGGTGTAACATTGCAATGTTATACTCGGACCACAGGAGGTACTTGTGTCGAGAGATGTTTATAGTCGTTAAGGATTGTTGCTCCTGAGGGGATGGTGATTCCCCTGAATACCGATAGCTCGAGGGGCTGAGGGCTCCGAGAGTGGCAGAGGGGACGTTGTTCTCCTGAGGGGATGAGTAGTTCCCCTGATACCGAGATCTTGAGGATTGTGGTCCAAGAGTGAGACGGTATAACTCGAAGACGCTGGTCTGAGAGTGAGATCGGAATGACTCAAAGGTTGCGACCTAAGAGTGGAAGAGGTGGGAGCAAGCAATGTATAGAAGGTGAGTATAAACACAATGACGGAATGTAGACCTTGAGAGTGATGGTGGTTTAATCTTGGATTTTAAGATTATGCTGGCCGATGGGCCAGGGTTTATGAACCAGAGCGGTTATGAATGTGTGGCTGTTTTGCCAGGATTGTGAGGCCGGTGGTGCCGGAGTCCCGGGAAGGGGAGTTACAGCACGTTTGAGCCGGGAAAGGCATGTTTGCCAGATACATAAGTTCAAGAGAAGCCTTCATGGCAGGATAAACTAATCATTGCGACGATGTTGGATGAAGTTCATTGGAGATGGACAGGGTTGCTAGATTCAAGGTTTTGGTAAGCTTGTTGGAGGGAATAAGTCAAGTGGTTTGAGTTAGCGGCCTGTAAAGCATTTGAAGCGGTGAATCAGAATATGCGAACGTATGGTACTTGTTTGTTTTATTACGTTCGTATTGATGATTTGCTGTGGAGAATTGCCAAGCGGAAAGCTATCTTTGGAATAAGCTAACTTGTGGAAGTTTCCCTAACTGGCAAGTTACTAGAGGTTCTTGGAGGAACAAGAGGGTTGATATTCAGGTGGCGGCGAGTTGATGTCGGCATACTTGAGTATTTGTTTAGTTGAGCTGAGGAAGTAACTAGAGGATTTATGGAGCAAGGGATTCATACGTTCTAGTGTATCATCGTGGAGAGCACCGGTGTTATTTGTTAAAAAGGAGGACGGAAGTCTCCGCTTGTGTATAGATTAATGGGGTTTGCACCGGGTTACTGTGAAGAACAAGTACCCTCTTCCTAGGATTTATGAGTTGTTGGATCAGTTGAGGGGTGCTACTTGGTTCTCTAAGGTGGATCTGGCATCGGGTTATCATCAGATACCGATAGATGAGGCAGATGTGAGGAAGACTGCTTTCAGGACGAGGTATGGGCACTATGAGTTTGTGGTGATGCCCTTCGGATTGACTAACGCGCCAGCAGCGTTTATGAGATTGATGAACAGTGTGTTTCAGGAGTTTCTGGATGTATCTGTCATCATTTTCATCGACGATATCCTGGTTTATTCTAAGAGTCCTGAGGAGCATGCAGTGCATTTGAGGGCAGTTATGGAGAAGCTGCGGGAGCAGAAGTTGTTTGCCAAGTTGAGCAAGTGTAGTTTTTGGCAGCGTGAGATGGGCTTTCTGGGTCACATTGTTTCTGCAGAGGGGGTTTCTGTAGATCCAGAGAAGATTCAGGCTATCAGAGATTGGCCTAGACCGCAGAATGCCACAGAGATCAGAAGTTTCCTTGGATTGGCAGGTTACTACAGGAGATTTGTGCAGGGGTTTGCAAGCAGAGCACGTCCTATGACTAAGTTGACAGGGAAGGATGTTCCTTTTGTCTGGTCAGAAGAGTGTGAGGAAGGCTTTGCAAGCCTGAAGGAGATGTTGACTACTGCGCCAGTGTTGGCTTTGCCTGAGCAGGGAGAACCCTATGTGGTTTATACAGATGCATCTAGAGTTGGTTTGGGTTGTGTTCTGATGCAGCATGGGAAGGTGATTGCCTATGCTTCGCGGCAGTTGCGGGTGCATGAAGGCAACTATCCTACTCATGATTTGGAGATGGGTGCTGTAGTTTTTGCCCTGAAGATTTGGAGATCTTATCTTTATGGTGCAAAGGTACAGGTGTTTACAGATCATAAGAGCCTGAAGTATATATTCACTCAGCCTGAGCTGAATTTGAGACAGAGGCGGTGGATGGAGCTTGTGGCAGATTATGATTTGGAGATAGCCTATCATCCTGGTAAGGCTAACACGGTTGCAGATGCTCTGAGTCGGAAGAGGGTAGCTTCGGCTCAGGAGCAGGAGATGGAGTCTCTGGTAGGGGAGATCAGTGCTTTGAGCTTGTGTGCTGTTTCACAGGAACCGTTGGGTTTGGAAGCAGTAGATAGAGCAGATCTTCTGAGTAGAGTGCGGTTGGCACAGGAGAAGGATTTGGGGCTGGTGAATGCCTCTAAGGATGTGGATTCAGAGTATCAGGTCTCAGATAATGGTACTATCTTGGTGCACGGTCGGGTTTGTGTGCCCAAGGATGAGGAGTTGAGACAGGAGATTCTGAGAGAGGCTCATGCGAGCAAGTTGTCCATTCATCCAGGAGCGACTAAGATGTACCGTGATCTCAAGAGGTACTATCATTGGGTCGGGATGAAGAAGGATGTAGCTAGTTGGGTTTCGAGGTGTGATGTGTGTCAGCTAGTGAAGGCTGAGCATCAGGTTCCTGGCGGGTTACTGAAGAGTTTACCCATTCCTGAGTGGAAGTGGGATATGATCACTATGGATTTTGTGGTGGGATTGCCAGTGTCACGGACCTTTGATGCTATTTGGGTCATTGTGGACCGGTTGACTAAGTCAGCACATTTTCTGGCCATTAAGAAGACTGATGGAGCAGCGGTCTTGGCTAAGAAGTATGTGAGGGAGATAGTCAGGTTGCATGGGGTGCCAGCGAGCATTGTGTCTGATAGGGATTCCAAGTTCACTTCGGTGTTCTGGAAGGCGTTTCAGGCAGAGATGGGCACTAAGGTGCATATGAGTACAGCTTATCATCCCCAGACTGATGGACAGTCAGAGAGGACGATCCAGACGCTGGAGGATTTGCTGAGGATGTGTGTGTTGGATTGGGGTGGCCATTGGGCAGATCACCTGAACCTGGTAGAGTTTGCTTACAACAACAGCTATCAGGCGAGTATTAAGATGGCTCCTTATGAGGCTTTGTATGGGAGGCCATGTCGTACACCATTATGCTGGACTCAGGTGGGGGAGAGGAGCATGTTTGGTGCTAGTTTTGTTCAGGAGACCTCAGAGAAGATTCGGGTTCTCAAGCTGAACATGAAGGAGGCTCAGGATAGGCAGAGGAGTTATGCAGATAGGAGGAGGAGAGATCTTGAGTTTCAGGTGGGAGACAGAGTGTACCTCAAGATGGCCATGTTGCGGGGTCCGAACAGGTCATTGTCAGAGACTAAGTTGAGTCCGAGGTATATGGGTCCATTCAGAGTGATTGAGCGGGTTGGACCAGTGGCATATAGATTGGAGTTACCTGAGGTGATGCGTGCATTCCATAAGGTTTTCCATGTGTCTATGTTGCGGAAGTGTCTCCGTGAGGGAGAGGAGGTGTTGGCTAAGATTCCTGAGGATCTTCAGCCTAACATGACTTTGGAGGCGAGACCAGTGAGGGTTCTCGAGAGGAGGATCAAGGAACTTCGGAAGAAGAAGATTCCTTTGATGAGAGTCCTGTGGGACTGTGATGGTGTTGAGGAGCAGACTTGGGAGCCTGAGGCAAAGATGAAGGCAAGGTTCAAGAAGTGGTATGAGAAGCAAGCCGCGACTTGAGCTTGTTTAGCCTGGTCCCATCTGTAATCCGTGGCTGGAGCGGGAATGGAGTATTCCAGCCCATCTCTCTTGTTACTCGGTCGCTTGGGGTGGTTGGTTGTGCGACTCAGTAACAAGATGAGGTGGTGTTTGGGGTACAAAGTTTCCGTGAGGCGGGGTTGTGAAGAGAAGTTTCCAAAAGTGGAAAGTTTCCAAAAATGGAAAGTGCTAAATATGGAAAGTTTTACGGGAGTTAGAATTTGTCCATTTTAGCGGTGGGAAGCCTTGGAGGGGCTTTGTGGCCTTTGTGGCGGACTTTCGAGTCAGGGTGCATGTGTGTGGCGGTCTTTTTAGACAGTGTGTGTGGCCTTAGTGGCGGGCTTTTAGCCAATTGTGTGGCCTTTGTGGCGGGCTTTTAGCCAATTGTTGGCCTTTGTGGCGGGCTGTTTAGCCAGAGGGTCTTTGTGACGGTCCTTCGGGACAGATGGTCTTTGTGACGGTCCTTCGGGACAGATGGTCTTTGTGACGGTCCTTTGGGACGAGTGGCCTTGGTGGCGGTCCTTTTTAGGACATTTGTTTGGCCTTGGTGGTGGTCCTCGTGAGGACATTTTGTTGGCCTTTGTGGCGGCCCTTGTAGCGTGTATATGATCCTTGTGTGGTCATGGGGTATCCCGGTGAGGGGATATGTGGTTGGGAGGACATTGAGATGTTTTTACGCGAGCCATGGGAAGGAAACCTAGATAGGGATAGGACTCAGACGTGTTCAGAATTGTTTGCTCGCGACTCTTTGGGGAACTTAGGTTCTCCTAGTACTGCTATATTCAGAGACTTCGTGGCTCGGGAGTATGATTGGTATATCGACTTCGGATGACGATCCGGGGGCGCGCTGTCGGGTGGCAACCCGAGAGACGAGTTTTGGACTTCTCTTTATATATTATGGCATGCGGGTCTTGGCCCGATGAGGAACCAATAAAAAACTCAAGGTTTAGGCCTATGAGTAAAGGAAAGTCCAAAAGTCGAGAGCAAATGACGCCTGGAGCGTGAGTTTATCGCCTAGAGGTGACCTTCTGTAGATCGGTCGGAGGAGTGCGGGCCGTGGAGACGGTTGCGCGGTAGTCCTTGGCTGATGGTTGTTCGAGATTCGAGGACGAATCTAGATTGGTGGAGGAGAATTGTAACATCCGTGAACCGGAATCCTGGTTTGGGAGTTGCATCGGTCGATGCATAGGGTGCATCGGTCGATGCATGTGTAATTCTCTGCGTTTTGACTTAAGTCAAAGGCTGCGTTTTGGTCAAAGGGAAAAGGAAACCCTTAAGTCGTGTTTTGGTTTCATTCGACGGATTTGGCCGTTTTTGAGAGAAAACGAAAGAGAGAAAAAGTTCTTGAGAGTTCTTGGTGATTTCTTGGAGATTTGGGGCGTTTCTGTAGAGATCTGTAGCTGGGATCGTTGTAGGAGCTTCCTAGAAGCTTGTTCTTGGTTGTTTGAGGCTTGTTTCTTCTGTGGCAAAGGTAACTGCAGGACCATGGCTTATCTAAGCTAGAGAACTCTTTAATCTCCTTGTTTTGTGTTGTTAGACGAGTTAGATTGTTGTTAGGGACGTTAGGATGCTTTCTTGTGGCTTGGGATCAAGTTTCGTGGTTGCAGGAACGAAGATCCGGCGAGAAGCTTCGGAGGAAAACGATGCTCGGCATTGCATCGGTCGATGCACTTTGTGCGTCGGTCGATGCAGATGCGAGGACGGCGCGTAAACTCTAGGGTTTTTGTGTTATGTCGAGCATACGTCGGTCGATGCATATCTTGCATCGGTCGATGCAAGTTAACCTTGCATCGGTCGACGCAGATCTTGCGTCGGTCGACGCAGATCTTGCGTCGGTCGACGCAACCTCCATCTGGTGTCGGTCGATGCATGTTGGTATCGGTCGATGCAGAGTCCTGGTTTGTTATTGTTGATTGTTGAATGTTGTTTGATGGTTAGAGATGTCTCTATTGCTTGTGTGTATAGCCCAGTAGATGGGAGGATTGCCTTACTGAGTGTTTATAAAATACTTATGCATTGCAATATGTGTTGTGGTGCAGGTAAACGCAAAGTGTGATCGTGGAATCAAAGGCAATGAAGAGGAGGATGTTCTAGGGACTCGATTGGTTGTTGTCTGGCTTGCTAGGTTGCTAGAGTTGAGTCTTAGAATGTTACTTAGGATTGCTGGTTCATTGGTTTATGTTGTTTGGTTCATTAGTTAAGATTGGAATTAATACTGGATATTGTTGATGTTATGGTTATTGGATATTATTGAAGTATTATTTGGATATTGTTATTGTTATTCCGCTGTTGGTTGTGTTTGTGGTTAGATGGCTAGTGGGTATGGGACCACTAGCTGTAGCTATTTTATATTTATTATATTATTATTATTTATTTAAAAAAAAAAGGTCGGTCGTTTCAGTTTTATTCTTTTGTATCATTTAATGATATGAAAAGGGGGAAATTAGACCCTGATTATTGTGTAGGTGAGATTAAAAAAACTATATTATAAAATTAAAAATACCTGTTAATTAAATTCTAATGGAAATTTTATGAACAGACATTATTGGAAGAGTGTACACTGTTGGAAATCGTTTTGATCAAGGTCCCCCATATAAAGAATGGGATGAGTTGTACATCGTTTTGGAAAATCTTGAGTAAGTCGTTCTATTATCAAAATTTGATTTAATAATACAATCGTATTCATTAATTTCTCTAATTGTACACAACGTATAATTGTAGGTTTGAACGATTATCATGTCGTTTACCAAAAGACTACGCGAATGTCTTTTTCAATAACTGGATACATTGTGATTTTGATATCATATGTGTGTTATGTTTTGCCAAACTTAAGACTATCAAAGGTTTGTATTATTTCTACATGTTTAAAATATTATTGCTTAGAATATAAAATATGTTAATTAATTATATATTGTTAATGTAGATACATGGATGACAACAACGGTGCACAATTGTACAATGGTCATGATCAATCCTAAATGTTCTCAAGTCACGCATATGTTTGAGGATTTTGCCTTAATGGAGAACTGATATTAAGAAAATTTAAAGTGTAATTTGATATGTCATAAAATATCTATGATATTTGAGCTTGGATTTTAATTTGATATTTTAAATTTACGAAATTATCTTTTTGGTTATTATCATATAATAATCTTATTTTGAAGTAATTCTCAGAGAGATTTGTATTAATAGATTAATTGACATTAAAATTGTTTGAATTTAATTTTAATAATTTGGAACTAAACAAAACAAATTATAGTATGATCTAATCAATGAATTCTATTGTATTAAAAATATAAATATTTATATAAATACTAACAACTAATTATGGTAATTATATAAAAAAATATGAAGATAAAATAGAATATTAATATGATATTAAAACTATTTTATAAAAAGGTTTGCAATCAGGTCCAAAAATATATATACATATATACATATATAAAAAAATATTTTTGAATTTTTGATTATCTCAAAATCTTTGTGTTGATAACATAATTTGGAATGTAAATATCTAAAAAATATTGATACTTATACAAAACGGAATTTTTACAGAAATATTGGGAAACGTAATAACAATGATTTAGTAATTAATCATTATTTTACAAATACCATTAAATTTTTGACGATGATAAATATTATGAACATTTGACAATATATTTAGATGTAAATATTCCAAAACAGAATTCGGTATTATGAATATATAAATACGTTTTGAAGACAAAATGTATAATTCTTGAGAATTTGTTAAAAATGCCCCTTTGGATATACCCCTTTTCAAAAATACCCTTTTTTCTGGCCATTTTTATTTATGCCCTCTTTTAATTTTTAATGACCATTTTACCCTTATATGAAAATTATTTTATTCAATAAAAAGAAAAACAAAATTTTCCCGCCAAAAAATTT
>NC_025699.1:19898096-19901792 GCF_000633955.1 Camelina sativa
TTTGATGACTGTACATTCTTGCTATCACTCAAAAAAGGGTAATTTGGTCATTTTGTATGTAAAGAGGGGTAGTTTTAAAAAATGGTCAACATGAAGGGGTATTTTTAAAAAGAGATATGGAAAAAGGGGCATTTTTGATAATGCCCCATAATTCTTTTATAAAGGTTTTTCAAATAAAAGTATGGCTAACCTTATATCCAATGCTATAAAAAAAAGGTTTGGGAAGAGAGACTATTTTTACGTTGTGGACGACCTGAACCCCTTCGTTCATGAGTGGAAAATTAACGTAAAAATTCTGAGGAAATTTGAGTGTCGTCATCCTTTATTCAAATCAACAGACTTAATTGTAGTCGATGAGAAGGTATATTTTCATTATATTATATAGTGATTACTTAAATTTAATTTAATTTTATGTACTTATGTATAATGTTTACGTAGGGTACAAAAATCCATGTATTGAAGGGTACTCCTTATCGTGACATCTTTCTAAACGATTTGGAAGAAGGTGGATGGAAAATGTTATCAAGTTTCTCATTAAGCAATGTTGATGGCGGTTTTAGGTCAACTGACCATCGTTTTAGAATACATTGGAGAGATGTGACATGTTTAAGAAAATCCTTCCTTTGTCTTCAGAACAATTCTTCTCTTTTGTATCATTCAGTGATATCAAAAGTGGATATTTTGATTCTGAATATTGTGTAGGTAAGGATAATAATTTATTATTATATTATAAGTTAAGTTTGAAGTATTTGATTAGTTTAACTATTGGAAAATAATCGTAGATCTTATCGGAAGAGTCTTTAGTGTTGGAAATAGCTTGGAACAAGGTCCACCATACAAAGAATGAAATGAGCTATTTGTTGTTCTTGAAAATATTGAGTAAGTTGTTCTAAATTATTATGCTTTATATTTAAAATTTCTGAAGATTTGAAAGGTACTCAATGATGATAATTTGCAGGGGTGATCGTTTCTCATGTCGTTTATCAAAGGACTACGCGAACGGCTTCTATGATCATTGGATACATCGTGACAATGATATTATCATATGTGTATTATGTTTTGCCAAACTCGAAAGTAATAAAGGTTCAAAACATTAATTGCTGATATATTTATAATTGCTTTCATTATAAAAAAGTTAACTAATTATAAATTTTTATTAATGTAGATACATGGATGGCAACCACAGTGCACAATTGTACCAGTGTCATGATCAATCCTCCATGTCCTCAAGTCACATAGATGTTGGATGCCTTTGCTGAAATGGAAATTTGAATTTAAATTTAGTGTATGTTTTTTATATTTCATATTTATAAAAAATGATACTTTAAACCCCTATGATAATGTGATTGGGTTTAAATTTGATTTATAATATTATTTCATTTATTATATATTACATAAATAGAAGTCTTATATTATATTAATCCCCCTTTGTATTATAAATACTTTTCCCGTCTGTATAATACAATGATATCTTTCAATTATTTAGTCTACAGGTGTGTGTGGTAACATCCCTTCGAGTCAATACTTTTGATGCAACCATTAACACCTTATAAATACTTATAGTCGAGTTAAAAATCTTAAAACTAATCAATTACCTTTTCAACTTCTACATTTTAGTCCTTTTAAAAGTTCTCTCAAACACAAAAAACTTTTGATTTTTTTTTTTTTTAAATGACGAGTTTTGTAATGCTCGACAAATTGAATCCTTGGACAACGGGATGTATGATTTGTGTCAAGATTTTCCATTCATGGAGAGTGAGAGATTTTTTGAATGATGTATCAACTGAGCTAATATTGGTAGACGAAGAGGTATGTTTTACAAATTTATTTCGTTGTTTTTTCATATGTATGATGTGTCTAATACCTTGGATAATCATTCTTTGAATTAGGGTACATTTGGACGTGCTACTATCCCGGCATCATTCTATGATGTTGCGGAATTTGATATGTCAGAGGATCGAACTTATGTTATAGAGAAGTTCGAAGTCAAGGACGACAGAGAACAAATCCAGAAAACTAATCTCGGTTATCGGATTTTCTTCACAGAAAAAACTATAATCAGTTTTGCAAGAGATCCTATCATTTGCAAACCTTTTGATAATAAATATTTTAAACGTGTTTATGATAATACATTTCATGGAAGATGGCCATACAGTAAGTCATACTTTATTATGTATTGTTTAAGAAAACTTATATTTATTTATTTATAATACATATTTATCATTTTTATGGTAGTTAATTTAATTGGATGCATTACCAATTTGGGTGAAATTAAGAGTTTCAATAAAGAAGGTAGTGCCGATCGTTGGAGTTTTATGGATCGATACATAAAATTTACTATCGAGTCGATTGAGTAAGTTTATATATGAATGAAATTTTTTTTTGAATCTGTTATATGTACTTGATAAAATGTGTTGGTTGACCTTTTTGATATCAAAAATTATTGTTTTTCAAGGGGATATGTACTTGACTGCTTCGCAACAGAAGTCTATGCCAATCATATGTTCAAAACTTTCAAACTGCGTAACAGGAAGAGGGTCTGTCTGTTCAAGATGTGGAAAACACTAAGATTTGGAGGTGATTACATTTGTTTATAAAATATTATTTTAGAAAAGGGTGAGTTACTAGAATATTGCATAAAAGCTTCCTTATTACAAAAGTAACATACAATTGTTTGTTATTACTAGACTAACCCATTGTACCTATACTACCCCTGAAACTAGTGTTGGGAAAAAACGTAATTACGGCCAATGCCATTAGGAAAAAAAAAACATTGGAAGTTGGGACTAAGTCTACTGATCCTTTGATGGTAGATTTATACACGTGGACTGATTAAAGGTGTACGTCAGATATTTTTGGTACACTTAGTTGTAGTCTTGGTACACTTATCGGTCAACGTAGATGGTAGACTTAGTTGTAGTGTTGGTACACTTATCGGTCCACATAGATGAAATCGACAGATATATGATTTCGGTAGATTAAGTTGCCTTTTGATGATAGACTTATGTTTTTAGTGGGTATAGCAATAAATGTAAAAGGGTGGGAAGATATTTATGGTAGACTAATGGCCTGTTGCGACAGATTTATGCGACAGCCTTCGCTCGTTACAGATATTTTTGGTATACTTTGTTTGTTTTTTGAAATAGTTTTCGTAGTGTTGTGGTAGGCTTCATGTCCGTGGTAGATTTAGTAAGTAAGATTGACAGCTGTAAAGTCTTACCAGAATAACACGAATTTGTTTGAGCTGGCAAAGACAGTCTAACGTTGCGATAGACTTATTGGAGCCAGATCTAAACAGGTTTGCTGTTCTTCCCTAAATCTTTCCTCTGGGTTCATCCATGGAAGAGCAAGATATCGTTTCGGAAATCTATATAACTCACTTTTTATAGGTTATTAATTTAGAAATCAGATGTTGAGACGAAAATCTGTAATAGTTGAGTAAAAATCCCACAAGTGAAACCAAAAAAATAGACATAAGTTGTGAAAAAATAAAGTGAGCTAGGGGAAATTAGGGTTTTCAGTCGTATGTTAGAGGTAGAAGACGAGGATATTATGGTAATTTCGGGTTCATTAAACCTAAAATCGAACGTGTACGTACATATAAACGTGTACGTACATATGAACTTATACATACATAATATTCTTGAGATTAGTGTACGTACATAACGTTCTTTTGCTTAGTGTAGGTCCATAAAT
>NC_025699.1:19902504-19917205 GCF_000633955.1 Camelina sativa
TGCAAATGCTCCATCTTCTACTCCTTATAGTTTCTAAGTAGATATTACAGGATACCTTAAGCAATCATGAGGGACCTAAATTTGCGAAACTGACTACGCTCAAGTGATAGCGACAGGAAATTAGTGATGATGAAACTATTATGGAAAGAGAATAAAAGTGGAATTAGTGATGATGAAACTATTAGGAGAAGTGGGGTATTGACGGCAAATTGATAGCTCTGTTAAATTTGGATTTACGAGAGATATGATTAATGTTAATTAGTGGTGGTTAATTTGATAGGGGCGTTTTGGTTTGGATTAGACTTCTCTTTTCGTCTCTCCATGCAAATAGTTACTAGTACATATACAATCCACATATGTGTAGACTATGTACATGTTCTTATATACGTACATTACACATAACAATGATCATGATGACTGTGTATAATTAATAGCCACTAACTGAATGAGGTTTGCTCAGTTAAGATTAGAAGATGTAACGTATGGTTAAAAACTTAATTATAGATCATAGCCAAGCTTTTTTTATTCTTCTATATTATCAATGACGTAACAAAAAAAAGGTTTTTATATTCCATTTCCACAAAAGAAACAATCCAAAAGCCAAAGAGATTTTGAGTCCTTAATTAGAGTGTCTGAGAAACCGTTTGGAAGAAGAGTTAGTAGCAAAACCTCTGCTTCTACTCTTTCGATGTCTTGGAATTGTAACTTTCTCAAGAAGAGACAAGACCTCAGGCATCGATGGTCTAACTTTAACCTCTCCAATACATTGTAAAGCCAAGAAAGACATCATAAACGCTGCTTTCTGAGGGTATTGACCCACAAGCTTCGTGTCCATTATCCTAAACACTTTTCGCTTGTCTCGCAAGTAAGGTGTCGCCCATTCCACCAAGACTCATATCAGCACTTGTATTTTGAAGTTTTGAATAAACTCTGAGGAATCTCACCGGTGAGATTATTTGAGTCGAGCAGACTGCAAAAGTAGTTCAAGCAACAGCATTTAAGACACTCAGGAATGTTCTCGATAAGGGTTTAAAAGAAAACACGTAGAACAACCACTCACATATTTATCAGTTTTGATAGGCCCGTAAGTGAATTTGGGATAGTCCCGTTTAAGTTATTCCTACTCAGGGTCCTGCTTGGTCAAACATAGAAACAAAGACATGATCTTTGCTATTCTTTGTTCCAAAGATGTTACACAAGTTTCAAGAAATCTGAGTGAGTAGAGTCACTTACAAGAACTGGAGATTCTTGAGATTACCGAGAGTGGATGGTATGTGACCGGTTAACTGATTATCCTCCAAATCCAAGCTGGTCAAGCTAGACAGATTTCCAATGGATTCTGGTATTCCACCCATAATTCTATTTCCTTTTAATGTACTACGACCCCAAAACAAAAACAATGAATCCCTCAATATAACTAAACAATGACGAAAAGAAAAGACTTAAGTAGGGGCTTACAGAGTCTTGAGGGTTGTCAAGATTCCTATCCCTGAAGACAAGGTTCCGGACGAGAAGTTCATGTAAGACAGTGTACTGCAAAATCACAACAATATAGCAAAATTTATATTCACTCAACCCCAAAATCACTAAATTTAGCTTAGTGTTATTAAAACTTACACAGAAGAAACATGTTTCTTGTCCTCACAAATAACTTGAGACCAAGTACAAGGATCAACTTGATTCTGGTTCCAATCACTTAGCTGTTCAGGGGATGCACGTAACGAGCTCCTCAACGCAAACAGCGCATTCCCTGAAAAAACGAAAAGGAGTTTAACAAATAGCTGTACTTTGACAAAACGTAGAAAGTACTAAAGAAAATTCTGAAAGAGACAAACAAAAGGAGGGAGAAATGAAATGACCTTGAGCATCTGGTGAGACAGGTGACCATAAAGATGTAAACAACTCCAAGGCAGTAGTAATAAAAGCCAGAGCCATTTATTCTAAAGAGCTAGCAAATTTCAAAATGTTGGATTCTAAGAACTTGTAGCAACTACAAGAAACGTTTGAACAATAAAAATTACAACATAACTTTGAGCTTAGTAGATCATAGAGTGGATCTATCTACTACGGGAAATCCAAAATTCTATAGTAAAAGCAAAACAAAACAAAAATAAAAAATCAAGGAGACTAAAGTCTACGGGAGAATCCACAAGAACTGTTGGGAGAATCCACAAGAAAATCTTCAGAGCAAGACCCGGGAGAAAACCCTGTAAGAATGACTTGATGAAATCCCTGCAACAAAAAAAAACAAGGAGATGGCGTCAACGGCCTAACATACCAATCAATTTTAGGGCTTTTCTTAACCAGCCCGCAACACTTTCAACCTGGAATCCCTAATCTTTCGATTTTCCCTAATTCCAATCTCAAACCAAACATTTATAAAACGAGAGAAGGACAAAAGTAACGGTACCACAGCAATGACGGAAACAATCCCATAAAGAACAGCGAGGATATGAAAGATACGATCTTGCCACACCGGAGATTCATTCACATCCGACCACCAATTCGTAGCCTCCTTGAGATTAAGCGCTACGATTGCTGCCGCCGAAGAAGACGACAAAATCCCCGACGAAGATGACATCATTTCTAAGCCGCCGCTTCTCATCTCCGGCGGATTCCTTGTAAATTGAGAACTCCACGATTAGAGAATCGATCGAACTGAGTATTGAATGCACATAGACAAAATCAGATCCAAAATCGAGTTTACAAGGAACGGAAAATAAAGAAACAAACCTAAGGCAAAGAAGAAGGTCAAGATGGCGGAGATAAGGGTACCCAAAACAGTAGAGACAATTGTCTAGCACGTCTCTAAGAAGACAATCCTAATAGCTACCAAATCCCTAAAATTGACCTAAATTGAAAAAAGAGAGAGCAAAATCGGTCACATGCTTCTTCACCGTCGGAGGAAGCCGGCTTTACGGTGAAAAGATGAATTATGAATTTTGAAAAAATATCAGAGGCGAAAGCAAAAAAAATATCTAACTTAATTGGGCTTATCTCACAAGCGTCTTTAAGAAGACATAGTTTTATGCGTAAACGATTGTCTGGCTCTGATAATTTTCTTCTCCCTCGGGACAGTAATCTCCAACAAGAATATGGTGTTTCTTTTGTTTGGATATCATGATTTAGTCGAAGAAGATGAATCAAAGTAGAAAGAATCAATCTCAGCTAAATGGCATAAACCGTAATAAAACACACAATCCTGGTTTAGAAGTAATAATCAAACTTTTATGTGTTATTATAGTAAGACAGAAATCTCAACGTGTTAGTGTAGTAATAAACCTACTTTTATGCAATATTCTAGGTAATTTCCTTTTAGAAATTCAATGCAATTAATTATGATAATGAATAATTTATTAAATTTATAATCGGTGATGCTAGATGATAATGTTCTCCTAACCAATGGTGATGGATGCTCGGAAATTATCGAGGACCCAAAGAGTGAAGAATTTGCAGACTACATGTAAGTCAGAGTCTTACTTTGGATCATCTTTCGATTATATATTTAAAATATGTGGATATATCTAACTATATTCAAATATGTAGGTACAATTACATTGATCATGGTGAGTCAAGAATCAAAGATTTGGATGATACCGACTATAGGTTCGATATGGACCTAAGGTAATAAACAAATCTAACTTTATTTGTTTAATGATTAATTGATATGAACAATACTGATTGAAATTTATCCTTCTGCAAAATACAGTGATGCACTTGACTCCTATATTCATCTTGCTGTTGAGGACTCCTTTGAGAAGCATCAAAATCTTTATTGAGAACTATGTTCAGATCCGATCTTCGATATTCTGTATTTTTAGTGTTTACTGATAAACACATTTGTTAATTGGTATTTGAAGATTTGTTGAGATTTTATAAGTTAATTAAAATAACTTTTTTCCGGATTATTTATAAAATTACGTTAATTGCAAATGATAACATAAAGAGATTTGTGTAATTTTAAAATTTAAAGTCCATTATTATAATTTACAAAATAACGTTTATGTTAAAGATCGACATATGATAATTTACAACTGCTTGATGAATTTCATTAAATATGTNGAAATTATCGAGGACCCAAAGAGTGAAGAATTTGCAGACTACATGTAAGTCAGAGTCTTACTTTGGATCATCTTTCGATTATATATTTAAAATATGTGGATATATCTAACTATATTCAAATATGTAGGTACAATTACATTGATCATGGTGAGTCAAGAATCAAAGATTTGGATGATACCGACTATAGGTTCGATATGGACCTAAGGTAATAAACAAATCTAACTTTATTTGTTTAATGATTAATTGATATGAACAATACTGATTGAAATTTATCCTTCTGCAAAATACAGTGATGCACTTGACTCCTATATTCATCTTGCTGTTGAGGACTCCTTTGAGAAGCATCAAAATCTTTATTGAGAACTATGTTCAGATCCGATCTTCGATATTCTGTATTTTTAGTGTTTACTGATAAACACATTTGTTAATTGGTATTTGAAGATTTGTTGAGATTTTATAAGTTAATTAAAATAACTTTTTTCCGGATTATTTATAAAATTACGTTAATTGCAAATGATAACATAAAGAGATTTGTGTAATTTTAAAATTTAAAGTCCATTATTATAATTTACAAAATAACGTTTATGTTAAAGATCGACATATGATAATTTACAACTGCTTGATGAATTTCATTAAATATGTAGGAGTAAAAATATGTTAAATTTACTTTTTGAATAATGATATTAAGCATATCGAGAATATTCATAAATTATATGTTTACATTCCTCATCATTATCGTCTTAAAAAAATAAAGTAAGAAAATATTCTAAAAAAAAAAAAAATCAAGTCGGTTGTATAACATCTCTATAAATATTGATCCGCTAATGTGTTTAAGAGTTGTATGCACAACTCAATATGACTTCTAAAAAGATGAACGTTCGTCCTTTTGTTCAGTTAGGCAATCTCAAGTAAATCTTGATAGCGTCAAAACAAAAGGGAAGGATAATGTCAAATTGAGCTTCGATTTGCAAGATTTAACATATGAAACCTTAGTAAATATTTTTTAAAATTAAAATTAATTTAAAATATCATATCTAATTTTATATTCTTATTTCATGCATTCGTAATATAGTGGAACCCGGATAAATTGCACGGTGTGGGGTGATCTTGCAAAGGACTTTGATACACAAATAAAAGAACATCAAGATACTGTTGTCGTTTGTGTAATACAATTTGCATGCTTGAAGGAATGGAAAGGTAATATCTGATTTTCGGATGAAATCTTATAGCTTATGATTGTCAAATCTAACTTTTCCAATTAAATCCATGTTACAGGGAATTATAGTATTTCCAATGCGTTCAACTCTACCGACATTCTGATTAATTCAGTTATGCCTGAAGTAGACGCGTTTCGAAAGAAGTAAGTATATATATATATATATATATATATATCCCTTTTATATTATTCCAAGAGTCATGCTATATTCGTATACATATTCTTATTATTAGCATAACTTTACAGGTTATCCACTGATGCTGTTGATTTAATACAACTTGATGATGATCCAAGCCCTCAGAAACCAAAAGTGACATTATATGAGGAGTTTTTCATTATGAACGAAAAAAGTACTATGGACCAAATCGTTTATTCACTTGAGGTAACGTTTCTAAAGAAAAATTGATATCGTGAAACTTAAATTGTTTATGAATTATCTATGGGGGAACGAATGTTTGATTTATTCTTTACACACGCGAACATGTGTGACAATCGCGACAATTTATTCTGTTGAATTGTTGCCTAAATGGTATTATATTGCCTGTAAAGTTTGCAATAAGAAGGTGCAGCCGTATCTACCATAATCTCAAACTGGAAAAGATTTACTTTATAGTTGTGGAGTTTGTGATGCTGATGTTACGGATGTTGATTACAAGTAAGTTTCACTTAGTCTGTTTAAATGTTTTTAAGATTTGTGATTTGGAACTATACACACATTTTAAGTGATGCCAAACTGTTTAAAAGGTATAAACTCATACTTCATGTTGGGTACGGAAGTTCTCAAAAGATTAAGCTGCTCTTCTTTGACGGTCTTGCCCAACTATTTATTGGAAAAAAGGCAGAAGAACTGGCTTTCGAAAAACCTAAAGTAAGTATAGTATCATTTGAAGTCCTTTTGGTTTTAAAATATATAAACAAGTATTGAATCAAGCGTTCACCTTTGGTCAGGATGATACTGCAGCTATTCCTGAAAGTCTCTCTGTCTTAGTAAGGAAGACTATGCTGTTTAAAATTTCGGTTACAATCGAGAATTTAAAAAGCGACAAGTATGCTTATGCTGTCGAAAAGTTTTAAGAAAAGGATGACATGGTTGTGCAATTTGGCAAGGTACTAAAGTAAAAAAAAAAAAAATCAAATACCCATAATACCATTATGAATTCTATATCTTTTAAATCTCAATGTATATAATTTCTATTGATCAAGGGAGAGTAGCACATTCGACCAAGAGTGTCCGTACAACCGACCGTACGGACGTCCGTACAAGTATGTTGTGAATGGGCTACGATCCAACAAGAATGATGAGACAAAGTGGCCTTATGGGATTCGAGTTCAGTAGAAAGAAGGATCTAGAAGAGGCAGCTCACAAAATATCTCAAGTGGTTAGTGGAAGAGTCACATGTGATGGTTAAGAGAAGTCAAACCTAGGACCAGTCGCTTTCACTATTCCCTCGACCGAGAGAAGCTTCCTTTATGTCCCTTTCTTCATTAATTCTCCCCTAACGGCTAGATGCCGATTGTATGGCTATAATAAGCCTTGTTCACACATTTGTAAACAACTAATCTAAGACAATATATTTTTCTCTCATTCTTCTATGTCTCTCATCCGATTCTCTCACTCTTGTTCTAGTTCTTATTCCGAAATTCTTACATGGTATCAGAGCTAGGTTGTTGATTCTTGACAATCTAACTCTTCTATTCTTCTTATTCTTCAATCCTTCTCACTCGATTCTCATTATTCTTGTTATTATTCTCCGGGTAAAGACTTTATCCAACGGTCAATAACACTCTAGCATGGAAAACTCAAAACCACTTGTGTTACCGACCGTCCTCAAGGGAGGAAACTACCTTTTGTGGTCAAGAACCACCAAAACCGCACTGTGTGGTCGCGGACTATGGAGCCATATCGAAGGTGGTAAGGCTCCAAGAAAAACCACCAAGGAAGATGGAAAAGAAACCATCAAAGAAGATGAAGAGGAGGCTAGACTCGAAGAAGAAGCCAAATGGTTCCAAGAAGATCAGACCGTCCTCTCCATCCTCCAAAACTCTCTTGAAGCCCCAATACTCGAGGCGTACTCATATTGTGAGACAGCAAGCGAGCTATGGGAGACTCTTAAGAATGTCTTCGGCAACATCTCCAATCTAACTCGTGTCTTTGAAGTCAAGAAAGCAATAAATGACTTGAATCAAGAAGACATGGAGTTTAACAAGCACTTTGGCAAGTTTAGATCTCTTTGGGCCGAGTTCGAGATGCTTAGGCCAAACACGATGGATCCGGCTGTACTCAACGAACGGAGGGAACAAGACAAAGTGTTCACCCTTCTCCTAACTCTTAATCCGACGTTCAATGATCTCATCAAGCATATCTTGAGGTCGGACAAACTTCTCAGCCTTGACGACGTTTTTTCTCAAATTCAAAAGGAACAAGGTTCTCTAAGCCTCTTTAGTGGAAAGGGGGAGCTTGTCACGGTGAACAAAGGAGCTTTCAAGCCAGAAGACCGGAGAGCTAAGGGAGGGTGTGAACATTGTAAGAGGAAGAACCACACCAAAGAGAAATGCTGGTTTATTCATCCTCACCTCCATCCGAATCACAACAACAATCGTCCGAGAGCAAATCACACTCACACCAAGGAGGAACAATGTCAAGCCGGTTCATCAAAAGGTGGAGAAGAGAGTGTTTCAGGAGACTATGTGAAGAAGTCGGACCTAGAAGCCTTCTTCAAGTCCTTGGCTCTCAAGGAGTCAAGTGGTAAAACTTTCTTCACCCTAAAGCCTAATAACTCTCTAGTAGTAGATTCGGGTGCTTCTCACCACATGATTAGTAACTCGAATCTCCTAAACAAAATTGAACCGGCTAGAGGTAGTGTTATAATTGCTAATGGTGATAAAATACCAATTCAAGAAGTTGGGAACTTAAAATTGTTTAACGAAGAGTCTAAGGCTTTTTACATGCCTAAGTTCACTTCTAATCTCTTGCCGGTTAAAAGAGCCACTAATGATCTTAATTGCTTTTCTATATTTGGGCCTAATGATGTTTACTTTCAGGATATTGAGTCTGGAAAATTGATTGGTAAAGGTGGAACCAAAGATGACCTTTATGTTCTTGAAGATATTTCACTAAGCTCACCTAAATCTTTTTCTCTTAGTGCTCATCTTGGAGTTTCTTTTAATGTTATGTGGCATGCTAGACTAGGTCATCCTCATTCTAGAGCACTTGAATTGATGATTCCTAATGTTTCTTTTGATCATTCTAGTTGTGAAGCTTGTATCCTTGGCAAACATTGTAAAACCGTATTTTCTAAGTCAACTACCTTCTATGAAAAATGCTTTGACTTAGTTCATTCTGATGTTTGGACCTCCCCTTGTGTTTCTAGGGATAACAACAAGTATTTTGTGACCTTCATAGATGAAAAATCAAAATATACTTGGGTTACTTTACTTCCCTCTAAGGATAGAGTGATTGATGCCTTCACAAACTTTCAAAATTATGTTACTAACCAATTTAATGCTAAGATTAAAGTGTTTAGAACAGATAATGGAGGTGAATATACTAGCAATCGATTCAAAGAACATCTAGCAAAGCATGGCATTATACATCAAACAAGCACCCCATATACTCCTCAACAAAACAGAGTCGCTGAAAGGAAGAACCGACTTTTGATGGAAGTGGCGAGATCAATGATGTTTCACACCAATGTTCCTAAGAGATATTGGGGAGATGCGGTGATGACAGCATGTTATCTCATCAACCAAATTCCAACAAAAATTTTAGATGATCAGTCACCTTTTGAGGTATTAAATCAATTTAAACCATCCATTAGTCATCTAAAAGTTTTTGGGTGTGTTTGTTTTGTTTTAGTACCCGGAGAGCTCAGAAACAAACTTGAAGCCAAGAGCATCAAGTGCATTTTCCTTGGCTATTCGATAACTCAAAAGGGATGCAAATGTTTTGATCCTATCAACAAGCGCACTTGGGTCTCTCGTGATGTCAAGTTCCTTGAAGAACAAGGATACTTTGATAAGAAAGATTGGGAGGACTTAAAAGACCTTGCAACACCAAATGATCAGTCGGCAAGCCTCCGGTTCCTTCTAGATCACCTTGGAGCATCATCAACTCCAAATCAAACTATGTCCCAGGATACTACACCTGACTCAACTTGCGAGCCTACTTCGATCTTACCTCAACCGCAGACGACTGCTCCAACTGATGCGTCACATGATACGACGGTTCTTGAGCTGGAAGGAGAGAACAGCATGATCGAAGAAGAAGCAGTACTGGTAGAATCACCACTTCTCTCGACCAATCACACCGGTCCGCCTCCACAACCGAGACGTAGTGCACGACTCAAATCGCAAGAGAAACCTCTCTCGACTGACCACACCGATATGCATACACAACCGAGACGGAGCGCCCGACTCAAGTCGCAAGACAAATGGGTCTACTATAACAATGAAGCCATTGCTCATCCAATTCAAGCAGTCTGCTCTCTTGCTCTTCTCCCAACCGATCATCAAGCTTTCCTTGGAAAAATAGATGAGCACCATATACCACAAACGTATGAAGAAGCTAAGGAGAGTAAAGTATGGTTGGATGCAGTTGATGATGAAGTGGGAGCCATGAACCGTAACAATACATGGGACAAAGCTGACCTTCCTCCGGGCAAGAAAGCTGTGAGCTCCAAGTGGATATTCACAATCAAGTTCTTGAGTAATGGAGACATAGAACGGTACAAAGCTAGACTGGTAGCAAGGGGCTTCACTCAAACCTATGGAGAAGACTATAAGGACACTTTCGCGCCTGTAGCTAAGCTCTCCCCTGTAAGGGTTGTTCTCTCTCTAGCTACGAACCTGTCTTGGGATTTATGGCAGATGGATGTCAAAAACGCTTTCTTACAAGGAGAATTAGAGGAAGAAGTGTATATGACACCACCTCCGGGTCTTGAAGATGTGAACAAACCTGGAAAGGTTTTGCACTTAAGGAAAGCTATATATGGACTAAAACAGTCACCAAGAGCTTGGTACCACAAGCTTAGCACAACTTTGAAAGATCATGGGTTCAAGAGATCACACTCANGGTAATGTATCACGGCAATCCAAGTTTAGCCATCTCACTCGGCTAAACTTGAGGGAGAGTATTGATCAAGGGAGAGTAGCACATTCGACCAAGGGTGTCTGTACAACCGACCGTACGGACGTCCGTACAAGTATGTAGTGAATGGGCTACANACAGGAGACAATCAAGAAGGTATTAAAGAGGTTAAGGCTCATTTAAATTCAGTATTTGATATAAAAGACCTTGGAGAATNGATGAGACAAAGTGGCCTTATGGGATTCGAGTTCAGTAGAAAGAAGGATTAAGAAGAGGCATCTCAGAAAATATCTCAAGTGGTCGGNGAAGTCTATCGATCTCCGGAAGGCTTATTCCTTTCACAAAGAAAATATACTCTTGATTTACTTTGTGAGACAAGGAAACTAGGAGCAAATTCTGTGGACACACCACTTCCCGATGGTTACCAACCTGAGCGAAAGGATCCTCCTTATGACAATCCTTCTCGCTATCGCCGACTTGTAGGTAAGCTAATCTATTTAACACTTACTAGACCTGATATTTGCTATGCTGTGAATCAGGTAAACCAATACATGAAGAATCCTACAACATATCATTGGAGCCTATTGGAGAGGATTCTAAATTATCTCAAAGGGAGCCCTGGACAAGGCATTTGGATGGGAAAGAACTCAAACACTGACCTTGTGGGTTATTTCGATGCTGATTGGGGTGGTGATAAGACAGATAGGAAGTCAATAACCCGCTATTGCACATTCATAGGGGGTAATCTTGTGACTTGGAAGTAAAAAAAGCAAAAGGTGGTGTCAATGTCAAGCGCCGAATCAGAGTATAGGGCAATGAGGAAGCTTACAACCGAGCTTACATGGCTCAAGGGTCTTCTTGAAGAACTAGGCTTCAACGTGAACACGCCTATCCCTATGCACTGCGAAAATCAAGCCGCCATTCATATTGCAACAAACTCAGTCTTCCATGAAAGGACCAAGAACATCGAATTGGATTGCCACAAAGTTCGTGAGAAGATTGAAGAAGGAGTCACACTTCCATATTACACACCTAGCAAGGATCAACTAGCAGATATCTTTACCAAGGCCGCAAGTCACCAAGTTTGTGCTCACATCCACAACAAACTTGGACTTGTGGACTTGACACACCCTTGATCTCAAGTCCTCTAGCCGTGATCATTACACTCTTTTTCCCACAATATGTTTTTGTCCCATGCGGTTTTGTATATTGAGGTTTTTAACGAGGTAATGTATCACGGCAATCCAAGTTTAGCCATCTCACTCGGCTAAACTTGAGGGAGAGTATTGATCAAGGGAGAGTAGCACATTCGACCAAGGGTGTCTGTACAACCGACCGTACGGACGTCCGTACAAGTATGTAGTGAATGGGCTACAATCCAACAAGAATGATGAGACAAAGTGGCCTTATGGGATTCGAGTTCAGTAGAAAGAAGGATTAAGAAGAGGCATCTCAGAAAATATCTCAAGTGGTCGGTCAAGTGGTTAGTGGAAGAGTCACATGTGATGGTTAAGAGAAGTCAAACCTAGGACCAGTCGCTTTCACTATTCCCTCAACCGAGAGAAGCTTCCTTTATGTCCCTTTCTTCATTAATTCTCCCCTAACGGCTAGATGCCGATTGTATGGCTATAATAAGCCTTGTTCACACATTTGTAAACAACTAATCTAAGACAATATATTTTTCTCTCATTCTTCTATGTCTCTCATCCGATTCTCTCACTCTTGTTCTAGTTCTTATTCCGCAATTCTTACAATTTCAATGTAAGAACTCTATGGAAGGAATAAACTTTCAAATAATTCTTCGGATGTCGACGATCATATNCAAGTCACCAAGTTTGTGCTCACATCCACAACAAACTTGGACTTGTGGACTTGACACACCCTTGATCTCAAGTCCTCTAGCCGTGATCATTACACTCTTTTTCCCACAATATGTTTTTGTCCCATGCGGTTTTGTATATTGAGGTTTTTAACGAGGTAATGTATCACGGCAATCCAAGTTTAGCCATCTCACTCGGCTAAACTTGAGGGAGAGTATTGATCAAGGGAGAGTAGCACATTCGACCAAGGGTGTCTGTACAACCGACCGTACGGACGTCCGTACAAGTATGTAGTGAATGGGCTACAATCCAACAAGAATGATGAGACAAAGTGGCCTTATGGGATTCGAGTTCAGTAGAAAGAAGGATTAAGAAGAGGCATCTCAGAAAATATCTCAAGTGGTCGGTCAAGTGGTTAGTGGAAGAGTCACATGTGATGGTTAAGAGAAGTCAAACCTAGGACCAGTCGCTTTCACTATTCCCTCAACCGAGAGAAGCTTCCTTTATGTCCCTTTCTTCATTAATTCTCCCCTAACGGCTAGATGCCGATTGTATGGCTATAATAAGCCTTGTTCACACATTTGTAAACAACTAATCTAAGACAATATATTTTTCTCTCATTCTTCTATGTCTCTCATCCGATTCTCTCACTCTTGTTCTAGTTCTTATTCCGCAATTCTTACAATTTCAATGTAAGAACTCTATGGAAGGAATAAACTTTCAAATAATTCTTCGGATGTCGACGATCATATGTTGCAAATCGCACCAGCTGAAATGAGTTTGACTTTATCTAAGAGAGAACATACAGAAAGCAATGTTAGATCGAACGGGGGTCATAGCATGAAGACAAGGAAAAAAATCAAAACTGAATCCCGAGATTGAACAAGTTACATCACTTCAAAACATGATATTGGGTTTAATTTTATTTTGGAATTTTTCTTGGTTTAATTTTTGAAATAAAATTTTAAATTATGTAGACAATTACTAACGCTTCAAAACATCTTAACGTTTTGGTATTGGTAAAAATTTATTTCAGTTATTTACTATAATTATGTTTAAAATAAACAAATATTATAATTATATATATAATGTGGCATAAATAAAAAAAACATACTATATAATCGTTTGGAAATAATGATAGTTAGAATATCTCTAAACCCCAAAGTAAAACTTTTTTGAAATAAATCAAAATTCCAGAAATAATGATAATACGTTAAAAATAAAAGGTCAAATTTAATAATCTGAATATTCAATATGAGAAATTAAGAAAATGATCATTAACGAATATGTTAACAAATTTTATTATATTAAAAACTTAAAGGTATTCCTGAATATTGTGCTTATTCAATACGCAACTTTAGGAAATATAATATTATCAAATGTGAAAATTTATCTTCTACATGTTATATATATATAAGTCTTATTATTTTACCATGTCAACTAGAAAAAAAAAATGAACAAATTCTTGAGTTCTTGCTGTTTGACGTAAAAGGTAAAGCAAAAATCAAGCTTTTACATTATTATGTATTATTGTAAATTTACATTCACATTTTTCAAATGTATATATGTAGAATCATAGTGAAACGTTCATCTGGAGTTTGTCGATCCACCAAGAAAAGTGTAGAAGCTGATGAAGATGCACTTTGTTCGCAACTTCAACCAGAACAATTTGTTTTCTTTTGTGAGGATAGCATTCCGGAACCAATTAAAAAAATACAGAAAAAGCAGTAAAGAATCAAGTTCTTCTGAAGATAGCTCATTGGCGCATCTTAACGTTAAAAAATTCATTGTTGACGGTGAAGATAGTATATTGAAATCAACGAATAAGAAATCTCGATTTCAAACTTGGATGGAATACAATACCATGACTATCAATGAGTCAATTAACACATATGATAAGGGTGTTACTGGATTTTTCTGGTGTGAGAAGAACAAGATATGGACGCAAAGATCTAACATGAAAAAGGATTGACTTTCGAAAGACGTTTTTGAATTTAAATATTTAATAATAATATCTATTTTTATTTATAATTATTATCATGATGTTATTATAATTCGTTTTGATTTTTTAAGGGATATTAGTTTTGATAATACAATGAAATTACCTTGTTAATAATAATTATGATATGACAATCCAGCGGAAAGTTCGATAATAATATAATGTTACTAATGGAAAAAATATATATAAGTTGAGATATTTTTTTGTTATAACAATAATGATATATAAATTAGAACATAATTTTAAAAAAACTAATGGTTCGATAATGATCAGATAATGATATTAAAGATTATGGAAATATAACAAAAAAATATATTGATAAAGACCAAGAAAGTAAATCTCAAAAAATACGTATTAGAGATCCCCATACATAATTAGAAAGATAAATAACATATTTTAGAAAAATATTTCAAAAAAGTTAAGAGGATATATATAAACATATGTCAATATTCGTATATATCAATAATTAGTACATTTTAGTTTACAAAATATATACGACACCGTCTTCTTATATAAAC
>NC_025699.1:19917256-19922643 GCF_000633955.1 Camelina sativa
TGGTATCAGAGCTAGGTTGTTGATTCTTGACAATCTAACTCTTCTATTCTTCTTATTCTTCAATCCTTCTCACTCGATTCTCATTATTCTTGTTATTATTCTCCGGGTAAAGACTTTATCCAACGGTCAATAACACTCTNGGGATATTAGTTTTGATAATACAATGAAATTACCTTGTTAATAATAATTATGATATGACAATCCAGCGGAAAGTTCGATAATAATATAATGTTACTAATGGAAAAAATATATATAAGTTGAGATATTTTTTTGTTATAACAATAATGATATATAAATTAGAACATAATTTTAAAAAAACTAATGGTTCGATAATGATCAGATAATGATATTAAAGATTATGGAAATATAACAAAAAAATATATTGATAAAGACCAAGAAAGTAAATCTCAAAAAATACGTATTAGAGATCCCCATACATAATTAGAAAGATAAATAACATATTTTAGAAAAATATTTCAAAAAAGTTAAGAGGATATATATAAACATATGTCAATATTCGTATATATCAATAATTAGTACATTTTAGTTTACAAAATATATACGGCACCGTCTTCTTATATAAACAAACCTAACAGCAAAATTTAGACTAAAATGGTCAGAATTACTAGATTATATGAATTCTTGATCGTACTTTGAATTTCATTTTGCAGATTGTTACACTTGACGTATTATAATGAGACCTTCGAAGATTCCATATCGGAGGAAGAATGTAACGACACATGCCGTCTCTAGGAAACGTATAGACATTTTTTATTCTTACATTAAGAGATATGTTTCATTCAAAACTAATAGATTGTACGCAACAACATTATTAAACTACAGGTGTTAGTTCTACGATAAATCAACCTGCTTTTACGAATGCATTGAATTTACAATATCCTGATCCACATAAGACGGCAAGGTTGAAAAGAATGCAAATACTAAAGTCTAAAAGGGCACAAAAGAAGAAAAAAGGTTATGTGTTGGGGAAGGAATTTTAAATTTAATATATATATATATATGCTAATAACTAATCCAATTGTTACCTATGCAGAAAAATTTCTTCTTCCCGGATTACAGGAAGATTTCGCATGTTTCATCGCAACTGATTCAGATACGAACGATGAAAGTGATTGAGATAGCTCTACTGAAGGGATTTCATTCGAAATTAATGATAAAGATGCGACATCTGAAATGTTTCTTGGCTTCCCTCCCGTAAAAGCTAAATTATTAAATAATGGTATAACTCGATGCATATTTGATTTGTTATACGAAATTTTTGTAAATGTGTATTTTAAAATAATTTATTTTAAAAATATATGTAGGTTATTATGATGATGGAGATCCTTATTTTTTATGTGATAATTGTGGAGCATATATGTGTTATGGAGAACGGGTGAATAAACGGACTAAAAAGGCAAAGCCGGATTTTTTATTGTGTTGCCATCGCGGCAAAGTAATACTTCCTACTTTGAAGACTGCACCTAAAACGTTAATAGCGTTGTTTTATAATAACGACGATAGGGGTAAAAACTTACGCGATAACATACGAGCATACAACATGATGTTTTTCGTTCACATTGTTAGGTGGTAAAATTAACCATTCAATAAATAATGGTAGAGGACCGTATCTATTTCAGATGTGTGGAGAAAACTATCATCGTATCGGTGATATCTTACCAGAACCTGGCAAGGAACCAATGTTTTTGCAATTGTATATACATGACGTATGTAACGAGATAGCTAATAGAATCTCTGCATTTAGGTAATTATTAATATTGATAAATACGTATTTAAATATTATTCATATCTTAAATATTTGTTAAATATCTTTATATAATTTGTTATATTCTACTAATCTTGATTATTATAAATTTTGTGTTTTGTTGTTGATATAGAACATCATGATCTTCTGGAGATTTAAGACATGAGATTGTTGGGCTATTAAAAAAGATGTTTGATAGTCATAATCCGTATGTTAGGGCGTTTAGATCGGCACGTGAAAGATTTAATATGGAAGACGGTAGCGAAGGTTTGCGATTAATGTTACCTTCAGAAAGAACTACTGATGCAAGAACTCATAATCTTCCTACCAGCAAAGAGGTTACTGCTCTAATACCCAGAGATTTTACGGCTGGTGTGAATAAACGTGACATTATTATAGAAAGTCGTTCGAGTAATTTACAGAGAATAAGTGAGCTTCATCCCGCATACTTGCCTTTACAGTACCCATTGTTGTTCTCTTATGGTGAAGATGGTTTCAGATTAGACATCGATATAGGGTTCGTGCATACCCGTAGATGTGTGACAACCCGTCCTGTGGACCCCACTAGCCCACCGTTAGCTGCCCCAACAGACCGTCCGTGGACCCTGCTAGCCCACCGCTAGCGGTCCAACATACTCCAAGCTGGCCCTGCAGGACATCGATTCTAACCCATCACTGTGGATATCCCAATCCACCAGTAGGTTATTGGTGCGCTAGGCGTTCCTCGAACCCTGGTCCTCACCCTTTAACAACCTTCCCACAGGACAAGTTGCCACCAATTGATCTGCAGGTCAATTGGTGACAGCTTTGTGTGACAACCCGTCCCACAGACTCCACTAGCTCACTGCTAGCCGCCCCAACAGACCATCTCTGGACCCTGCTAGCCCACCGCTAGCCATCCCAACGGACCCCAAGCTGGCCCTGCAGGGCATCGATCCTAACCAATCACTGTGAATATCTCAATCCACCAGTAGGTTATTAGTGCATCAGGCGTTCCTCGAACCCTGGTCCCCACCCTTTAACAACCTTCCCACAGGAAAAGCTGTCACCAATTGAATAGCTTGTCCTTTGGGAAGGTTGTTAAAGGGTGGGGACCGGGATTCGAGGAACGCCTGATGCACCAATAACCTACTGGTGGATTGGGATAACCACAGTGATGGGTTAGGATCGATGCCCTGCAGGGCCAACTTGGGATCCGTTGGGACGGCTAGCGGTGGGCTAGCAGAGTCCACAGACAGTCTGTTGGGGCGGCTAGCGGTGAGCTAGTGGGGTCCGCGGGACGAGTTGTTACATAAAAATCGATTTTTATGTGACAACCCGTCCCGTTGACCTCACTAGCCCACCGCTAGCTTGCCCCCATAGGCCCGAAGCTGGCCCTGCAGGGCATCGATCCTAACCCCTCACTGGACAAATGGAACTATTCATCCAAATCCACAGTAGGTTATTGGTGCGCCAGGCGTTCCTCGAACCCTGGTCCCCACCCTTTAACAACCTTCCCAGAGGACAAGTTGCCACCAATTGACCTGCAGATCAATTGGTGGCAACTTGTCATGTGGGAAGGTTGTTAAAGGGTGAGGACCAGGGTTTGGGATATCCACAGTGATGGGTTAAGATCGATGCCCTGTAGGGCCAGCTTGGAGTCTATTAGGCCGCTAGCAGTGGGCTAGCGGGGTCCATGGACAGTCCGTTGGGGCAGCTAGCGGGGGCTAGTGGGGTCTGCGGGACGGGTTGTCACAAGACGTAAAAGGAAAACAGTCACCATGAGGGAATTTTATGCGTATAGAATATTTGAAAGATATCAAGAGTCTTCGACTATTGTTATGGCAGGCAAATTATTACAGCAGTTTTTAGTCGATGCATTCACTACTATCGAGTCAAACAGTTTGAACTACATTTGGATGAACCAAAGCAAACTCTGAACTGAAAGAGTCGATAAGACAATTGAAGATGCTGAAAAGGACATGGAGATCTTGCACAACATGGAAAAAGAATATTTATTCTGTCATCGTTTACAGGTGGAAAGAGATATATGATACAACATTATCTAGACGCCATGGCTACTTGCAAGTATTATGGATTTCTTGATCTTTTCATAACATTTACGTGCAACCCAAGGTGGCCTGAAATAGATCGTTATCTAGAAAGACATTGTCTTAGTAAAGAAGATAGACCTGATATATGTAGTCGAGTTTTCAAGATGAAACTTGATAGATTAATGGACCAAGTGAAAAAGGAAAAAACTTTTTTTATCGTAAATTCTGGTATGTATTATATTATTTTTATTGTTATTTATATTAGTCTTTCGAAAAATGTAACTTAATAATGTTTAAATATAAATGTTTATTTGTTTTCAAAATTTTTGGCGATGTATATAATAGAATTTCAGAAGAGGGGTCTGCCTCATGCGCACATGATTATGTTTTTACACCAAGACAATAAGATGTGTCCAACATACGACATTGATAAATTCATAAGCGCTGAAATTCCTGATGAAGAGGTGGATAAGTATTTATAAGAAGTTGTTTCTGATGTGATGATCCATGGTCCGTGTGGTCCTATGAACAGAGATAGTGTCTGCATGAATAATGGGCAATGCACCAAATTCTTCCCAAAACCATTCATGGATAATACTATTGTCGACAATGCTGGTTATCCAATATATAAACGACGAAATGATGGGAGAGTTGTGGAGAAAAGGGGTTTTCAATACGATAATAGTTACGTTATTCCCTATAATCGTGATTTATCACTCCGTTTTCGTGCTCATAGAAATGTTGAGGGGTGCAACCAGAGACGTTCAGTAAAGTATTTGTTCAAGTACATCACTAAAGGTCCGGTCTATGTTAGAGCCAAAATAGGAGAAGAAGATCAGGATAATGAAATTAAAAGTTTTTCAATTACAGGTAACAACTTATTCGAATTGTCAAACATTCTCATATTTAATTATTTACAGTTTTAAAATATTTTAAGAACGTGACAAACTAATCCAAGCTTTTTTAGGTATGTATCTGCATGTGAGGCTTCTTAGCGAATTTTTGCTTTCCCGATTTGTTATCGTACTACAGTCGTAGAAAAACTCCCATTTCATCTTCAAGGACAAGAATTGGCTATTTACAACGAGGATGATCCAATAGAAGATGTTTTGCACCATACAACAAATAGAACTTCTAAATTTTTGGGCTGGATGGAATGCAACAAGATTTATCCCCAGGACAGAAAACTCACGTATGCTGAATTTCCTACTAAATTTGTGTGGAATAGGAGAGAAAAACTTTGGAAACCAAGGTCGGAGAAACGGAAAAGTTTTGCAATAGGCAGAATTACGTATGTACCGCCTTCAGTAGGACAAGCCTATTACTTGCAAGTTTTGCTTAATAAAATTTCAGGACCAACAAGCTTTGACTATTTAAAAACAGTAAATGGTGTACTTTATAAGGATTTCCAAGAAGCTTGCTATGCTTTGGGATTACTGGATGACGATAAGGAGTACATTGCAGCTATAAATGAAGCAGGTGAATGGTGTTTTGGGGAATTTTTAAGGAAGTTATTTGCGATCCTTCTGCATACAAAGAGTTTAACTGTTCCTCTTGAAGTTTGGAATAAAACGAAAGACATCTTGTGT
>NC_025699.1:19923432-19933170 GCF_000633955.1 Camelina sativa
GACCAACAAGCTTTGACTATTTAAAAACAGTCAATGGTGTACTTTATAAGGATTTCCAAGAAGCTTGCTATGCTTTGGGATTACTGGATGACGATAAGGAGTACATTGCAGCTATAAATGAAGCAGGTGAATGGTGTTTTGGGGAATTTTTAAGGAAGTTATTTGCGATCCTTCTGCATACAAAGAGTTTAACTGTTCCTCTTGAAGTTTGGAATAAAACGAAAGACATCTTGTGTAAGGATATTTGTTTAAAGAAAGGAGAAACAGGAACGATCCAGGTACTTCATAAACTTATTTTCTTTCATGAAAATATTTCATTTTCCGAAAGAAAACATTATAATAAAGTGTTTAAAATTTTCTGTGGTAGGTCTAATGTTGTCACGGACTCAGATAGAAAATATATGTTAAACTGAAATAGAACTTATGTTACGATCGAATGGGACGTCTCTTACGGCCTTCGAGAGAATGCCTAGACCAGATGATAGTATAATGAACACAGGAGTAAATAGGCTTATCGCAGATGAGAGAATATATAAGCCTCATAAACAACAGGAATTGTACGATGAGTTGTTACCTATGCTAACTGATGAGCAGAGACATGTTTATGAAGAAATTATTCACTATGTGAATCACAACAAAGGTGGTATGTTTTTTGTCCATGGTTTTGGTGGTACTGAAAAAACTTTTATGTGGACTATTCTTGGTGCTGATATAAGGTCTAAAGGTAATATTGTTCTTAATGTTGCTTCAAGTGGTATAGCTGCTTTGCTTTTGGAAGGTGGTAGAACGGCTCATTCAAGATTTGATATTCCAATCAATCTTAATGAATATTCTGTGTGTTCGATAGATGCCGAATCTGATCTTGCTGATTTAATTAGAGAAGCAAAGCTCATAATATGGGACAAGGCTCTAATGATGAACAAGCTTTGTTACGAAACTTTAGATAGGAGTTTGCGAGATATCATGAGGTGTGACCAGATTTTTGGAGGTAAAGTTGTTGTGTTAGGAGGTGATTTTAGACAAATTTTACCAGTTATTACGGAAGGGGGAAGGGTAGCGACAGTTTTAGCATATATCAACTCATCTGTTCTTTGGAATAGTTGTAAAGTTCTTAAACTTACCGAAAATTTGAGACTCCGCAAGGCATGTAATAGTATGGATGCGGGTGCTCTTGCTACTTTTTCTAAGTGGCTTCTTGATATCGGGGATGGCAAAATTAACGAGTCAGATAGTGGGGATGTGGAGATAGAAATTCTGGATGATTTATTAATTAATACAAGTGGAAATCCTATTGAAGCAATAGTTAAAGAAATCTACGGAGAACATTTTACAAGGAGGACTGATCCAAAATTCTTTAGTGAAAGAGCTATTCTAAGTCCAAGAAATGACGATGTTGATAAGATAAATCAGTTTATGCTTACTAAGCTTCCAGGTATGCAAATTAAATAGGATATAGAAATTTTCTTTTTTTAAAAATTCTAATATTCAAAACATATAAAAATTTTAAAATTTTTTTATTTACAGTTGAGGAAAGACGATATCTTAGCTCTGATAGTATTGAAACATCTGATACAAGTGGACGTGATGATATGATCTACACTCAGGAATTCCTAAACAGTATTCAAGTTTCTGGACTGCCAAACCATGTTTTGACATTGAGAATTGGAGCACCTGTCATATTGCTAAGGAATATAGATCCTAAGGGAGGTTTGTGTAACGGTACGAGGCTAATTATTACTCAGATGGCCAATCATGTAATCAAAGCAAGGATCGTGACAGGAAAAAAGGTTGGTGATCGAGTACTTATCCCTAGGATGTCTGTTAGTCCACCTGATGCAAAGTTTCCCTTTCGTATGAGGCGACGACAGTTTCCTATTACCGTGGCGTTTGCAATTACAATAAACAAGAGTCAGGGTCAGACGCTAAAACATGTTGGATTGTTTCTTCCGAAACCAGTTTTCACACATGGACAGCTTTATGTTGCTTTATGTTGCCTTCTCTCGAGTCACAACCAGAAAAGGATTGAAGGTGTTAATTACAGATAAAGATGGGAAATGCCAGAATAAAACACTTAATGTTGTTTTCAAAGAGGTTTTTGAAACTGTTTAGTTATTATGTTTGTAATTGAAAATTGTTTTGGATTTTTAAATCTAAATTTTTTTTCTATAATTAAATAAACAAATTTTTATGATCTTTAAAATACAATTTGTGTCATAATACTCATTACATTTTGTTGTAATATATATAAAATGGTAATATTGCTATGTAATTAGATAGAATATATATTTATGTAATGGTAAATATAATTGTTGACTGTATCATAAAGTCTAAATATTAACTATTAAATCTCAAACACATTTAAATTATAATCTTGCATCATATCTTTTAACAACAAATTCTGTCTTTCATCTGTTATCATAATTAAAATAATAATATCTAATAGTAAAAAAAAAAAAAAAAGAAGAAACGCTAAAACGTTAAGACGCAACGTTTAATCGTGACTGTTTGTATTCTTGCAATTCCGAAATCCCCTTTTCGTCTCCGACAACAGAGAATAAACAGAAAAACCCTAATTTGATAGAATCATGAGTATCGATTATATTTTTGATCTTCATCAGGGAAGAACAAACTGGTGTATCCAAGCCAAGGTCTTGAATTCTTGGTATGTCTACGAATTCTTCAGCAAACGTGTTCTTCTACTTGTGGACGAAAAGGTTAGAGATTTTGCCAAATGACAATTCTACTTAAATTTGTTATTTTAAAAGTCTTATATATTAGATTACTAACACAATTTTATCAAATTTTGAAAGGTGACACAATTGAGGTGGCCTTTGTTCCAACAACACTAAGAAAGCTCCAGAAGTATATTTATGAGGGTGAATGGTATGAGATTAGGACTTTCAAAATCATCAATCCACCCTAAAGGAGAGGAATACTCATCATCCTTTCCAAATCAAGTTTACGGATGATTCAACCATGACTCAGTTGGAATAAGCAAATTCGAAAAATTACTTCCGATTCGAAGATTTGGGTGATATATATCGTTCAAGAATCCATCATCCCATCTCTTTTGGTACATTTTTTAAATACGGTTTATAATAATTTCAATTATACCCCGTGGATATAGATATTTGCTATCTTTGTGTTGGTAAATCTTTAGACTTTTAAGAATTTTGGAACTTTGTGAATTGGTCCCTCCCATATAAAGTACAAATAGAACTTTTAGCTAAGTAGTTTCATGTGGATGATAGATTTGGAAACGTTTATTCATAGATATTGTTATCTTTGTGTTGGTAAATCTTTAGACTTTTCAGAATTTTGAAATTTTGTGAATTGGTTCCTCCCATAAAAGTGCAAATAGAACTTTTTAACTAAATAGTTTTATGTAGATGATAGATTTGGAAACATTTTGTCATCTTTTTGGAATTAAAAAAATGACTTTTCAGCAAAAAATAGATGTTTGCGGATGTGTAGTTGTTGTAACGGAAAACAGAGAACATGCTAATGAAGTTGTTTTCACGCTATTAAATGGCAGGTAAGACACATTTATTCCACATATCATGTTGCTAACAGTTTTAAGTCTCACTCTTTAAAAAATGTTTCTACTATCTTCATCTGTAGGAATGAATCTATAAAGTGTCGTGCAATAAACAACTATGCTACCCTTTTCATGTATTCATGGGAGTCGTCAGGATGCCATCTCACATTTCAAAACAAACCATTGTTTTGTGTACTGCATTTCTGGAGGGTTGGAGAGTATGAAGGTATGACTGTTAATAACACTTACAAGATTTAATAAATGCTAAAGACTAGCTATTTTGTATACTCATTTACTAAACTTTTATAACACTTTAAACATCTCTAGGTAAACCGTGTATTGAAAACACATTGGCCTCCTCCAAGATCTTTATAAAACCGGATTTTGAAGGACTTGAGTATCACAAGGCTATGTAAGTTTAAATGTTTATTAATACCAAGTAGTATATCATGCTCGGGTTTAACTTATGAATGTACTTTCTATATATTAGCTCCGAATCTGCTGGACGCTATTACATAAATCATATAATGGAGCATGAAGAATAATCTTAAGGGGATTAAGGTGAAGGCAAATTTGTTAAAAAAACTTTTTTGGATATGTAAACTTTATAACTATTTGTAATGTTTGTATGACCTCGAATTAATGTTGCTTTTCTAATATAATTTCTATTGTCTAAACGAAGTAAATTACTTTGACGCAAATCCTTATCCAACATAATTTTAATTAACCATAACAAATGTATTGGGCTTACCAAATTCATGAACATTGAAATTGGGCTTACCAAACTCTTATTCATATGTCCATTTTAAAAGTTGAAATTAAATACTTAAGATACAAATTAACTGCAAATTTTGAATATTTCTAAAAATAACTGTAATTCAATTTAATAAATTAATTATTGATCAGGATCCGACTTTTCTCTCTTTAAAATACAAAATTTTAATAGGTTTTATACATTTTATCTATTTTGGTAAGAACATTACTTCTTTTGAAAAGTCAGATATAAAAATTGTGGAAAATAAAATAATGATGAAACATTCCCAAAAAAAAAAGACAAACAAAAAAATGACTTAGCATATTAACTACTATAAAAAATTAAAAAAATCAAAGATGTTTTCAAAATATAACAAAAGAATAGATTTAACATTACAAATTTGCCATAATCCTCAATATTATTTTTTGCTGTAACATATCACAAATGATAAGATTGCTATGAAATTAGGATATAGAATTTCATATTGAAGAAAATCATTTTGTTATTATTATCAACAATGTTGTATGAAATAAAATAATTGTTATCTGTATCATAATGTCTATATATTAACTACCAGGAGGACTGATCCAAAATTCTTTAGTGAAATAGCTATTCTAAGACCAAGAAATGACGATGTTGATAAGATAAATTAGTTTCAATAATATTTTTTGCAAATGAAAAGTTTTGTTGTATCATAAAATGTATTTTTTTTAATTATAAACTGTTGGTACATTGTAATAATAAATTAACATCAAATATACTGACTATAAAAATACATTTAATCTGTAATTATAATCATAATTATAAATATTAAAAATGTTAAATATTCAAAAAAAAATATCAGACACTAAAACGATTAAGACGCAACGCTACGTTTAATCGTGACTGTTTGTATTCTTACAAATCCGGAATCCCGTTTTCGTCTTTGATAACAGAGAAGAAACAGGAAGAAACCCTAATTTGGTAAAATCATGAGAATCGATTACATTTCTGATCTTCATCGAGGAAGAACGAACTGGTGTATCCACGTTAAAGTCTTGAATTCTTGGCATGTCACCGAATTCTTCACAAAACATGTTCTTCTTCTTGTGGATACAAAGGTTAGAGAAGTTAATCGAATGTCAATTTTACATATATCTGTTATTTTAGTAGTGTTTATATACTAGATTTTACACAAGTATTAACAAACTTTGAAGGGTGACACGATTGAGGTCGCCTTTGTCCCAACTATACTTAAAAAGCTCCGAAAGTATATTTACGAGGGCGAATGGTATGAAATTCGGAATTTCCAAATCATCAATCCAACCTTTAGAGAGAGGAATACTCATCATCCTTTTCAGATCAAGTTTACGGATGATTCAACCATGTTCCTGCTCGAATCAATCAACTCCAAAAATTACTTCCGATTCGAAGATTTGGATGATATATATCGTGGAAGGATCAATCATCACATCTCTTTCGGTACGTTTTTCTAAATTTGTTTGTAATTTGTGTTGAGTTATCTAGAAACTTTTAAAGAATTTTGGAACTTTGTGTATTGGTCCCTCCAATAGAAAAAGTACAAATTGAACTTTTACCAAAATAGTTTCATGTGAATGTTAAAAAGCTTTGGAGATGTACATTGTAAAGAAAATTCCTGACTTTTCCCAAAAATAGATGTTTGCGGATGTGTAGTAGCTGTGGATANGAATCGATTACATTTCTGATCTTCATCGAGGAAGAACGAACTGGTGTATCCACGTTAAAGTCTTGAATTCTTGGCATGTCACCGAATTCTTCACAAAACATGTTCTTCTTCTTGTGGATACAAAGGTTAGAGAAGTTAATCGAATGTCAATTTTACATATATCTGTTATTTTAGTAGTGTTTATATACTAGATTTTACACAAGTATTAACAAACTTTGAAGGGTGACACGATTGAGGTCGCCTTTGTCCCAACTATACTTAAAAAGCTCCGAAAGTATATTTACGAGGGCGAATGGTATGAAATTCGGAATTTCCAAATCATCAATCCAACCTTTAGAGAGAGGAATACTCATCATCCTTTTCAGATCAAGTTTACGGATGATTCAACCATGTTCCTGCTCGAATCAATCAACTCCAAAAATTACTTCCGATTCGAAGATTTGGATGATATATATCGTGGAAGGATCAATCATCACATCTCTTTCGGTACGTTTTTCTAAATTTGTTTGTAATTTGTGTTGAGTTATCTAGAAACTTTTAAAGAATTTTGGAACTTTGTGTATTGGTCCCTCCAATAGAAAAAGTACAAATTGAACTTTTACCAAAATAGTTTCATGTGAATGTTAAAAAGCTTTGGAGATGTACATTGTAAAGAAAATTCCTGACTTTTCCCAAAAATAGATGTTTGCGGATGTGTAGTAGCTGTGGATAACAGAAGAAATCATGGAAATGGAAATGGTGGTAATGAAGTTGTTTTGACACTATTAAATGGCAGGTAAGACACATTTATTCCATCTTTACTGATTTTAAGATTTATAAGTTTGTCTTTATTATAGAATGTAACAAGTATATTCATCTGCAGGAATGAAACTGTAAAATGTCANGTGGATACAAAGGTTAGAGAAGTTAATCGAATGTCAATTTTACATATATCTGTTATTTTAGTAGTGTTTATATACTAGATTTTACACAAGTATTAACAAACTTTGAAGGGTGACACGATTGAGGTCGCCTTTGTCCCAACTATACTTAAAAAGCTCCGAAAGTATATTTACGAGGGCGAATGGTATGAAATTCGGAATTTCCAAATCATCAATCCAACCTTTAGAGAGAGGAATACTCATCATCCTTTTCAGATCAAGTTTACGGATGATTCAACCATGTTCCTGCTCGAATCAATCAACTCCAAAAATTACTTCCGATTCGAAGATTTGGATGATATATATCGTGGAAGGATCAATCATCACATCTCTTTCGGTACGTTTTTCTAAATTTGTTTGTAATTTGTGTTGAGTTATCTAGAAACTTTTAAAGAATTTTGGAACTTTGTGTATTGGTCCCTCCAATAGAAAAAGTACAAATTGAACTTTTACCAAAATAGTTTCATGTGAATGTTAAAAAGCTTTGGAGATGTACATTGTAAAGAAAATTCCTGACTTTTCCCAAAAATAGATGTTTGCGGATGTGTAGTAGCTGTGGATAACAGAAGAAATCATGGAAATGGAAATGGTGGTAATGAAGTTGTTTTGACACTATTAAATGGCAGGTAAGACACATTTATTCCATCTTTACTGATTTTAAGATTTATAAGTTTGTCTTTATTATAGAATGTAACAAGTATATTCATCTGCAGGAATGAAACTGTAAAATGTCATGCAATGAATTACTATGCTAACCTTTTCATGTCTTCATGGGAGTCATCTGGATGCCATCTCACATATCAAACTGAACCGGTATTTTGTGTACTNGTGACACGATTGAGGTCGCCTTTGTCCCAACTATACTTAAAAAGCTCCGAAAGTATATTTACGAGGGCGAATGGTATGAAATTCGGAATTTCCAAATCATCAATCCAACCTTTAGAGAGAGGAATACTCATCATCCTTTTCAGATCAAGTTTACGGATGATTCAACCATGTTCCTGCTCGAATCAATCAACTCCAAAAATTACTTCCGATTCGAAGATTTGGATGATATATATCGTGGAAGGATCAATCATCACATCTCTTTCGGTACGTTTTTCTAAATTTGTTTGTAATTTGTGTTGAGTTATCTAGAAACTTTTAAAGAATTTTGGAACTTTGTGTATTGGTCCCTCCAATAGAAAAAGTACAAATTGAACTTTTACCAAAATAGTTTCATGTGAATGTTAAAAAGCTTTGGAGATGTACATTGTAAAGAAAATTCCTGACTTTTCCCAAAAATAGATGTTTGCGGATGTGTAGTAGCTGTGGATAACAGAAGAAATCATGGAAATGGAAATGGTGGTAATGAAGTTGTTTTGACACTATTAAATGGCAGGTAAGACACATTTATTCCATCTTTACTGATTTTAAGATTTATAAGTTTGTCTTTATTATAGAATGTAACAAGTATATTCATCTGCAGGAATGAAACTGTAAAATGTCATGCAATGAATTACTATGCTAACCTTTTCATGTCTTCATGGGAGTCATCTGGATGCCATCTCACATATCAAACTGAACCGGTATTTTGTGTACTGTGTTTCTGGAGGGTTGGAGAGTATGAAGGTATGTACTATTAATAGAACTTGCTAGATTGAACAAATGCTAAAGACTAGGTTGTATACTCATTTAGCAAACTTTTTTAACACTTTAAACATCCCTAGGTGAACCGTGTATTGTAAACACATTGGCCTCCTCCAAGATCTTTATAAAACCGGAGTTTGAAGGACTTGAGCATCACAAGGCTATGTAAGTTTTTAATGTTCATAAATATCAAGTAGTGTATCATGCTAGGGTTTAACTTATTTCTAATTTTTTAGCTTGAAATTTGCTGGACGTTATTACATAAAGCACATAATGCAGCATGAACGGTAAACTTGAGGAGTTTAAGGTGAAGGCACATTAGTTAACAAACTTTTTGTATATGCAAACTTTATAATTATTTTGAAAGTTTGTATGATCAAGTACTAGAAACCCTTTTATGGGTTGCTTTCTAATTATTCTTAATGGTCTAAACGAAATTAAAAATTATTTTGACTCAAATTCTACCTAATTTTAATTAACCATATAATATGTATTGGGCTTATTTAATTCTTGAAAATTTGCAAATAGGCTTCAAAATATTTTTAAGAAGTTTACATATATAGAAGACTTTAATAAACATTTTGTTAAATACTCTTTTTCATTGTCCATTTCAAAATGTGAGATTAAAAGTTTAAAATACAAATATAATTACAATTTTGAACATTTTTTAAAAGAACAAAAATCTAATTTGAAAATAGGATATTAATTTGATATATATATTTTTTTTAATTCTTGTCCGCACAAGTGTGCGGGTAACTCTGATAGTGTATAATATGAATCTAAATCATTGTTTAAAAGTTTTAGGCCATATGAGACTTTTGTTTTTTAAATCAATAGTAGTATTTTTTTGTAGTTAAATTTTGTAAACCATCACAAATATGTAATATCGACGATGATGATATTCCCATTTTATAATGTAGAACGAAACATCATCGGTTGATTCTGATCCGGTTTTGTGTCGGTCTTCCTAACATTTCTTTAACATTCCTATTTTATATACGTATTTTTTTTCCCCCAACTACGATCTCTCTCTCCGTGAGTCATAAAATGATACTCCTACTTATAAAAAAAAAAAAAAATAACAACTACTTCGAAATTGACTAAAAATAATCACGTGACAGATCAGCATTTACTTAAAAAATGAACATCTGGCGTCTCTGTGTTGTATCTTCTTCAATCCTCGGTTTCATCCCAAAAAAAAAAAAAAAAA
>NC_025699.1:19940036-19958415 GCF_000633955.1 Camelina sativa
AAAAAAAAAAAAAAAAAAAGCCACAGTATTCTCTCTCTATCTTGGTGTGATCTCTTGATCCGAATACTTCAATCTCCGATTTCGTGATTCAAGGCGGGCATCTTCGGAGCCCATCATGTGGAAGCTGAAGATCGCCGAAGGCGGTAGTCCATGGCTGAGAACCACCAATAATCACGTCGGACGGCAGTTTTGGGAGTTCGATCCGAGTCTCGGTACGCCTGAAGAGCTCGCTGCCGTGGAGGAAGCTAGGAAGTCTTTCACGGAGAACCGATTCTTGAAGAAACATAGCTCCGATCTGCTTATGCGCCTTCAGGTACGGTACCCTCACTTGACTTGCACTGTGTTATTGTTTCACCTGGAATCAATTCAAATTAGATGCTCTTTCTAATTGACGACTGTGTTATTGTTAGCCCCCCTTTACTGAACCAAAACCAAGTATAGTACTACTACTTCATGTGGATCTCTACTCTAGTTTACAATAATATTACAAATAGAACTAATTTCTAAGCATGAAGCAACAAAAACAAACAAAAGCAGCTTAGTCTGTAATCATTATTGTTGTTTTCTGATCTGAAAATGATCTCTCTATCTATCTCTCTTTCTCTGTCTGTAGTTTTCAAGAGAAAATTTGATTAGCCCAGCTTTACCTCAAGTCAAAATCGACGATACTGATGATCTTACTGAGAAGATTGTGGAAAACACGTTGAAGAGGGGTCTAGATTTCTATTCAACAATACAGGCGCACGACGGGCACTGGCCAGGCGATTATGGTGGTCCTATGTTTCTTCTCCCAGGACTGGTCAGTTCATATATAGTTCGTCTCGCTAAGCTTTCTTTTTGCGAATCTTTTTTTTTGCTGAAAGCTTGATGCTGATTACAGATAATTACACTCTCCATAACTGGTGCACTGAATACAGTATTGTCGGAACAACATAAACAAGAAATGCACCGTTATCTCTATAATCATCAGGCAAGAAATTTCTCCTATCTTAATCATTGATAATTCTGATTCCTCGCAAATGGCTGATTTTTGGATTTTCCTATACTGTTCTTTATCTTCTTAGATACATAATATGTTCATACAAAAATACATGTGTAGTTGTTTGTGTACACACATCTCTATGTTTCAAGGAGTTCCTTCATCTAATTTCGGATTGTTGACGCTACATGGTTTCAGAATGAGGACGGAGGTTGGGGTTTACATATTGAGGGCCCTAGCACCATGTTTGGGTCTGTCTTGAACTATGTTACTCTAAGGTTGCTTGGAGAAGGACCTAACGATGGAGATGGAGCTATGGAGAAAGGGCGAGATTGGATTCTAAATCATGGTGGTGCTACCAATATCACATCTTGGGGGAAAATGTGGCTCTCGGTACTGAAATCTTGCCTTCGATCTGTCCCTATCATTTTGAATATTTCTGTTACTTGACTTACTTTTTTGCTTGGATCTGCTATTACTGTAAATAAAGGTACTGGGAGCTTTTGAATGGTCTGGAAATAACCCACTGCCACCTGAGATATGGCTTCTTCCGTATTTCCTACCAATCCATCCAGGTGCTCATAAATATTTGTACAACGACAATTTCGTGTGTTCTTGACTCTCTCAACTTGGATACTGTTTAAGCTTATTCTTTTCCCAGTCTTCAATTGTTGGTCGACTAAATTATTCTTTCAAAGGATGTGCCTCTTATAATCAATTTTTGGTTCAATAGCTATACAATGATATGGAGAACGGAAAAACCTAAGTGCTGTAACCATGCCCGTAACTGTTTTGTCTCCTTTATACTTCCTTAGGTCCAACTACTTTAGTGGGGATTTAAATATGGTTATATTGGTGATGAGCTCCATAAGCAGTAGATTATCCCAGACTTTATGATATGGAATACCATTGTTCATGGACAACTCAAGTAGAGTAAATCTCGAAAGAATTTTAAATCTGATCATAGCTCTATTAATGCTTCATGCTTGTTCAAAGCACACTTATCGAATGTATTCACCCTGTGTGTAATTAGAAAGATGGATTTGGTTTCTTTTGCTACAGCTTGCTTTTTAGTTCTGATGTATATAGATATAGTGCACAGTAAAGCATCAAAATAAGTTTTTTTTATCATGCTCCAGGAAGGATGTGGTGCCATTGTCGGATGGTTTACTTGCCAATGTCGTATTTGTATGGAAAGAGGTTTGTGGGTCCCATAACTTCCACTGTTTTATCACTGAGAAAGGAGCTTTTCACTGTACCATATCATGAAGTCAACTGGAATGAAGCCCGCAACCTTTGCGCAAAGGTTCGTGGAATGGATGATGGATTCTGTAACACAAGCTAATCCGTTAAACGGAGTTACTTGCTTTCTTAAAAGACCTGAGCATTGCAGTTTAATGAGATATTGTTTGGCTGAATAACACAATTAGATTAAATGATTCTTAATAGATTATTCAGTACTCAAATATAGGTCCTTATACACATAGATGTGTAGTCAGATGCTCAGGGGTAACTGTTTTTATGCTGATAGTTGCTTTTCTGTTGAAGGAGGATTTATACTACCCACACCCACTTGTCCAAGATATTCTTTGGGCATCACTTCATAAGATTGTTGAGCCTGTTCTAATGCGATGGCCTGGTGCAAATTTGAGAGAAAAGGCTATTAGAACCGCAATAGAACATATTCATTATGAAGATGAGAGTACTAGGTACATCTGCATAGGTCCCGTGAACAAGGTATGCAAATCAAACATCCACAACAGCCTCTGTAACGTTTTCTAACCATTGTTATTATTCTCTTTCACAAGTTCAGTATGGGGATATGTTCAACTTTGCCTTTTATTTCTGGTTTTGAATCCTCTACTTTAATCATCTTTGTTTTGTCCTTTTATAACAGGTATTAAATATGCTTTGCTGTTGGGTAGAGGACCCAAACTCCGAGGCTTTCAAGTTGCACCTACCAAGAATCCATGACTTTCTCTGGTTAGCTGAAGATGGAATGAAGATGCAGGTACCGCATATTTGTAGATATGATTATGTTAAGTAGATTATATCGACCAAGGTGACTGCCGAACCAGTACGAATATTATGTCTCTGGAAACAGTATACAAATATACACTTCAAAATATGATAGTACTTAGAATGACATTATCACATTACTACATTAACTATATGAAGTTGGGGATTTTACCCTGTTATGTGTTTGATAGAATCATTTTTTGAATCATAATAAAGAAGCAATGAGATTTCTTCATATCTTGTTGTGGTGACCAAAAAAAAAAAAAAAAATCATATCTTGTGAGCATCTACATTTCTATGCACTCTACCATGCTTCTTTTTCTTCCTGCTAACCAAAACCCCTACTTTACTTTCTATCCAATTACTAGTTATAAACATTGAACCTGTTGTCCATACTCTAATGCAGCAGCTATTGACAGGGTTATAACGGAAGCCAGCTATGGGATACGGGTTTTGCTATTCAAGCGATTTTGGCAACTAACCTTGTCGAAGAATATGGACCCGTTTTGAGAAAAGCACATTCATTTGTAAAGAATTCCCAGGTTTGTGATAGGCAGTTAATGACGATCAGCATGTTTCTCTGGATGCTCTTTTCGCTCTCATGATTGTTTCTTTTCATGGTATAGGTGTTAGAAGACTGCCCTGGAGATCTGAATTACTGGTACCGCCACATTTCTAAAGGGGCATGGCCTTTCTCAACTGCAGATCACGGTTGGCCCATCTCCGACTGCACCGCAGAAGGACTGAAAGTAATAATAAAGCGATAGAGTGACCTTTCAGGATTTCTTTCTTGGTGGTAATGAGTTTGTTATTTCCTCTTCAGGCTTCTCTTTTGCTATCTAAAGTTCCCAAGGAGATTGTTGGTGAACCAATAGATGCAAAACGGTTATATGATGCTGTTAATGTTATCATTTCGTTACAGGTTAGATTTGGTTTCTATTACCTGTAGTAAATACATGGTATTTTGATAAGTCATAGGTCGTCTTTCTGCTCTGTTGGCCTTTTATTTTTTTTAAAATGCATATTTCGAAAACCAAAACATTTTCCTTGTCTAATTAGCAGATAATATCTGATTTCAGAATCCAGATGGAGGCCTCGCAACATATGAGCTCACCAGATCATACCCTTGGTTGGAGGTATTGTTTATGTGCCTAGATAAAGATCTGTAATGTTCTCAAGCCTGATAACATATACCTTTTGTATCTATTTGTCAACACATATTTGCCTTAGTCCCCTTTGCTTGAGGTTTAAGGAAAAGTTTACTCATTTTTGTTGGCAGCTAATCAACCCAGCAGAAACCTTTGGCGATATTGTTATTGATTATCCGTAAGGCACTAGCATCTTCCATTGAATCATCTAGTTAATCCTATATTATGTTTTGCAAATTTGCTTTGATGCGCAAGAATGGTTCTGTAGTTACGTGGAATGTACATCAGCTGCCATCCAAGCTTTGATATCATTCCGAAAGCTGTATCCTGTTCATCGGAAGAAGGAAGTAGATGAGTGCATTGAGAAGGCAGTTAAGTTCATTGAATCTATTCAAGCAGCAGATGGCTCATGGTTAGTCTCTAGTCATTATAAATCTAAAGCGTACACCAGGGTGCACCTGTTTCGCACATTGTATCTTCTAGTTGGTGTATATCTTGTAACCTGTGATATTTCCTTAGGTACGGATCATGGGCTGTTTGCTTCACGTATGGTACGTGGTTTGGAGTGAAAGGGCTGGTAGCTGTTGGAAAAACATTGAAAAACTCTCCACATGTTGCTAAAGCTTGTGAATTTCTGTTGTCGAAACAACAACCTTCGGGCGGATGGGGAGAAAGCTATCTTTCATGTCAAGACAAGGTTAATAATTACTTTGTATGTTAGCTAAATTCTACTTACTGCTACTTTATGAATTGCTGAATTACTTTTTTTTTGTTTTTTACTTTCATGAATAGGTCTATACAAACCTTGAAGGCAACAGGTCTCATGTCGTGAACACGGCATGGGCTTTGCTCGCACTCATTGGTGCTGGGCAAGTGAGTAAATTCCTTAAGAAACTTTAAACTTCAGTTCATCGTGACACTCACTCTCTCTCTTTATACTTTTATTTCTTTGTGTGTATTTTATTAGGCTGAGGTAGATCAAAAACCACTGCACCGGGCTGCAAGATACTTGATTAATGCACAGATGGAGAATGGTGATTTTCCACAACAGGTAATAAGTTGCATCAATCACATCGGTATTTGGAGTTTCTCTTGGATAACGGAATAATTAATCTATTGGCTCTCTATTTCAGGAAATAATGGGAGTCTTCAACAGAAACTGCATGATAACATACGCTGCGTATCGAAACATTTTCCCGATGTGGGCATTGGGGGAGTACCGTTGTCAGGTATTATTGCCACAAGGAGAATGACTCAAGTGTTCGAGGTAATTGTTTCTCTAGGGAAGGAACTGCGTAGCTCCAAGTTGTGTTATCCGTAATGGATGTGCTCTGATGCTTTCGTGAACCAATCTTTGTGTAATTGACTTGAACTCAATTCTTGGTTGCAGATTTTGTTCGTTCTCTTGAATACCGATTTTAGCAAAATGTCATTTTTTATATATATTTTTTTTGTTGTGAAAACAGACATTTTCTTGTATTTGGTTTTCAATTCATGTTTTCCGCTTAGGTCATGTCTCCGGTGGTTTCCCACTTTTCTCATTATAAATTGGCTTTGACTGGTTACATTTATTTAAGTAATAATTAGTTGTCTCTAAAATAAGTTTTCCCGTTGGTAGAATTGAAAATAAAATATCAGCTAGAAATGTAGACGAAAACAAAGCAATTTCTTCTACAAAAGCTACTACAAGGCTTAAAAATCTCCTTACGCAACTATCACCATCTCCTAGAGGGAAACTAACTTCATCCAAAACAAAATGAAGTGAGCCGGAAAACACGGTAACATGAAAAAGAGATGTTAGTGTACCTTTTTCATTTGTTTTTGTTTTCTCGCATGCTTAAAAATTTGAACAGATTATGTCACTTACAATCATAATACGATAAGTAGAGAAGAGCAGAGAAAAGAAAATGGCGGGAAGGTCGTTGAGGCCAGCGGAGGTGGTTAATGAGAGGGCTGAACGATACCAAGGGAAGGTCACCGGCTTCGTCATTGTCACTTGTTTTGTTGCAGCCATTGGTGGATGCATCTTTGGATATGACATTGGCGTCTCAGGTTCTGTAATATTCCCTTTTAAAACCCAAATTTGTAATGACCAAGTGAGTTTATATATGGCATGGTGTTTTTTTGTTTACTAACAGGAGGTGTCACGTCGATGGATGAATTCCTTAGAGAGTTTTTCCATGATGTGTATGAGAAAAAGAGAGATGCTCATGAAAATAACTACTGCAAATTCGACAATCAAGGACTTGCAGCTTTCAACTCGTTACTGTACATGGCTGGTTTAGTTGCAACTCTGATGGCCTCACCAGTCACCAGGAACTATGGACGACTTGCAAGCATCATCTGTGCAGGGATCTTCTATGTAATTGGAGCTGCTGTAAATGCTGGATCAGTGAACCTCAAAATGCTTTTTCTAGGACGGATCATGATCGGTTTTGGCGTTGGATTTGAAAATCAGGTTTTTGTGAGAGGACAATGTTGTTAATGAGAAGACCAAAATATGTATAATCTAACTTATGTTTTTCCTTTCAGGCAGTTCCTGTGTACTTATCAGAGGTGGCACCAGCCAATTTAAGAGGGGGTCTAAACAGTATGTTTCAATTGGCAACAACTCTCGGGATCTTTTCAGCCAACATGATCAGTTACGCCACGCAAAAGCTCAAGCCTTGGGGCTGGAGGCTCTCTCTTGGCTCGGCTGCTTTTCCGGCTATTCTCATGACCCTTGGTGGTTATTTCCTGCCCGAGACTCCCACCAGCTTGATCGAGAGAGGATTAACAGAGAGAGGTAGGCAAGTCTTGGAGAAACTAAGAGGAACAAGAGACGTCAACACTGAGTTTCAAGACATGGTAGCTGCAAGCGAGTTGTCGAGTTCTATAAAGCATCCTTTCAAGGAAATTCTACATAAACGCCACAGGCCTCAGCTCGTTATGGCCATTCTGATGCCAACATTTCAGATCCTCACTGGCGTAAACTGCGTTCTCTTTTATGCGCCTGTTTTGTTCATTACTATGGGATTTGGAGGAAATGCTTTACTCTACTCATCAGTCCTCGTAGGAGCTGTCCTTGTTCTCTCAACTTTTATTTCCATTGCATTAGTGGACAGATTAGGACGACGAGCTTTGCTCATCAGTGGTGGATTACAAATGATCATTTGTGAGGTTAAACTATGTTACCGCTCATCTTTTTGCAATCATCATACAAAAAGTTTTAGTTCAAGTCTAAAGGGTTTTGGTTTTTGAGTTAGGTTATTAACTCTGGTCTCACTGTTGTTTGTAAACAGGTGATAGTCTCAGTGATCTTGAGATTGAAATTTGGAGACAACAAAGAGCTATCAAAAGGATACTCGATCCTCTTGGTCATCTTTGTTTGCCTCTTTATTCTAGGCTACGGATGGTCATGGGGTCCGCTAGGCTACACCATACCGAGTGAAATATTTCCCTTGGAGACCCGTTCTGCGGGGCAGAGTATCACCGTTGCTATCAATCTCCTCATGTCCTTCATCATTGCCCAAACTTTCCTATATCTCCTATGTGCTCTAAAGTTTGGAATTTTCCTTGTCTTTGCTGGTTCGGTTTCCGTGATGACCATCTTCGTTTACTTCCTCTTGCCTGAGACCAAAGGAGTGCCAATTGAAGAGATGACACTAATATGGAGGAAACATTGGTTCTGGAAGAAGATATTACCTGCAAATCTTGAAGCTGAGAGCAGCCATGCACAACGAACACAATAGTAAGGTTAAGGTATACCATCCAAATGTATAATCATAGACCTACAAAAAGATTCATGAACGTTTATGTTGCATTTTAGTGTGAGTACAATATATGAAAAGCTGCTAAACAAGAGTTACTTTCCAACAACCTGAAAGGGAAAGTGACTCCAGACTCGCATCAGATAGTACCAGGATCACTATCCCAATAACCCATTAATTTTCTTCAATAAATTTATACGTGCTCAACATATCGAAGTATAAAGATGGGGCTGACGTTGATTAAAAAAGTTCCACCTAGAAGTTTCAATGGGAAATATTGAAACTGAAACAGTTATGTATCAGCTCATGCAGTATTCATAGCAAGAAACAAAATTGTATACTAACACCTGATGCAAAATTCTATCTTTTAATTGGTGAAATAACCAAAAACAGAGTAGAAGAAGCACACACACACATATATATATATATATATAACAACAAATGTACTCTCTTAATTGGTTACAACTTACAACTTACAACTTAAAATAAAACTAGGTACTAACCCGCGGTAGACCGTGGGCTGAACATTTTCTTTTAAGAAAATCTGTAATAATTTGTTTTGTTATTATGTTATTTATAATAGTTTGTGATTAAAAATTCAATTTGCTTATATTAAAATTTTAGCATTTTAAAAGTGTTTATTGAAAACCTGTCAATAAAACATTTCCATGTAATGAATAAAATTGTTTAAACCTTTGTCAATTAAACGCAATTCTTGCTATAGTTGTGAAGTAAGTAAAAAGATATAACTAACGTGTAAAAAGAGCAACTAAATATAGCTAGTGAAGGTTCTGAAAAACCTATTTGAAAACAATGTTCATTGTTTTTTTCTGTGGCTTCCATTTTTTTTTGTAATAAGCACCTTCAAGCATTATATATATTTAAATCTCAACTTAGTTTTATTTTCCTAAAAAACAGTGGCTGAAAGAAAAATATAACTTTTTAGATTTAGATAAAATACCATATATATATCTTTTATTTTTTATTTATTAACTTTTAAAATCTAATCCGTTAAAATCTAATACGCGGGTTAATACCTAGAGAGTTTTGTTGATTAGCTGTTAATTTTTTTTTAAGTAGGAATTAGTTTTGATTCTAATAAATTTTTCTTTTTACTTTTCTATAATTTATTTTGTTATATATGTCCCTAATTTTCGTTTTCAATTAATTATATTTATTTAATTAATTAATCTTAATTAAGTTTTTATAATGGCAATTGAATGTAATTTTTTACACATATTAAGGTTAGTTTCATATTTGTAAATTTTAATTAGGACATCAAATTAAAGAATTGCCTTAAAAAGTACCTTTATAAAGACCTAACTTAGCAAATCAAATGACACAGATCACAATTCCATCCTCTGTTTCTTGGCAAGCTGCGTGAAGCATTTCAGCAAAAAATTGTCCCATAGTGTAGTGGGCATTATATTCTCACTGAAAAGAAAAAATGGGATAGCAGTTAATTGTAAAACTATTACGTAAATTTTTATTTTATTAAGTTAAAAATAGAGGACATAAATAAGGGAAAGACATACTTCTCGTCCCTCATTTGGAACTCAATCTTAGTTTTTATTGAGTTTGAGGCATTAACGACGACTTGCAGTTCTCCACAATGAACCACTTGACCGATGACATCTAAGGAATTATTGGCAATATACATAAATAGTTTAGTAAGTCATCACATAAACAAACAAATGAATGAATAAATAAGGAAACAAATAACACCTACGTTTTTTGTTAAGTGGATATCTTATGGGATTTTGTTAAGTGAATATTTTTGGGTGAGTTGGCGTTTTAGTATATTTTTACAACATAATTAGATATATAGTACGTGTACTATTTACAATTAGAGAAATCATCACCTTTTACTGTTTGTGTAATAGATGGTTTATGAGATAGGGTAATTGAATGGGTTTAGGAAATGACAAAAATGGGTTTTCCCCATCCTTCGTCTCTCTCCGCTCTCTCTCCATTTTGTACCTGTTTTTTTTTTCTGGGCATTTGCACACCCATCTCTATATCACTATTCTTTCTCCATTCACTTTGCTTCTTTATTAATCCCCTTACTCGATTAATCAATTTACAAAAATTAATCACTCAACATCCCTATCTCTCTTTTAACAAAAAAAAAAAAAACATCCCTATCTCTCTCTCACTCAACATTCTCATTCATCTCTCTCCTCTAGATTTTTTTTTATTTATAATTTTATATGTATTTTGTTTTAATGATTTTAAATATATTTTTATTCAAAAAATTTATATTTGTGTACAGTTTAATTTATATTAATATATTTAAAAATATAAATCTATCTAATTCTTTTTGTTTTATGTTTTAGATACATAAAAATATATATTTTTCCTCTATTATTTGATATGTATTTTGTTTGATAAATTTAAATACATTTCATATATATTTTTTATTCGTACAATTTAGTAGGTGTACATATGTAATCCGTATACTGCATTAGGTGTACGGATATATATATATATATATATATATCCGTACAGCTTATTTAAGTGTACAGATGTCTGTACACATTATTAAGAGTACAGACATCTGTACTCTTAATAATGTGTACACTTAAATAAGATGTAATGACATCTGTATACTTAAAAATAGTGTACGGATAATATAATATGTTTAAAAAATATTAGATGAAATTCATATCAAATTGTAAAGAAAAAAATATAATTTTTTTTGTATATAAGAAGTTTTCTAAAAAAATTTTTATTAACAATTATTTGAAAAAAAAAAAAGAGAAAAGATGAATAATGGCATGAGCTGTAATTAGATAGGATATTGGATGGCAAAAAAGAGAGTGAAACAATGACAAACAGTGGTCAATATACTACTTTGCTAATTTTGAATAGTGAACGTACTAGTTTACAAATTAAGTCTGAAAAATGTACTAAATCTCCTATTATTTTTTTGGAAAGGAATATTTGGTTAGTGTATTTAATTTAAATCAATTTAAATCGATTGTTATCCATTTAACCCGTGATTTTGATGGCATAGATTTGCCAATACAAACAATCTTAGGAGATCTTGATTATGAATTAGTAATTAATAATTATTATTATCTTTTATACCGTCAACAGTTTTAGCTATTATTTAATAATTTATAATGGTAATTGAATGTATTTTTTTACACTTTTCAAGATTACTTTTAATTTTGTACTTCTCAATTAATATAGTAGGATATATCCACTTGTGAATTCCAACCGCAAGGAAATTTATTTGATTAACATAAAATTAAATAACAATGGAAAAAATAGCGAAAATGTAATTTATAACGAAAAAATAATAAAAATTACACTAACAAGGGTACCGCGATTAGTACAAAATTCGGAATTAAACTAAGCCGGACCCATTAAAGGCCCAGTGCAGTGATCTCTGAAACATGCGTCTCGCGTCAGGATAAAGAAAAAAAAAAAGGTTAGTTATTGCAGTCAAACTTTTTTGCCTCTTTTGTGTTTAAATTTTTCCAAATCTCGGTGTACCCCACAAGAGAAAATTCGAAAAACCTTTGCAGCGAGCGAGCGCGAGATTCAAAAATCAAAATCAAATACTACACGCGAATCGAAGGAATCTGTAGAACACGCGCCTCTCTCTCCTAACCTCGATCTTCTTCGTCTCTCCCTCTCTGCTTAAAAATAAAAAAAAAAAACACTTGGGGCTCCGTGAAAACAAACCAATTTTCATTCGTCTCTCCCTCTCTGCTTCAGAGTATGTTTCACTCTCTCTCTCTCTCTCTCTCTCTCTGCTTTTTGAATCTCTTTATTTTTTTCTCTCCACCAGGAATTAATCTCACTCATTTCGCTCACCACTATCTTCGTGATGCTGCTTCAGAGTATGTTTCGCTACTCTCTCTCTCTCCTGACCTTATTTTTTCGTTGATAACACTTTTTTTCTGCGTTTGTTTTTTTTTGCTGTGGAGAATCGAATAAAAACGGGAGATGAAGAAATCGTTCGTTTCGTATCGATTAGTTGTTTTTGTTAATATCTTCTTCTTCTTCTTCTTCCTCTTTCCAATTCTAGATTTGCGTTTTTTAGAGTAAATTAGGGAGTTGTTCGGCGTTATCTAGATGATTTTGATGTGAGGATATATATATATATATATATATATATATTTTGTTGATTATTGCTTCTTCTATTAAACCAAATCCTTCAGTTACATATTGTCTTGTGATGATATACTTTTGCGCCTCAACTCTAGTTCGTTCTTTCAGGTATTGATTGCGTTTGAGAGTAGGTAGGATTCAAGTAGCAGATAGATCTTGGAGGATAATGAAGACCAACAACATGCAAGTCAAAGGGAGAGGAGGAGGAGGAGGAATCATGAAGGCTAATCCACAACAGGCGATTTTTGAGCTGAAGAAGAAGGTTGTGACTGCGTTAAACAAGCTGGCGGATAGAGATACACATCAGAGAGGAGTTGATGAGCTTGAGACAACAGTTGAGCATCTGGCACCGGATAAGATTTCTTGTTTTCTCTCTTGTATTCTGGACACTGGCTCTGAGCAGAAGAGTGCTGTTCGGAAAGAGTGCATCAGGTTGATGGCTACTTTAGCTAGGTTTCATGAGGCGCTTGTTGGACCATATCTTGCTAAGATGGTCTCCAGTATCGTTAAGCGGCTCAAGGATCCAGATTCTGTTGTCAGAGATGCATGTATTGAAACAATGGGTGTTTTGGCTTCCAAGATGAGTTGCTATGAACAAGACCACAACTATGGTGTCTTTGTTTCCTTGGTGAAACCGCTTTTCGAAGCCATTGGTGATCAGAATAAGTATGTGCAGTCAGGTGCCGCGTTATGCTTGGCAAGGGTTATTGATAGCAGTCCTGAAGCTCCAGTTGCTATTATACAACGCATGTTAACTCGGACTGTAAAGCTGCTCAATAACTCCCATTTCATCGCAAAACCAGCAGTTATTGAGCTTAACACAAGTATCATCCTGGTATGCTACTTCTAATTCCCATATCCTCCTACTTCTTTATTCCTTTCTGAGTCTGCTACTGCTACTGCTACTATTCTCATGTTTGTTTTAGCGGTATTCTTAGACGTGGTTGTATAAACGATTATTGGCAATTAACTCTAATCCAGGCTGGTGGGGCAACGGCAAACAGTGTGTTGTCCTCAGCAATGACTAGCTTTCAAGATGCCCTTAAAAATAAGGACTGGACAACTCGTAAGGCAGCTTCTGTAGCACTTATGGAAATAGCTGCTACTGGTGAAAAGTTTCTTGGACCTCTCAAGGCTTCCTGCATCTCTTCTCTTGAATCATGTCGCTTTGATAAAGTTCCAACTCTTTCTCTAAAATTTACTCTCTTACAGATGATCCTCCTTTTTTGGAATGACACGTCTAACTTTGTGCTTTTCTATTTTAGGTGAAACCAGTTAGGGACTCAGTTATCCTTGCCTTACAATATTGGAAAGGTGTCCCTGGGTCTGATAGTCCAGAGCCATCTGAAACTGGATCCTCTGTAAAAGGTGAGTTATAAAAATGGTTTTTGTCTTCAGATCCTTGCATCTTTTCTTTTCATAGACGACTCATAAATGCTCTTTCTGTTTATCTGTTTCTTAATTGCAGAAAACTATAATGGAACTCGAGAGAGTAGTGAACTTTTCAGCACCACTGACTCGAAATTGAAGGATGCTACGTCTAACAAATATGTAACGGATTTTGCAAGGAAAGAGGTTCCGGTTACTGCCAGGAAAGTACCTGCACGTTACAATGACGACCCTCGAAAGACTAAACAAGATAATTGGCATATTGATATTACACTCCCAGAATCTTCTATTGTTTCCAAGGTTGATCTTCACAATGAAGAATCAGAGGGCAGTTGCATCACCAAGACGTTTGCAGAAGTAAGAAACACGCCAGAAGTGACATATGAGTACATTCCAATGGAGGTTAAGGCAGATTGCTATTTAACAGACGCTACCAATGAAAATGATGATATTAAGTCCATTACAGTTTCATCAAGCAGTTTCCGAGCAATTGGTATGGTAAATCCAGCAATCACAAGTAAGCATTTTGCAGCTGAAGAGACTTATTCTGAGGACCAGCCATTCTCAACCAAGCTGAAAGATCGTACAAGGCTTGACTCTATTGTAACAGTGTCAAGCTCTCAAATCAATCATGACTGCTATGCTCAGATTGCAAATGAAATGGCTTCTGTACGTGAACAACTCTCAGATATTGAGAATAAACAGTCACGTTTAATAGATCAGCTACAGGTCAGTGGATTACCGGTCACAATCTATAATGTCTTTGCCCAGTTTACAAATTTATCGATGCTCTATTCAACCTTTTCATCTTCAGGATGCGTGCTCTCAATATCTCACCATGATTTTTTGAACTGTCTTACACCATCCTATGCTTAAGAAATGGCTGGTAAACATGAGGGCAAACTAACATACCTTTTTCTTCTTCTGTTAAACTTTTAGGCCTTTTCAACAGGAATAATGAACAACTTTTCGGTTCTTCAATCCAAGGTGTCAAGCTTAGAATATGCAGTGGAGGGGATAGCTCAGAACGTTGTCCTGCATACAGATATATCAAACTCCAATTTTGTGAAGCACAACCAAGGTACCCAGTCACCGAGGCTCTCTAGTTGCACTTCAAGAACTTCTATGGATATCCGCAATCGGCAATCTACATTATCATTTTCCAAGTACTCGATGACAAGGGAGAACAAAACACATGGAAGAAGCAGACTAAATGAATCACAGGGCATGGAGAAGACGAGGGGTAATCCTTCAGGTAAGACTGGTCAACAACATACTAGAGAGGACATTTGGAACAACATTGGACAGGGGAGACAAACATTGATCCAGACCAGGACATCTTCTGATTCAATTCAAAGCATAAGACAACATTACGCAGAGGTGATGAGTGGATCAAGGAAACCTGTGACAGGTGTTTCCTGTGAAGATGTTGTTGAATCAGAGTATATAGAAGTGCTTTCTTCTGGTGATGAGCTAGCGCTTGTCGAGCTTCTTGACAGAACCGGTCCTGTGCTGGAGAGTATGTCATCGCAGACCATAAATGAAATTCTCAGTATACTCCTGTCATACCTCCTCGAACGAAGATTCATGAATTCAATACTTCCTTGGTTGCATCAGGTAAGTTTGTTGAAATCATGCTGGATTTGCTATCACTACTACTACTGGAATAATCTTTCTTGAATTCAACTCTATTACTTCAACTAGGTCGCTGACTTGAGCACTACAAACGGAGCTAATTATCTTATTCCATCTGCGAGAAAGAGAGCCCAAATGTTGTCTGCAATTCAGGAGGCTTCAGGCATGGACTTTTCAAATCTTGCTGAGAGGAGAGCAGTTACTCAAATAGCAATGAAGTTACGTAAACTATGGGGTAAGCTATGATCTCTCCTTGCACAGAAAACTTGCTTATATGTTTATAAACATTGTACATTCATAGAAGCTGTAATCGTTAAGACGTTACACTATTAAATCCGGTGTGGTTCAGCAAGTAAAATCTTTTACTTTCAAATTAAAGACATCTTTCTTCTTTGCAGGAAAATGCTCCTGATCATTAGGCGTTCTGAAGTAAACAAGACAATGTTTAGCTACAAGCAGATGTTTTTCCCAAGTAGTGGAACTAAAACTTGTCAGTGTGGATTTTTTGAAAACTTTTTAGTTCCTTACCCTTTATCCCCCTTGTTTTCCACGTGCAAACCACAAATGAGATCATTTGGATTAACCAAGTGTGTTCTAAAACTTTAGATTTCACTTACTACTCACCCACACAGCCAACAAAAAAGATTGTCTTCAAAAATTCATTTGAATTTCAGAGAAACATCAAATTGCATATTGCACTAATATTTGTAATCCCAAAAAACAGATCCCAAAACGAAGACTCAACTTATTTATACATTAAGCCAACTCTGCTACTTTCTTATCTTACAGTCTCAAATCACTGGTGAATTCTTTTTGTCTTGAGTCTTAAATTTTGGTAGTATCTGGTTCTGAAAGAGCAGAAACATATTTGTCAGTGTCGACTGAGGCTTCGCTCTTGCTTCGACCACTTTCCGGTCTTCTCCTCCTCTGTCCATCCCCATCTCTCGTGCCTTGGGAATCACTAGAAGCATCATATAAGGTTACAGACTTGCCCCTACTATGGAGGTTAGTCATGACATCCTCTTGAGCATCATCACCATCATCCTTGAGAGTCTCAAGAACTTCTACAACATGATTCATGAGGGGCCTTCCTTTCGGGTTTTGGCTTAGGCATTGGTACGCCAAACCAGCTACTTTCATCAACGCCTTAGTGCCATACTGTCCATCCATTCGAGGGTCTATGATCCTCAAAAGCTTTTTGTTGTGATTCAACAGTGGTCGTGCCCACTCTACCAAGTTATGCTCCCTGCAAGGTCTGCTTTTGTCCATCGCCCTCTTCCCAAGGAGCATCTCAAGGAGAAGTACTCCAAATCCATAAACATCACTTCTGGATGTCAAGTGTCCTATTACAACAATCAAATTTTTGACCCATTTACAAAGCGATTACCTAATGTGACAATATCAGTATGCATATATTTTAAAAGGGTCATTTTTAACACTGGTAGAAGAACCAGCTACGATTTCACTAGGTACTTGACAGTTGACCATGCTGACATCGATCTTATTTTACCAATTATGAATGCATATGGAAAAATAGTAAAGACAGACCTGTCATTACGTACTCAGGAGCAGCGTATCCGTAAGTCCCCATAACACGTGTTGAGACATGTGTTTGATCTCCTCTTGGACCATCCTTTGCTAGTCCAAAGTCAGAGAGTTTAGCATTGTAACCCTGCACAAGCATTACAACTTTCAGGGGCAGACAAATTGGAAAAGTAGAAAACAAGGTTATTTCAATGACAACTCTATGTCTTTGTAGACTACCCCTATTGAAGAAATCTATGTAATTTCAAAACAAAGGACGCAATAGCTGACCTCATCTAGCAATATATTTGCAGTCTTCAGATCCCGATATATGATGGAGCGTTCAGCACCATGTAGAAATGCAAGACCCTTGGCTGCATCAAGAGCAATCTTCATTCTTTTCGACCATGTCAAAGTGCATCCAACTCCTGCCAGTGAATTCCAAAAGAAGACACATATCGTCACTACTCCATTTATAACAGTCATTTTATTTGTAATAATTTTTGTTCAGAAACATTAACATCACGTCTAACAACTCGTCCGAACCTTAAATCATTTATTTTTGCTTCATATTTTACCAGTTACTAACTCCCACCTCATCTTAAACTACGCCTTCGTAAGTGGTTTTTACGTTAAACTATTGGGTACATATAGTCTATTGACTGTTCTTTAGAACACTAGAAAGTGCTTGGTTTGCAAAGCATATTTCAACAATGTATTTAGTCGGTATTAAAAGATCTTGTTCATATGATGCTTTATTCTTTCTTCAAGAATATTTTACTTAAAAGACTGGAATAACTCAAACTCAGATATGCTCCATCTTCAACAAGTATATGCAATGCAAGAATGGCATTTAATATGAAAGTGTATGTCAAGAAAAACTAAAACCAAAATCTCAAGGAAAAAAAAAGTCATTTGTGGTTTACGATAAAGCAAGTACAGTAAAGAGGGCATACTTAATTTCAATCTTCACGTTTTAGATTATGGGAAACTTACTTCGGAAAAGATGTTTCTCAAGGCTCCCCATTGCCATGTATTCATAGACTAATAATCTGTGATCATCTTCACAGCAGTAGCCAATGAGCTTGACCAAATTCGGGTGACTAAGCAGTCCTAAATAGTTGACTTCAGCCTACAGGAAATGAATATCACATTCCCAAGTACATTTAGTGTGCCAGTCACTGCTTTTTAAGTTTTTGAATAAAATAAAAAATAAAAAAGACCAATTTTACCAGCCACTCTCGGTCTCCCTGGAAGCCCTCTGGATTAAGCTCTTTGATGGCAACTTTGGTAGACTTGTAACCAGCCCTGACAGACTCATCTATAACTCCTTTATAGACCACTCCGAAACCTCCTTCACCAAGAATATAATCTGGCCTGAACTGCTTAGTAGCAACCTTCATCTCCTCGTAGGTGAAAATATCAACATTTTCATATCCTGGATTAGACTGAAGATCTTTAATGTTTTTAGGAGCCAAAGACAAGCCACCACTTGCACTCACTTTACCAACAGAAGAAGAATCTTGACAATCTGACTTCATTAGATACACAGCTGATTTTTTCCCTGCTGTCCCAACAAAACCAACATAGTGCAGAAACAACACAACGCATCATCAGCACAAGATAAGTTGAAATTTTTCAGCAAACTACATCCAAATTTAGTAACTTTTTTTTTTTTTTTTTTTTTCTCTGGAAAATTTTAATACGAAATCACCATGATCCCAATTTACCCAGAAACCTAAAGAAAAAAAATTGAAAAGTTTTCCAATTTCATCCAAATTCAGTAACTTTTTTTGATTATTAAGAAACCCAAA
>NC_025699.1:19959589-19982049 GCF_000633955.1 Camelina sativa
AAAAAAAAAAAAAGGGGAAGAAGATAATTGTAGAGAGAGAAGGAGAGAAAATGAATGATCCGTTGGAATCGATGGATTTGAGACTAGCCGCCAAAAACGCAAAGCCAAGCGACCCTGACGACAACGACTTTTTCTTCCCTTCTTCAACGGTTAATACGTTTATAAAATAATTTATTATTTTTGTATGCTTTATGTAAAAAAAACTCTATTTTTTTTCTTTTTTCTTTTTAGGTTCGAATGGTAACTGCGGATTTTGTAGTGCGGGACAAATAATTTGATAGTGCGGTACGGTTCAACTGCGGTACGTGCGGGACAAATGTATTTGCGGGATAAGTGCGGTTACTCTAAAATAAGCGGTACAAAATAAAGTTTGATTGGTGAAAAACAATTTGCAGTGCGGATTTCATATTATTTTATTAATAACTAATGATTCTATATTTTAATTTGTTTTGTATTTATAAATAAAAATTTTGATTTCTGTAATTTGTTAATTAAAATAGAGATTATTTGTAAATTATATATATTCTAAAATGATACTAAAAAAAACTGTGTTAAAAAATATTCAACAAACTTATTATTTTTTAATCGAAATTTTTGTTAAAGAAAAAGATTATCAAATTTTTTTAACAACATAAGCTTAAAACAAAAAATAAATATACTAAGAAAATTTGTTGTTATGAATATTTTTTTTATAAAGAAAATCTTCTTTCGATATTATTTTCCTTTTTATAAACATTTTCTTTCAATTATTAAGGCTTTATCATACCAAATAAACGATATATATTGCCATATAAATACTGGTTATTGCCATGTAAATACTGGTTATACACGTATACAATGACAAAGCCTTAATAATAAATAACCAGTATACACGTTTATTATTGCCATATAAATATTGCTTATTTTTTTCTAAATGAAAATATGATAAAAGAAGCCACGTGTTTCTTAGAAGTTAAAAACCCTAATTGTGCTTCTTCTTCTCCCTTTATTACTTGTAGGCTTGTAGCCGTCTATGGTTTTTCTTCTTTTTGATAAAATATTTCTATCTTTTTTTTTTGGATTTAAACTCAAAATTCATCTATTTCATCTCGTGTAATCAAAATTGAACAAGCAACATACAAAGATTCAGTTAACTTCACAAGTGGCTTTGGTCATAACGCTTCCATTCATTTCTCATACTTTTCCAGATCGAAATCTTGCGATTCCTTTAAGCTTCCAGATTGTCTTTTCTCAGAATCGCGATTCTGCCATGCTTCCATGCGATTCCGGTCGCTTCTGATTTCGTTTCCGATTCAGAGTCGGGAATTGACGGACGGTCTACCGATGCTTCCGTGTNTAAAAACCCTAATTGTGCTTCTTCTTCTCCCTTTATTACTTGTAGGCTTGTAGCCGTCTATGGTTCTTCTTCTTTTTGATAAAATATTTCTATCTTTTTTTTTTTGGATTTAAACTCAAAATTCATCTATTTCATCTCGTGTAATCAAAATTGAACAAGCAACATACAAAGATTCAGTTAACTTCACAAGTGGCTTTGGTCATAACGCTTCCATTCATTTCTCATACTTTTCCAGATCGAAATCTTGCGATTCCTTTAAGCTTCCAGATTGTCTTTTCTCAGAATCGCGATTCTGCCATGCTTCCATGCGATTCCGGTCGCTTCTGATTTCGTTTCCGATTCAGAGTCGGGAATTGACGGACGGTCTACCGATGCTTCCGTGTAATGTGGATAAAATTTTTTTTATTTATTATTATAATAAAACTATAAAAATTTATACATTGGCGTTTTTCAGAAAAACCGCTGGTTAAATGGTGTGTCTCTCTGGGAAAGCGGTCCAAGGCTTAAATCAAAGGCTAAAACCGCATGTGCGTTTTTGTTTTTGTTTTTTTTGGAAAAATGCAAATAATAAAAAAACTTATGATTGGTGTAAGGAAAGCGGTTTTCATATAAAACGCTTTGAAATCCGTTTTGAGTGGTTTCCAATCACAACCTTAAAGTAATTTCATTCAAATCTGATTTTCATTTAGAATTTCCATAAAACTGCACCTACTTCTTACCAAATTTGTTTTTTTTTTTTAAATATACAGTCAGTTATTATAAAGTTTCCAAATCTATGTACATGGGAAAATATTGGTCAACGGTCAATATTTTGAATGTTGGTAATGCATTAATTAGTAACGTTAAACCACAAATTTTTTAATTTCTTTTGGAGAATTTGCAAACAAAGCAAAATTGTTTCTTTTTCTTCTCTTGCATGGTTATTTTTTATTATTATTTTTTTTTACAACAAAAAATCAACTCATATGAGCTAATGTAAAAGAAAATCGTTTACAAACAACACATGTTGCATGGTTATTTCTTTTTAAATTCAATAAATTTTTATTTACTTTTAGTTGAAAAAATTAAATACAAACTGTTTGGGAGCATACTACACTTCTAGAATCTTTCGACAAAATTGAAGCAAAACAATTAGGAATCGATTCTAACAAATGAAAACCTAAATATAAACAAAAAATATTGTTTGTTAATCCACCGACTAGACATAGCTTTCCTATATACGTAAAAGATACAGATTTTTCAGTCTTTTGATATGAAGTCATGGCATAACTATATCAAGAACAACATCGAGTACACATTACTAATCTCTGCCATAAGAAATTTTATTCACCATCGTTTCCAAATCCACTTTCAAAACCAACCGTATTACCCGCCTCATTTGGACTATATATAGGCCACAAAAGACACCCCATAGTTCTGCCATCCATGTCGAGCGTATCCCTATGTTTAGTGTAAAACCTACTCGTCAAACCCTAGAAGCATCCCACAACACACCCCCAATCGTAGCCAGTCCCAGGTTTCCATGTGATGCCTCATCCGTGTTAAGTTTCATCCACCCCAACCCTAAGAGACTCCATAATACCATCCCTTCCACTCGCACGAGGTTCACCCTCGAACCTCGTTTCACCAAGTTAGCCTTCAAGACTTCTCTGGTTAGATCTTTAACAAACTGTACTGTATCTCGACATTTGTCACTCGTACCAAAAACTTAACCTCATCTCCACTTCCAACCCCACCAAAGTGTCATTCCAAAAAGGATACGCCAAGAACATGACGCTGAACTCCTTTTCCCACCCAAATTCCCATACATCCATTCGAGAAAGGAGGTGTTAAAAAATTGATGCTTTTGTCTTGTCGGAATAATACGCTGCCATAGGCCAGCCATAGTCAGACAATCTCTCAAAATATGTGAAACACACCTATTTTTTTAATTAGTTATCTAATATTCTCATAAATATTAATTAATTTCCCAATTATAATCATGCCAAAACCAACACAAATTAAAACAAAAAAAAAAACTAAATTCAATATTAAACATAAATAATCCAAATTTCAACAACAACAACTCTAACGAAATAGACAACATGCAACCACCAGTTTCAACAAATCTCAAAAATAAAGCTGGAAACATAAACGAACAACAAAAAAGCGAGACCCTAGATCATCCTCATCTCCTCACTATGATTCCATAGTCAGAAATCGCACATTTTCATTTCTTTCAACATAAAAGATATGTGTAAGTATTTTGACAATTACTTAGTGAGGCGATCCTTCCATCTATGGGCTATACACACAAGAAAAAATTAAAAACAAAACAACCGAACCATGAGTAATTAGGAAAAATCTGCACAATCGCTAGCTGATGGTGTCAACCGAAACCTACCCTCGCTTTCGTGCTGGTGTCGATTAAACTGCAATAAAATCCACTTTTGCTCCTCGTCTCCCTCGACAATAGATCTTCCACCACCTCGTTCTCCCCACGAACAAGCACACACAAGCACATTCACAAAACCAAAACAAGCCACCAACACAAAGGAATCATTCCATACATCAAAACAAACAATCTTAATTACATGGTCACACATTCAACCCAAAACAAGAATTGTCTTTGGACAAGAAAATAGCAACACTAGTCAATGATGGCTTCCTCCTCACACCAACAGCTCGATCTCCTCTCTTTCATACACCAAAAATCTAGCTCTTCTCCCCCATTTTCTCTCATGAAAAAGCTAAGCTCTTCTACTTTCTCTCTCACTTGATCTCACAAAGCCCAATTCTCATTCTCTTCTCTAAGGGATGGACAAAGGCAACTGGGTAGAAAAGAGAAGATGCATCAAGTTTTAAAGAGAGTAGTTGATAACTCTCTAATTTACATGTTTTAGACACCCTTTTTTGTCCATATTTTGCATTAGATATAAAAATGTCCTTAACTGTAGGAATTTGCATTTAGGCCATTTAGGGTGCTGCATTGTTGCATTTGTGCATTTTGGATAAAAACAGGTGCTTTGGAGCCCAAAATGGGGAAGAATGAGGTCAAACCCGAGCATGTAACCGAAGGAGCGATCGTGCAAGAAGAACAGTGCAAACCTCAACCCGATTAATGAGGATCTAAGAGCAGGAAGAATAACCCAAAGACTTACCCAAGGAACTACCCGACTTGAACCTCATGCACCGCCTCGAACAGACCCTCGGGCAGAATTGAGCAGCTAGGTTAAATGGGTTTCCATATATAAACCCCCTCTTCTTCTTCTCGCCCTAGCACGCCGCAGACACTCAAACCAGAGAGCGAGAGCTTCTGAGAGAGAGAGAGAGAGAGAGAGAGAGAGAGAGAGAGAGAGAGAGAGAGAGAGAGAGAGAGAGAGAGAGAGAGAGAGAGAGAGAGAGAGAGAGAGAGAGAGAGAGAGAGAGAGAGAGAGAGAGAGAGAGAGAGAGAGAGAGAGAGAGAGAGAGAGAGAGAGAGAGAGAGAGAGAGAGAGAGAGAGAGAGAGAGAGAGAGAGAGAGAGAGAGAGAGAGAGAGAGAGAGAGAGAGAGAGAGAGAGAGAGAGAGAGAGAGAGAGAGAGAGAGAGAGAGAGAGAGAGAGAGAGAGAGAGAGAGAGAGAGAGAGAGAGAGAGAGAGAGAGAGAGAGAGAGAGAGAGAGAGAGAGAGAGAGAGAGAGAGAGAGAGCGATTCAAACACTTTTTCTACTTTGTTAGGATTCGATTTTATTTCTTTTTGCTATTCTTTTCAGTTTTGATTCTGTACTCTATTACTTTTATTTTTTTTTCAATACAATACAATTTTCATTCATTTGTGTTTTTATGCTTTTTGCCATGAGATTTGAGTAGTGAACCAAGGTTTCTAAAGATGGATAGACAAGTAAGTGTTCTTGATCGATTAGGATGTCTTAGCTTGAATGTTTATTTTATAGAATTTCCTTTCTAGATTGGTGTTTTTAATGCTATTTTCAGACCGAGAGGTTGAGATTAGATCTAGGGTGTTTTGCGATCGAGAGATGTTGTTAAAATGCTTGAATCAATCAATGCTAGAGATTTACTCACTTAGACTAAGAGATTAGATGTGTAAGGAGTTTATTGACAATAATGAATATGATTTTAATGCCTGCTTAGTCATGTTTCTCCAACGAGAGTTGGGTAGGGGAGTGAATAAGGTTGATTTTTTCTATCACGAGAGTGTTTTAGCAAGGTTAGGAGATTCTTTGTCTAGGGAATATTTGCTTGAGGCATGTAAGACATCCCAAATTTATCAGGAGCACTTGTGAGTCGATTACCCCATCCTTAGGAGCCTTCTTATCTTGATTATTTAGTTTTTATCTATAACTTGACCCCTTACCCGAACTGGTACTCGATCACCAACTTCGTGTATACTTTTGAGCTGTTCATCCTTGTCTTCTTGATCCGATCATCCCACCCGATCCTGTATCCGAATGCTTGCATCGGGTACTTAAGTCGTGTGATTCTTGTTCATTTTATTTACTTTTGCTTATTTTAGGTTGTTAGAAAAACCCCATGACTTGTATTGTTCTGATCATATCTTATCTGCTAGCATAACAACCATTTGGATTGATAACCCTTCGTACTACAACTGCATAGGAAATTGATACCCTGGGTGAAAATCCTGTTATCAGGAGTCTAGGGTTTTCACATCATGGAACTCATTGCTCACAATTCACACCATACCACTCCACTCTCACACGCAAAGTCTTTCAAGTTCTGGGTATCCCATACCACTCTGCTCTCAGGCCAATAAAAGGAAACATGGATTTTTGAACTACATATAGTGACTATATTTAGTCACCAATGATTACATATCTGATTTTCTCCTCTAAGATCCATCTCCAAGCTCTATGCTTTTTTCACCATATGTTCCCAAACTCTTGAGAGCTTGCCAATCCCCCGAGCACTTCAGATCCTCTTAAGCTCTATCGTTTCCTATTCCCGAGCTCTTTCGCCTTCTGGCACCTCTTGTGACACATGTCGCCCTTTATCTATAATGAGTTTCGACAGAGGATCCATGCTTGCTTAAGCATGATGAAGTTTATGGTTATTACAGTTAGAGTTTATTAACCAATGGTTACAATTATCTAATATAATAAAATAGGCTTACACCCTCTAAGAAGCTCTATCTATCTACCATGTGACACCTCTAAATCCTCTGTTTTATTTTTTAACGTTTTATCTCATGTTTAAGCCAATTGGTAATAGGCTGTAAATGGTTAATGGACCACATAATTTTTTCGACTTCTCAAAAAAAAACCAAAAGAATCTCTGAGTTACTAAGTAAGCTACGTTGTCATTGATCTCTTCCTCTTCTTTTCTTCTATTTTACAAAAAAACGAGAATATATCTTTATTGAGACTTCAAATGTTTAGCTCTTCCGCAGCTTTGGCCAACAGTTATAATGAGCACAGTTTTTTTAAGAAACGATTCACAAAAGCTGAAGAGAGGAAAGATAGCGAGAGGGTCCCAGCTAAAAACCACCGACAAGGTCCATCTGGTATGAACTTCTTCTCTTTACTCTTTGTTTTAATGGAGACTCTATTAGTTTATTTAGATAGCTTTGACGGACAACGTATGCGAGAGAGAAAACAACACACATTTGCTTTCCACAACACCCACCACCAACAGAAAAGGTGCATCACAAAGAGAAAAAGGTATCCTTTCTACAAAAATATATTTATACTCAAATTAATAAAATAGCAAAATTAGTGAAATGAAACACAAACCTCAACCAGATAAATCAACTAAACGGAGGACCAAACCAAAAGGATAGGAAACGATGTCAAGCAATACAAGACCAAGGTAAATGAAGATCATCAAAGAATACAACCTAAAAGTATCTTTAACATGGGGGACACCCAAAGTATCCTTATACTCGATATATTTATATTTTCACACTTCACTTTATATAATCTGTACATATACCAGTGTATTGTTTTCCTTGTGGGGACACACACCTACTAGATATACAACTAAATAGAGGATACAAAACTACATATCCATATGCCATTACTTCAATTCCAAAACGCGAAAGAGATGAGAATGCAGAGAAAGCCAGCCTCACCTAAACTGTTTCCCCAAAGTTTTATTATATGATTTCCCCTACTCTAACTTCATTACAAATAGATGTATTTCTAATCTGTAGGCAAGTCATTAACGTGTAAACAACATCAGAGGTGTTTTCCAACATATTTTAGTGGATGTTGAGAGGTCAGTCTCTCCACAGACGTAGTGGCTGCCACCTTGAACTGGGTTAACAAAAATCTTTGTTTTTTCCCAATTTTATTCAAACTACAAAAAGATAAATTTAATCAACCAACCAAATAAAAAGGCTGGAAAAATAATAAACAGTATTCATAAAACCAACAATACACGACCTGTGATAAACAATAGATTGTCACTTCAATTTTTAATTTTAAAAAAACCTCCGATTATCAATTTAAATTTGAAATCAAAAACCACAAAAAATACAAACACACTGAATATACACAGGATCGCAAGTAAACAACTAAATCAAAACAGACACAATTAAATGCCCAGTAATTACAAACAACTATATGACCACAAGCAAACTGAATATACACAAAATCTTTATTTACACAAATATAATATTCTACAAAAAATAAAAAATACAGAGTTCCTTAAATAAAAACCACAAAGATCCCAAAAAAGAAAAAACACAAACAAACGGGCAGATCACCATATATATAAATACCCACACAAAAAAAGACAACAAAAACAAAAGATAAGCACACCTATCACAAATAATTCATATCACAACAAAGAGGGAAACAAATGTAATTAAAAAAAAAAAAAACCAATATTTCAATTAGCGTCTACTGAGGTATTCTCTCTTGTAATAAAAAAATATTTCAAACACTAACACTAAAATAAAAGGAAAAAAAAACCATACACTTTTAATTAAATAAAAAATGTTAACGAATTTTACATAATATAACAAATATATGTAACTATCTTATTTTGGAAAAAGTAAAAGTACTATTGATGCAAAACTAAAAATACATAACTATATTTTAATATATATATATATATATATATATATATATATAATACTACTATCTTATTATAGTTGAGTTTTCAAAGTTAGCCAATAACATGATCATGACACGTGTCAAGTATACTGATGAGATATTGACATGTGTCAAAAAAAATTATTATTTTTTAAAACAGCTAATTAAGATAATAACATAAAGATTATTATTTTTCAAACAGCTAATTAAGATAATAACATTAAATTTATATTTTTATATCTAAAAAAAATTCCTAAACTAAAAAAAAAATTGACAAGACTAATATATTTTCCATTGTACGCTAATTATATTATATGTGTTTTTTCAATTAGATTTTGACATGTATAAACAAAAAATAATTCATTAAGCATGTATATTACTATTAATCAAGAATAGTGAATAATAAATCTAAAAAAATAACATAAGTGAAACGATCTGACCCGTTTTTTTTTAGTAAAATAATAAATAATAAATATAAAAATAATAATAATAAATAAACTACAACTAGTGGTTCCATATCCACTAGCCACCTAACCACAATCACAATTAATAGTGAAAATATTCAATATCAATATCCAATAAATAACCAATAATAAATAGCTAATATTCAAAACATAAGCATATCCAATAACCAAACAACAGGAATCATAGAACCATCAACCTAGCAATGTTTCTAATGACCCAACTCTAGCAACCTAGCAATGCCAGACAACAACCAATTGAGTCCCTAGAACATCCTCCTCTTCGATTCCATGATCACACTTTGCCTATACCTGCACCACAAACACAAATTGCAATGCATGAGTATTTTATAAACACTCAGTAAGGCAATTGATGTTTATACATTTCTCCTTGTTTTACCTTAGTTTATTTACATCTTTTGCATGATTTACTATCTAGTTTAGCCATTATTGAGTAGTTTAGGACTGTTTGTGCGTTAGAGTAGAATTGCATTGCATTTGTATGGTTTCTTGCATAAACAGGTGATTTGAGACTCAAGGAGCATGGAGAAGTGCTGAAGGAGAGTTGAGCCATCAAGTGAAGCAGATAAAGGAGCTAGAGCAGAAGAGAAGCAAGGTCCGGAAGTCCACTCGACCGCAGCACTCGACTAGACACTCGACCGTGTGCAGAGAAGGACTCGACTGACTGGAAGAATCAGAAGAAGAAGTTACTTGACCGAGCACCTAGTCGAGTTCACCGAGCCGCCTCTCTATTTTGTCTTCTAGCTATTTTAGGGCTTCCCCTATTTTTTATATAAAACCTTGTACCCTGCAGCCACCAAAGAGAGCCACTTTTTAAAGAAACAATATCTAGACCTAGTATTTACCCTTTTGGGAATTATCTACTTTTTGTTTTTTTTTTTGCTTAGATCATTAGCCACTTTTGTATTGTCTCAAGAAATCTTTGATACTTGTTGGTTCCATAACTTTCTAAGTATTGAGAATTTGAGTTTGATTTCTTCTTCAATATTGTAGATCTCTATCTCATCTATCTAATCATGCAAGTTTCATTGATTTCTGGGTTTAGGATTTTGTGTGAGTAGTGTGTAGAGATCTTAAGGATGGATTAGGCTGGATAAGGGTCATGGTTGTTTAGATTGGTCAAGCTTGCTTGTTTATAGATCTCTTCTAGGTTAGATGCACTCTATGCTATTCTTATACTGAGAGGGTAAGGATAGATCTTAAGCTTCTTAGCATCACACCAATGTCTAAGTTGTTAGATAAGGCTAATACTAGAGATTATCATGAAGCATGCTAAGAGATTAGATGTTTAATATGATTTTTGACATTGATGATCTGGTTGTTTATTGCCTGCTTTTATATGTTCTTAGCTAGTGAGAACTAGGTCTAGGAGTATCTAAGCTTGATTGTTATTGTCATGAGAATGAATTAACAAGTATTCGAAGATCATTGTCTAGAGATAGCTCATGTTTGATTGAGGTTTGTTGACCAGTTTAGATAACCATAACTTAAGTCCAGCCCATGAATCCATCCTTAGGACCTTTCTTTGTCTATTGATTTCTTTGTTTAAATCCTGTTAATCGCTTGCTGTTTGATATGCTTTTGTTTTGCTCTGTTTTAATTGTTGACTTTGTTTCTGTTCTGAGTTTTCAACCCACTCGACCCTAGTACTCGATCGAGCATCAGATCGAGTGCTTGCTCGAGCACCATCCAATGTTCTTGTTTATGTTATGCATCTTTCCTGCTTCATTTCCTGTTTCATTCTAGTTTCATTCCTGTTTCATTGCATTCGTTCCTCTTCAGTCCTATTTCATTACTTGTCTTGCATTAGTTTAATTCTTGTTCTTGTTTAGTATCATCTCTGCTTTGTTTACATTGTTTACCTTGCATTTAGTATCTTGTCTTAGTAGCTTTACATTCTGCATTTTATCATTATCATTAGGTTGCTAGTTAAAAACATTCATCATATTTGGCTTAACTTAGATAAGTGTTCACATCCTGATTGCTTGCATCACACTCATTATGGTTTGACATCCTTTATGCTACAACTACATAAGGGTAATTGAAACACCTTGCATTCCATCACTCATCATCTCTATCTTCATTCATATCATCATCCACACAAAAGTACTTGTGTTCAATTTGGTGCTGTTGCCATTTGAGTGTTTGTTTGTGACATTTAGGATCTACATAAGTCTAAGATTAAGTTCTATTGTTCCTTTGATCACTACTAATTTTGATTCTTCATCTGATTGGTTGTTTTGAGTCTCAGGTACCAACTCGACCATCCAATCGACCGTCTGCACGATCGAGTACCTGATCGAGCCACAACCCGAATTCAAAAGGAATACTCGTCTCAGTCAGTTCGACCTTCAACTCGAGCCAGTGCTCGACCGAGTGCCTGTCCGAGTTAGTGATCAAAGGAACAATAGAACTTAATCTTCAGAGGTACCTTGATCACATCAACCGACTACCAAGAGACCTGAGACAGTAGAGAACAAGAATCCTCCAAGAACAAGAAAATCAGTTGCTAATGGAGCAACAAAATAATCAAGATCAAAGGCCAAGGAACATTGGTGCTGGAGATGCACCAAATACACATAACCAAAGAGCTGGCATAGTTCCTCCTGCAGTTGCCAACAACAACATGAGATCAAGAGTGGTCTAATCACCATGATTCAAGCTAATAAGTTCCATGGTTTGCCAATGGAAGATCCCTTAGATCATCTTGATGAGTTTGATAGGATTTGTGGACTCACCAAGATCAATGGTGTTAGTGAAGATGGCTTCAAGCTTAGGCTGTTTCCTTTCTCACTTGGAGACAAAGCTCATCTATGGGAGAAGACACTTCCAACTGGTGCTATCACTAGATGGGATGCTTGTAAGAAGGCCTTTCTAGCTAAGTTCTTCTCCAATGCAAGAACTGCAAGGTTGAGGAATGAGATTTCTGGGTTTGCACAAAAGAACAATGAAAGCTTTTGTGAGGCATGGGAGAGATTCAAGGGCTTCCAAACTCAATGTCCACACCATGGATTCAGCAATGAGTCTTTGCTCAGTACCTTATATAGAGGGGTCCTACCTAAGATAAGGATGCTTTTGGACACAGCCTCCAATGGCAATTTCCTCAACAAAAATGTAGAAGAAGGCTGGGAATTGGTAGAGAATCTAGCTCAATCAGATGGAAATTATAATGAAGACTATGACAGAACAGTAAGGTTTGTCTCCAATGATCAAGAGGAGAAGTACAAGAAGGACTTGAAAGTAGTCAATGAGAAGCTATATAGAATTCTACTCAGCCAACAAAAGATCATTCACTTCATTGGTGAAGAAGACTCTCAAGTTCAAGATGGGGAGAGAGAGTTTGCTGAGCTCTGCTACATGCAGAATCAAGGAGGATTCAAGGGTTACAATCAATTCAAGAACAACAATCTCTCCTATAGAAGCACCAATATAGCCAGTCCTCAAGATAGAGTTTATCCACCTCAACAGCCCCAACAACAAAAAAACTATGCACACAAGCAACATCAAGAAGGGTTCCAGCCTCAATTGTGTCCCCCTCCAGGGTTTCAGACCTTCCAAGGCCAAGAACCAGATTTGAGAGCTATGATGCAGCAAATGTTGCTTGGACAAGCAAATGGGTCGATTGAGGATGCAAAGAAGTTTGTTGAGTTGAACCAAAAGCTGACTTCTCAATATAATGATCTCAACATAAAGTTTGAAAGTCTGAACTCTAGAGTCAAGTACATGGAGAGCAACATTGCTTCTACTTCAGCTCCAAAGCCTAATCAACTTCCTGGAAAAGTTATTCAAAACCCAAGGGAGTTTACTGCTAAAGCTATTCATCTCTATGAGGAAGCTGTCACTAAGGACAGTGAGGTTCAAGCTAGGGAGGATTTGTCACTTATTGAAGCCCAGAGTAAAGGTTTTTCAAAGCAGACTGAAGCCGTCAAAGCACTCGACCAGGTGCTCGACCACACACATGATCGAGTACCTGATTGAGTGACCGATCGAGTTGTTGTCACAGAAGCTGTTAAGCCTGTTAGATACATTCCTCCTGCTTACAAACCACCTCTGCCATTCCCAGGACGTTTCAAGGAACAAAAGCTGAAGGACCTCATGGAGATAATTGAAAGGAAGGAAGTGATGGCTTTGAAAGAAGAGGTTATCATAACATTCAAAGAAGAAGAGAGAGGACCTGCTTTGGAACAGTATGCTCCATATCCTCTCTACCAAGATATGCTACTTGAGATGTCAAAGCAGAAAGCTCAGAATCAAGACAAGAAGGATCTTGAGGAGATTAAGGGAGTTATCATCCCAACTAAAGTTGAAGACCCAGGTCCATTCAATCTGCCTTGCTCCTTTAGCTATCTTCACTTCAACAAGTGCTTATGTGACTTGGGAGCATCTATCAGTGTAATGCCTTACTCTATAGCACAAAAGCTTGGACACACTGAATTCAAGTCCACCAACCTTCACATAAGTCTAGCTGATGGATCAAACAAGGATGTGGTTGGTAAATTGGAGAGCCTCCCAGTCAAGATAGGCAAGGCAAGAATTCCTACTGATTTTGTGGTTATAGAGATGGATAAGGAGCTAGAAGATCCTATCATCCTAGGGAGACCATTCCTAGCCACTGCTAGAGCTGTTATTGATGTTAAGGAGGGGCTGATAAGTTTGAACATAGCTGAGGGTTTGACCATGAAATTTGATATTAATAACTCAACCAACTTGCCCTCCATCAAAGGTCAACCTTTTACTATCAAGGAAAAAGGTGATTATGAGGTCTCAAGTGAAGTGGAAACTTCAAAAGCTAAGCTCTCATCTCATGAGGAATCAGTTGAAAAGCTCAAGGGTTCAGTTCAAGAGTTGACTGATCTAGTGAAGGATCTTCAAGTGCCACTCAACAAGAGGTCTTTGAAGAAGGCAAGACCAAGGCTCAAGATTAAGAAGAAACAAGGTTCAAGTTTTAATGAGGTAGTAATCAAGAAGGAACACCAAAGTGATCAAGTTGTACCAAGGAGGATCACCTCCTTGATCTCTAAACCAAGCCTGAAAAGGCATCAAAGTCAAGCTTAATGACTTAAAACAAGCTCACTAGGGAGGAAGTCCCTAAGGTATCATTGTATATATGTTTAATTTTCCTTGTAGTTTTGATCTTTTTGTTTTATGTTTGTGTTGGGCAGGCTATTTTATGAGAATGTAGATGGGTTTGGAGAGAATTGGACTTGTAGAAATGGATTCGAAAGCCCACTCGACCAGCCCACAAGAGGTACTCGATCAAGTGGAGGGAGAAAGGAGTTCGAATTCAAATTTTGGTCAAGCACTTGACCACGTGGGGTCGAGTGGCAGCAAAAGTGAGTCAAAGATTCCCAATTCAAATTTGAATGGTATGGACGCTCCACCCTTGTCTCCTTGTCCCCTTAGCTTCTTTAGAAAGAGCTAAACTCGATCCTATGCTTCTCACACTCTCTCATTTGCTTAAAACAATAAAAATCTAGCTTAAAATCTCTCTCAAGTTCATCTTCTTGCTCAAAGCTTAGTTCTTTTGGTTTTTGTGTCACTAACCTATTAACTTTGAGTTTTGAGTCTATTTCTTTCAGTTCTCTTTCAAAATGTCTTCAAGGTATACAAGAACATCACAACAAGCTGCTGATCGCTCCTTGGATTGACGTGATGCACAACTCACTTCAAGAAGAGAAGCTGGTGGAAATACTCGACCACCTACTCGAGCAGGCAAACGACCGAGTGCTGGTTCAAGTACTCAGTCAAGTGGCGTGACGAAGAAGAAACATCAGCCAGTTGAGGAGGATCCTGAGCGAACTGAAAGTGAAGATGAGATGGAATACACTCTTCAAGAGCACATGAGAAGGAACAAAGCAAGGGGAAAGAGGCCAGCAGCTGAAGTTCAACAAGAAGAGGTTGAAAGTGAGAGTGAAGAAGAAGAAGAAGAGGAGGAAGAAGAAGAAGAATCTGGTGGTTTAACTCCAAGACAGTTCTATGAAGCTTTCATGAAGATGAGCTTTCAAGGAACTAGATATCCACACAAGCAGACCATGGAAAGGCTAGATATTGCTGAAGATGTAGAGTTTCTCTTTGAGAAGTGCAATCTAAGCAAGTTCATGGGATTGTGCATGGAAGGGTATAGAGAAGAGAGCTGTGAGTTCTTAGCCACCATCAAGTTTCACTTCTTCCCAAGGATGGATAAAGAGTTAGGAGCTGGTTGTTGTGACTTCATCACCAAAGAGAAGAGATATGAACTTTCATTCAAGAAGATAGCCAATATCTTTGGATTTGAAGTTGGTAGTGAGAGGAATATGGTTACACCAAGGAAGAGCTCTTTGCTGTTTGGGAAACAATTGGAGATAAAAACATCTACTCATCCTCCAAGTCCAAGAGCTCAAAGATAAGGAGTCCAGTCCTAAGGTACTTCCACAAGGCCTTAGCAAATACTTTCTTTGCTAGAAAGGAAACTGGAAATTTGAATGAGGGAGAGCTTAAGATGATTGATGTAGCACTCAATGGCATCATCCTTCAAGCAAGAGATGGGACCATTATCCTTGGGAGTAGTGTGGAGACTGATCTTGCCATGGTCCTCATTGACCAATTGATCTATTATAGAAGCTGGGTGAGCAAGCTATACAAAAGGGGCTCAACTGGAGTTCTAACCATTGGAGGCATCATCACTCTAATGCTAGTAGCTGCCAAAGTACCACTTCAAGGAAAGAAGGCCAAGCCAAGATGGATTGACACCAACTATCTTACCTCCACTCTCATTCTATCCAAGGAGATGCACCATGGGAAGCACCTCTTCAACTTTGAGCTTCCAATACTAGGGAAGACTCAACTTGTTCTACCCAACAAGGCACTTACCACCATAAGTGAAGGACTAAACATTGATTTTTGGCCAGCTGCTGAGTTTTTGTTTGATGGGACAGCCCAAGTAAGAGTAGATCAATTTGGAGATGTGGAGATGGCTGATGGGGAAGATCAATTTTATTTTGAAGATTATGAGCCAAGTCCAAGAGATAGTAGAGGAGTGAGAGAGACTAGCAAGAGGTTGAAACTCCTACAAAAGTGGAACAAGTAGCATGGCAATAATTTTGACAAGTTGAAGAAGAAGGTGGGAAGGATGACTAGGTCTATCAAGGGTTTAAAGAATGAGATTGCTATATTGAAGAGTGGGAATTCTTCACCAGCACCATCTAGCCCATTGAGGAGGAGTAGCTCAACTAGAGCATTGTATAGAGCTGAAAAAATGGTGGAACCAGCAAGAGCTTTGATGCATGAGCCAATTCAGAGGAGGAGAGGTTCAAGTCGCCCAGAACAACAGTTTCCAAGGCAATCGACCGGATCACTCGAGCACCCACTCGACCTAGCACCTCTAATGCACTCGGCCGAGTACCTTCCCAGACCTCCTTATGGTTTCCCAGCTCCAGCAGGCTATCCAAGCTATCCCTATGGCCAAGCTTACCCTTCCATCCCTCCCCAATACTTCATGGATCCAGCCCTCTTGCAGCAATACTACCAGCAGCAAGGACAACAATTTTTCCCACCACTACCAACTCGACCAGCCCACTCGACCGAGCACTCGACCGAGTACCAGTCGATGGCCATCGTCGAGTTGCCTCCTTCTCCCTCTCCAAGTCAGCAAAAAGACCCCAACTACACATTTGAAAGCATGAATGAGGATGTGGACAGCTTCTTCCACAACCCATGAGGTACCAACATCACCTTTTCATTGTAAATACCATTGCATCTCTAGTTTTTATTTTGTTTTGAGTCTTGAATCCTCTTTCAAATTTCTCTTACACAGTGGACTGTGTAATTTAAGTTTGGGGGAGGGTTTGAGATAGTATTTGATGCTGTGTTTTGTTTTCTTATTTCACATTTTAGCATTATCATGTTAGTACTTGCATTTCATCTAAGGCATAGAATAAACAAAATTTTTTTTGAAATTTTTTGCAAAAATCTTTATAAAAATAAAGTGTTCATATAGTTTGCATTGCATATTAGGATCTTGTTTAACATGTTTCATATAGGACTGTTTTATATTTTTGCATTAGGGATCTATGATGAGTTTTGCCTTGTTAGCTTGTTTAAATTCACTAAACTAGGATCAATGCCCAAGTTAATAGTACTTTGATGCTAGTTGAGTGGTTAGAAGCATAAGATTGAACCAAGCCTTGAATTCCTATATTGCATTTGATCTAAATTGAAGCATGTTGTGATTTGATGCTATTTCCTATTTATAAGAACCTAATATTGACTTTTAATTATCAATTTGTGCATTGCTTTAAACTCATGGATACCATATAAATATTTGGATCATCTTTCTCCTTTTTACCACTCTTGTTGATCCAAGTAGCTGATTGCACCATTAAAATCAGTTTCCCCTACCCTTCTTTCAAGCCATGTTTATTCTTGTGTGTGTAAGGCCTTTTTAGGATTGAGCTTGGTAGAAAGTGTTAGGTTTGAGCTGACAAGAGTAAAGCCTTGTGTAGTTCTAGTTTACAATTTTCAAACTAGATAGGACTAAGTGGTTCAATTGTTGGGTTTGGGACTTGGTTGGTTTGAAAAAGAAAAGAAAAGAGAAAAAGAGAAAGGAAAAGGTTAGAGTCTTTAGGAGGGGAATGTGTTTAAGAGAATTTAAGTTCTAGTGAAAGAATGGGAAGTATAAGATTGTTAAAGATGGTTCTAGTAAAAAAAAAAAGAAAGAAAAGAAGAGTCTAGCAAAAAGCTTTTATGTCTTAAGAAACAAGAAAGAAAGGGAACCATAGCAAATAAGAAAGAAACCCCATTCCACTAGATGATTCAAACAAGAAACCTCTCCTAAGACTTGAAACAAAAGAGAAAAGGTTAGGATCATCTAGCCTTTGGGTACCTTTGGGTAGACAAGGTTTTGTTTTTGTATATGTCTAAGTGTTCTTACCTTTAGCCTTCTTCTAAAGCTCAATCCGTTTTTATGAGAGAACCTTGATATTGATAAGCCCCACTCTAAAGAGAGACCATCATTGTCTGTAAGCCTTTATTACCAAGCCAAATGAGTTTAAACATTGCATAAGATTGATTCATGTTCTTGATTAATGAATGTTAAAGGAAATGGTTGATTTGAATGCATGTGGATGTCTAAGGCTCAAATCAATAAAGGTTGTGATAGGCTTGTCTAAAATCTTTAAGTACAGCTCATTCAACTTGCATCATAGTACTAGTAACTTGGACATTGATTCTAGCTAGTTTATTAGCAAGCTTTAGGAGCTGAGATCCCATTTTCAAACCTCACCTACCTTCTTATGTTTTGTTTATTTGCTTGAGGGCAAGCAAAGACTAAGTTTGGGGGTGTTGATGTTCATATATTTCTCTTTGTTTTACCTTAGTTTATTCATATCTTTTGCATGATTTACTATCTAGTTTAGCCATTATTAAGTATTTTAGGACTGTTTGTGCACTATAGTAGAATTGCATTGCATTTGCATGGTTTCTTGCATAAACAGGTGATTTGAGACTCAAGGAGCATGGAGAAGTGCTGAAGGAGAGTTGAGCCATCAAGTGAAGCAGATAAAGGAGCTAGAGCAGAAGAGAAGCAAGGTCCGGAAGTCCACTCGACCGCAGTACTCGACCAGACACTCGACCGTGTGCGGAGAAGGACTCGACCGGCTGGAAGAAGCAGAAGAAGAAGTCACTCGACCAAGCACTCGACCGAGCACCTGGTCGAGTTGACCGAGCCGCCTCTCTATTTTGTCTTCTAGCTATTTTAGGGCTTCCCCTCTTTTCTATATTAAGCCTTGTACCCTGCAGCCAGTAATGAGAGCCACTTTTTAGAGAAACAATATCTAGACCTAGTAATTACCCTTTTGGGAATTATCTACTTTTTGCTTTTCTTTTGCTTAGATCATTAGCCACTTTTGTATTGTCTCAAGAAATCTTTGATACTTGTTGATTCCATAACTTTCTTAGTATTGAGAATTTGAGTTTGATTTCTTCTTCAATATTGTAGATCTCTTTCTCATCTATCTAATCATGCAAGTTTCATTGATTTCTGGGTTTATGATTTTTTTCATCATGTTTAGTGATTGTGAGTAGTGTGTAGAGATCTTAAGGATGGATTAGGCTGGATAAGGGTCATGGTTGTTTAGATTGGTCAAGCTTGCTTGTTTATAGATCTCTTCTAGGTTAGATGCACTCTATGCTATTTTTATACTGAGAGGGTAATGATAGATCTTAAGCTTCTTAGCATCACACCAATGTCTAAGTTGTTAGATAAGGCTAATACTAGAGATTATCATGAAACATGCTAAGCGATTAGATGTTTAATATGATTTTTGACATTGATGATCTGGTTGTTTATTGCCTGCTTTTATATGTTCTTAGCTAGTGAGAACTAGGTCTAGGAGTATCTAAGCTTGATTGTTATTGTCATGAGAATAGATATACAAGTATTAGAAGATCATTGTCTAGAGATAGCTCATGTTTGATTGTGGTTTGTTGACCAGTTTAGATAACCAAAGCTTAAGTCCAACCTATGAATCCATCCTTAGGACCTTTCTTTGTCTAGTGATTTCTTTGTTTAAATACCTTTCCATACTGTTTAAATACAGCAAGCTGTTTGATTTGGTTTTTTTTTTTGCTCTGTTTTAATTGTTGACTCTGTTTCTGTTCTGAGTTTTCAACCCACTCGACCTAGTACTCGATCGAGCATCCGATCGAGTGCTTGCTCGAGCACCATCCAGTGTTCTTGTTTATGTTCTGCATCTTTCCTGCTTCATTTCCTGTTTCATTCTAGTTTCATTCCTGTTTCATTGCATTCGTTCCTGTTCAGTCCTAATTCATTACTTGTCTTGCATTAGATTAATTCATGTTCTTGTTTAGTACCATCTCTGCTTGGTTTACATTGTTTACCTTGCATTTAGTATCTTGTCCTAGTATTTTTACATTCTGCATTTTATCATTATCATTAGTTGCTAGTTAAAAACATTCATCATATTTGTCTTAACTTAGATAAGTGTTCACATCCTGATTGCTTGCATCACACTCATTATGGTTTGACATCCTTTATGCTACAACTACATAAGGGTAATTGAAACACCTTGCATTCCATCATTCATCATCTCTATCTTCATTCATATCATCATCCACACAAAAGTACTTGTTTCAGCAATCCTCCCATCTACTGGACTATACACACAAGCAATAGAGACATCTCTAACCATCAACCAACAATCAACAATCAACAATAACAATCCAAAACTCTGCATCGACCGACACCGAGTATGCATCGACCGACACCAGTTGGGGGTTGCGTCGACCGAAGCAAGATCTGCATCGACCGATGCAAGGTTAACTTGCATCGACCGATGCAAGGTTAAATTGCATTGACCAATGCAAGGTTAGCTTGCATCGACCAATGCTCCCATTGCCTCGACCGATGCATGCTTGACATAGCACAAAAAACCTAGATTTTGCATGCCGTCCTTGCATTTGCATCGACCGACGCACAAAATGCATCGACCGATGCAATGCCGAGCATCGTTTTCCCCCGAAGCTTCTCGCGGGATCTTCGTTCCTACAATCACAAAACTCAATCCAATGCCGCAAGAAAGCTTCCTAACGTCCCAAATAACAATCTAACAAGCCTAACAACACATAACAAGCAAATCAGATATATCTACAGCTTATATAAGCCATGGTCATGCACTTACCTTTGCCAAGAAGTTTCTGAACCTTAAACAAGCAAGAACACGCTCCTAGGAAGCTCCTACAACGATCTCAACTACAGATCTCTACAGGAAACGCCTCCAATCACCAGAAATCACCAAAAACACTCAAGAACACTTAGGGAACTTTTCTCGCCTTTCTTTTCTCTCAAAAGCGGCTAAACACGACTAATGAGACAAAAAAACTCGAGTTAAGGGTTTTCCTAACCCAAAACGCAGCGTTTAACTTTAACTCGTCCGCAGAAAACCGACCTTGCATCGACCGATGCACATAGTGCATCGACCGATGCAACCACTAAACCGGAATTTTGGTTCGCGGATGTTACAATTCTCCCCCACCAACATAGATTCGTCCTCGAATCTCGAACAACCATCGGCCAAGGACTCCCGTGCAACCGTCTCCCAGCCTGCACTCCTCCGACCGATCTACAAAAGGTCACCTCTAGGCGATATATTCACTCTCCAGGCATTATTTGCTCTCGACTTTTGGACTTTACTTTACTCTTAGGCCTAAAACTTGATTTTTTATTGGCTCCTCATCAGGCCTAAGCTTGCATGCTATAATGTTGGCTCCTCATCGGGCCTAAGCCCGCATGCCATAATATGTAAGGAAAAATCCAATATTCATCTCTCGGGTTGCCACCCTACAGCGCGCCCCCGGATCGTCATCCGAAGTCGATATACCAACCATACTCCCCAGTCACAAAGTCTCAGAATATGGTAGTACTAGGAGAACCAAAGTCCCCTAAGAGTCGCGAGCAAACAATTTTGAACACGTCTGAGTCCTATCCCTATCCAGGTTTCCTTCATGTGGCTCGCGTAAAACATCACAACGTCCTACCAACCACATATCCCCTCTCTGGTGGTCATGAACATGCCACAAGGCCAAACAAATGTTCTAAACAGGACCGCCACAAAGACCAAACAAATGTCCTAAACAGAACCGCCACCAAGGCCACTCGTCCCGAAGGACCGTCACTAAGGCTACTCGTCCCGAAGGACCGTCACAAAGACCACTTGTCCTGAAGGACCGTCACAAAGACCATACATCCCGAAGGACCGCATAAACATGCATCACTGGCTAAACAGCCCGCCACAAAGGCCACACAATCGGCTAAAAATCCCGCCATAAAGGCCACACAATTGGCTAAATAGCCTGCCACAAAGACCACACAACTGGCTAAACAACCCGCCACAAAGGCCACACAATGTCTCAAACGACCGCCACACACGGAAAAAAGACTCAAAGATCTGTCACTAAGGCCACACAAGCCCCTCCAAGGCTCTCCACCACTAAAATGGACAAATTATAACTCACATAAAACTTTCCATTTTTAGCTCTTTCCACGTTTGGAAACTTTTCACTTTTGGAGACCTCTATTCCAGGAAACTTTCCTCCAAACCCCGCTTCACGGGAATTCCGCGCCCCAAACACCACCTCATTTTGTTACTTTGTCGCACAACCAACCACCCCTAAACGACAAAGTAACAAGAGAGATGGGCTGGAATACTCCATTCCCACTCCAGCCACGGATTACAACTAGGACCAGACTATACAAGCTCAAGTCGCGGCTTGCTTCTCATACCACTTCTTAAACCTTGCCTTCATCCTCATCTCTGGTTCCCAAGTCTGCTCCTCAACACCATCATAGTCCCAAAGGACTCTCATCAAAGGAATCTTCTTCTTTCGAAGTTCCTTGATCCTCCTCTCGAGAACCATCACTGGTCTCGCTTCCAAAGTCATGTTAGGCTGAAGATCTTCAGGAATCTTAGCCAACAACTGATCATCCTCCCAGAGACACTTCCACAACATAGAAATGTGGAAAACCTTGTGGAACGCATGCATAACCTTAGGCAACTCCAGCCTATATGCTACCGGTCCCACCCGCTCAATCACTCTGAACGAACCCATAAACCTCAGA
>NC_025699.1:19982820-20021512 GCF_000633955.1 Camelina sativa
CAGGTTCAGGTGATCTGCCAAATGGCCATCCCAATCCAACACACACATCCTCAGCAAATCCTCCAGCGTCAGGATCGTCGTCTCTGACTGTCCCTCTGTCTGGGGATTATAAGCTGTACTCATATGCACCTTAGTACCCATCTTCGCCTGAAATGCCTTCTAGAACACTGAAGTGAACTTAGAATCCCTGTCAGACACAATGCTCGCGGGCACCCCATGCAATCTGACTATCTCCTTCACATACTTCTTAGCCAAGACCACTGCTCCATCAGTCTTCTTAAAGGCCAGAAAATGTGCTGACTTAGTCAACCGGTCCACAATGACCCAGATAGTATCAAAAGTCCGAGACACTGGCAATCCTACCACAAAATCCATAATGATCATATCCCACTTCCACTCAGGAATGGGTAGACTCTTCAGTAACCCACCAGGAACCTGATGCTCAGCCTTCACTAGCTGACACACATCGCACCTCGCGACCCAACTAGCTACATCCTTCTTCATCCCGACCCAGTGATAGTACCTCTTGAGATCACGGTACATCTTAGTCGCTCCTGGATGAATAGAAAACTTGCTCGCATGAGCCTCTCTCAGAATCTCTTGCCTCAACTCCTCTTCCTTGGGCACACAAACCCGACCGACATAGATTCGTCCTCGAATCTCGAACAACCATCAGCCAAGGACTCCCGTGCATACGTCTCCACGGCCCACACTCCTCCGACTGATCTATGGAAGGTCACCCTTAGGCGATAGACTCATGTTCCAGGCATTATTGCTCCCGATTTTTGGACTTTCCTTTACTCGTAGGTCTCAACCTTGAGTTTTTATTGGCTCCTCATCAGGCCTAAGCCTGCATGCAATAATGTTGGCTCCTCATCGGGCCTAAGCCCGCATGCCATAATATATAAGGAAGTCCAATATTCGTCTCTCGGGTTGCCACCCTACAGTGCTCCCCCGGATCGTCATCCAAAGTCGATATACCAACCATACTATCAAGCCACAAAGTCTCAGAATATGACAGAACTAGGAGAACTAAAGTCCCCCAAAAGTCGTGAGCAAACAATTCTGAAAACGTTTGAGTCCTATTGATAAACATGTTTTTTTACCAGGGTATCAATTCCCTATGTAGTTGTAGTACAAAGGGTTATCAATCCAAATGGTTGTTTATGCTAGCAGGAAAGATGCAATCAGAACAATTAAAGTCAAGCCAAGCAAGTAAGGGTTTTGATCTAACAATCCTAAAATAAATAAGAGAAAATAATATAAACAAGAAACCACACGACCAAAGCACTCGATGCAAGCATTCGAGTACAGGATCGAGTGGGATGATCGAGTATGCAAAGATGGTATGAACAGCTCGAGGGGTTACTCGATAAAGGTTATCGTGTACCTGGTCGGGTAGGGATCGAGTAATGAATGGAAATGCCAGCAATTAAAATACGAAAGTTTCTAAGGATAGGGTAATCGAATCCTAAGTGTTCCTAACCAGTACAGATGTCTTACATGCCTCAAGCAAATATTTCCTAGACAATGAATCTCTAAAATCTTGTTAAAACACTATCGTGATAGAAATAATCAATCTTGAATCACTTCCCCACCCAACTCTCGTTGGAGAAACATGACCAAGCAGGCATTAAGATCCGATTCATTATTATCAGTAAACCCCTTACTCATCTAATCTCTTAGGCTAAGTGAGTAAACCTCTAGCATTGGTAGATTCATGCATCTCATCTACACCTCTTGGTGGTAAAATACCTTAGATCTAATCTCACCCTCTCGGTTTGTTGACAGCATTAAGAACACCAATCTAGAAGGAAATCTATTAAACAAATACAATAAACTAAGACATCCTAACTGATCAAGAACACAAAATCATCTATCCCATCCCTAGAAACTTTACTACACTACTCGGACATAATAACAAGAAACATAACAGCAAATATGAACGAAAATTGCATTATAATAAACGGTAGAGTAGAGTAGAAAGAATACAAGATATAAATCTAAAGAAATGATAAAAATTTATGGAATAAATCTAAGCAAAAAGAAGAATAGCGTTTGAGTCGCTCAGTTCTCTCATAGAAGCTCTCGCTCTCTAGTTTGAGGGTCTGCGGCGTGCTCGTTTGCGAGGAAGGAGAGGAGGGGTTTATATATGGAAACCCCTTTGACCTAGCTTCCTAGACCTGCCCGATGGTCTGCCCGATGGGGTACACGAGGATGAAGTCGGGTTACTCCTCGGGTAGATCTTCGGGTTGTTCTTCCGGCTCTTGGATCCTCCTCGATCGTGTTGGGGTTCGGACTTGTTCTTTCAGCTTGATGGCTCCTTCGGGTACATGCTCGGGTTTGTCCTTGTTTTTCCCCATTTTAGGCTCTTTAGCACCTGTTTTCATCCAAAACATGCAAATGCAAAAATGCAACACCCTAAATGGCCTAAAAGTAAATTCCTACAATAAATGACCTAAATATGCTAAGTTAAGGGTATTAACAATAAAAAATATGGACAAAAAAAGGATGCTATAAATATGTAAATTAGAGAGTTATCATCTATCCCTAACTAGGTTCCCTTTCCATGGTTCGCGTAAAACATCACAATGTCCTACCAACCACATATCCCCTCACTGGAATATCTCATGACCGCACAAGGATCATATACATGCCACAAGGGCCGCCACCAAGGCCACTCAAATGTCCTAAACAGGATTGCCACCGAGGCCAAACAAATGTCCTAAACAGGACCGCCACAAAGGCCAAAAAAATGTCCTCAACAGGAACGTCACAAAGACCACTAGTCCCGAAGGACCGTCACGAAGACCACTTGTCCCGAAGTACCATCACGAAGACCATACATCGCGAAGGATCGCCTCAACAGGCCACACGTCCCGAAGGACCGTCACGAAGACCATACATCCCGAAGGACCTCCTAAACAGGCAATTTGGCTAAACAGCCCGCCATAAAGGCCACACAATTGGCTAAACAGCCCGCCACAAAGGCCACACAATTGGCTAAACCTCCTGCCACAAAGGCCACACAATTGGCTAAACTGCCCGCCACAAACGCCACACAAAGTCTCAAAAGACCGCCACACACGGGAACAATGACTCAAAAGTCCTCCACTAAGGCCACACAAGCCCCTTCAAGGCTCACAACCACTAAAAATGGACAAATTCTAACTCACATAAAACTTTCAATTTTTAGAACTTTCCATTTTCGGAAAATTTTCACTTTTAGAATCAAAACATCGCCTCACGGAAATTTCGCACCCCGAACACCATCTCATCTTGTTACTTAGTCGCACAACCAACCACCCCTAAGCGACCAAGTAAACAAGAGAGATGGGCTGGAATACTCCATTCCTGCTCCAGCCACAAATTACAAACGGGACCAGGCTAGACAAGCTCAAGTCGAGGCTTGCTTTTCATACCTCTTCTTAAACCTTGCCTTCATCCTCGCCTCTGGTTCCCAAGTCTGCTCCTCAACACCATCACAGTCCCATAGGACTCTAATCAAAGGAATCTTCTTCTTCCGAAGTTCCTTGATCCTCCTCTCGAGAACCCTCATTGGTCTCGCCTCCAAAGTCATGTTAGGCTGAAGATCTTCAGGAAATTTAGCAAACAACTGATCATCCTCACGGAGACACTTCCGCAACATAGACACATGGAAAACCTTGTGGAACACACGCATCCCCTCAGGAAACTCCAGCCTATATGCTACCGGTCCCACCCGCTCAATCACTTTGAACGGACCCATATAACTCGGAATCAACTTAGTCTCTATCAATGACCTGTTCAGACCCCGCAACATGGCCATCTTGAGGTACACTCTGTCTCCTAACTGAAACTCAAGATCTCTCCTCCTGTTATCAGCATAACTCCTCTGTCGATCATGGGCTTCGTTCATGTTCAGCTTGAGAACCCGAATATTCCCCGAGGTCTCCTGAACAAAACTAGCACCATACATGCTCCTCTCCCCCACCTGAGTCCAGCATAACGGTGTACGATATGGCCTCCGATACTGTTGTTGTAAGCAAACTCTATACGGTTCAAGTTGTCTGCCCAATGGACACCCCAATCCAACACATACATCCTCAGAAAATCCTCCAGCGTCTGGATCGTCCTCTCTGACTGTCCATCGGTCTGGGGATGATAAGCTGTTCTCATATGCACCTTTGTGCCCATCTCTGCCTGAATGCCTTCTAGAACACTGAAGTGAACTTAGAATTCCTATCAGACACAATACTTGCTGGCACCCCATGCAATCTGACTATCTCCTTCACACACTTCTTAGCCAAGACTGCTGCTCCATCAGTCTTCTTAATGGCCAGAAAATATGGTGACTTAGTCAACCAGTCCACAATGACCCAAATAGCATCAAATGTCCGAGACACTGGCAATCCTACCACAAAATCCATCGTGATCATAACCCACTTCCACTCTGGAATGGGTAGACTCTTCAGTAACCCGCCTGGAACCTGATGCTCAGCCTTCACTAGCTGACATACATCGCACCTCGCGACCCAACTAGCTACATCCTTCTTCATCTCGACCCAGTGATAGTACCTCTTGAGATCACGGTACATCTTAGTCGCTCCTGGATGAATAGAAAACATACTCGCATGAGCCTCTCTCAGGATCTCCTCCCTCAACTACTCATCCTTAGGCACACCGTGCACCAAAATAGTACCATTAGCTGAGACCTGATACTCTGAGTCAACATCCTTAGAGGAATTCAACAGCCCCAAATCCTTTTCCTGAGCCAACCGCACCCTACTTAGAAGATCTGCTCTATCATCCGCCTCCAAACCCAATGGCTCCTGAGAAACATCACACAACCTCAAAGCACTGATCTCTTCTACCAGAGAATCCATCTCCTGCTCTTGAGCCAAAACTACACTCTTCCGACTCAGAGCATCTGCAACCAAGTTAGCCTTACCAGGGTGATAAGCTATCTCCAAATAATAATCTACCACAAGTTCCATCCACCGCCTTTGCCTCAAGTTCAGCTCGGGCTGAGTGAATATTTACTTCAGACTCTTATGATCTGTAAACACATGTACCTTTACACCATACAGATCTCCAAATCTTCAAGGAAAAATATACAATAGCCATCTCCATATCATGAGTAGGATAGTTGTCCTCATGCTTCCGCAACCGCCGCGAAGCGTAGGCAATCATCTTCCCATCCTGCATCAACACACACCCCAAACAAACTCTGGATGCATCTGTATAAACCACATAGGGTTCTCCCTGCTCAGGCAAAGCCAATACTGGCGTAGTAGTGAACATCTCCTTCAGGCTTGCAAAGACCTCCTCATACTTCTGTGACCATATAAAAAGAACATCCTTCCCTGTCAACTTAGTCATCGGGCCTGCTTTGCTCGCAAAGCCCTACACAAACCTCTTGTAATAACCTGTCAAACCAAGGAAATTTCTGATCTCTGTGGCATTATGCATTCTAGGCCAATCCCTGATAGCCTGAATCTTCATCGGATCTACAAAAACTCCCTCTGTAGAAACAATGTGACCCAGAAAACCCATCTCACGTTGCCAAAAACTACACTTGCTCAACTAGGCAAACAACTTCTGCTCCCGCAGATTCTCCAGAACTGCCCACAAATGCACTCCATGCGCCTCAGGACTCTTAGAAAATACCAGGATATCGTCGATGAAGATGATGACAGACACGTCCAGAAACTCCTGAAACACGCTGTTCATCAACCTCATAAATGCTGCTGGCGCGTTAGTCAACCCAAAAAGCATCGCCACAAACTCATAATGCCCATACCTCGTCCTGAATGCAGTCTTCCTCACATCTGTCTCATCTATCAGTATCTGAAGATAACCTGATGCCAGATCTATCTTGGAGAACCAAGTAGCACCTCTCAACTGATCCAACAACTCATCGATCCTGGGAAGAGGGTACTTGTTCTTCATATTGACCCGGTTCAAACCTCAGTAATCAATGCACAAGCGGAAACTCCCATCCTTCTTCTTAACAAATAACACCGGCGCTCCCCACAGTGATACACTAGGACAGATGAATCCCTTGCTCAACAAATCCTCTAGCTGCTTCTTCAGCTCTACCATCTCTGCTGGAGCCAGCGTCGTCCCCAGTTCCAGTTTAATCGTGAAAGGATCAGACCAAGATGGTGGTAACCCCTACAACAACTGGAACACATCCTCAAATTTCTCAACAACCTGAATACCGCTAACTGTAGACTGCCCCACTGACTCTGACATTGATATAATAACCAAATAAGCCTCACGGCCCTTCTCGATCATCTTCCCAGCCTGCATGGCTAAGATCACGAGACTCCTCGAAGTCGATCTAATACCCTGAAAAACCAACTTCCCTCTTGGACGCTCAAACTCCACTCTACCCCGATTGCAATCCAAATGTACCATATGGTGATGCAACCAATCCATCCCAAGGATCATCATACAACTCCACTGAACTGATAAGAAAATTCGCTGGCTACGACTCTCCTGCGATCTGAATATCCACTCCCCTAGCTCGTCGAATGACCCTCAGAAATTTGCCTCCCGCAACTCTGACAACTTCTGTACGCTCCCTGGGATCCCCTATGATTTCTACACTCTATGCACACTCCGGAGTAATGAAGCTATGAGAAGCTCCAGAATCAAACATAACATTGGACTTAAACCTGCCCACCAACAAGGTTCCTACACAAACCTCATGTGTTGAGAACCTAACACTTTATCACAGGAAAAAATAAAATCTGAACCTACTGAAATTCACAAAGTTTAAGTACCAGAAATTATACCTGTGATCGCCCCAACAATGGTTCCACCAGGCTCGTCCGTCGTTTACACCCGTGGTGTAGTGACCCTCACCAGGGGTAAAAATCCCAAAAATAAAAGATCGAGGAAATGGACCGGAAAAGACTCAAAAAGAAAGAAGATGTAAAATAAAGAAGAACGACCAGAAGAATTTCGAAGGGCCCTTAGGTGTAAAGAGTTGAGAGTATCTCAAGAGATCCTTGTTACGATTATAAACGTCTCTGGTGGTGAGATTGGAGGAGTAACGAGTTGGGAATTTCTGTGTGTCCCTTGTGTGTTAGAGATGGCCTTGAGAGGCGGGTATGAGTTAAAAAAAAAATGTTTAGAGTATATTTTGGGCGTTGTTCGGTCTATTTGCGAGTTTAGATCATCGAGAGGAGTCGAATGGATCTAACCTCACTCGCTTGGTGTAGTTTAAATTGCTTCCGCTATTGTTTCCGGCTGCGTTGCTTTGATCACAAGCTAACCGTTTGCATTGCTTGTTTTCTTTGCTTGCCGAGTAGTTGGGTTGGGAAGGTAGAATCCCGGGTAGAAGAGAGAGGTACCCAGGCTCACTGAGTAATCCTAATCCTAGATTACTCATGTTTTTATTTTTCGGTCTTGCAGGGAAGCCTAAGTGAGTCTAGAGCCGGAGCAAACGTAGGGTACCGGATAGGGTTTTCTTGTGTTCCTTGTAAAACCCTATAATTTCATAAACGATTATGTAAAATTACCCAACTATCTATATATATTACTTTGATGATTTATTTTCGATGAAATATTTTATTAAAGTGATATATACGGTTTCCACGGAAAGCATGGCAAGTTGCAAATGATACTCGGCCTTGTCCGGGCTAACACAACGCACCAGGCCGCGAGGGTTGCAAACCCTAAGTAACCTCAGTTGCGGGTGGAGTTGTACTGAGGAAGACTGGTCGGGAAGTCTGCTGCTTCCTTACAACGACCGGACCACTTCGGTGCAGTTCCCATCGTAGCGTTCCGAGGATGTCCGATGGCCTTCGTGGTCCTAGGACGGTTCGGGGGCGTTACAACGGTGGTATCAGAGCGGTGTTTTCGAACCCGCGAGCACTTGTGCATTTCAAAGTTTTATCGAGTAAATGTGTCGCAAAAACACAAAATATTTTATCCGGTCGTTTGCTTGTCTAGTTTTAAGTTGAACCTTATAATGGACTAAGCATCTTACCTTGTTTCTTGTGGGTGTTAGATGTCTTCAGGCGATTCAGGTTGCGGAGACGGTTCAGGGAGCGAGGGGCCGAGGCATGAGGATTGTGGGCATCACAACGGGTATTTGTTGACGGAGTCAGAAAGTGGCCAAGGGCCAAATGATTCGAATGATTGGGATGAGGACGGGGTGTTCGACGCGGACGACACCAATTGGTCTGTCGAGACCGATCCGTCCGAATGTTTAGAGGAAACAGAGGAGTTGGAAGCTGATCAAGATGATCAAACGATAGTGTTGGAGATTGGTGAGCCAAGTCGTCTTCAAGTACGAATGGACGCGCAAGGGAAGTTTGAAACTATTCCCGTTGGAGATCGTGGAGAGGTGGAGGTGGAGCTCGCCGATAGGTTACAAAAGTTACTGTTTGATCTTGTGGAGGATCAGGGCGAGGATATTAGCCCTGAAAATTATATGAGGGAGTATCTGGAGGCCATTGATAAAATCTTAGACTTCTTGACGGATGTATATGTGCCAGAAGATGACGGTGTTACTAGTGGTGCGAGAGTTGTACCCGAGACCGGTGAAACTAGTGGGGAGCGACCCGCGGAGGAGAAACCCGAGACGGTTTCAAGGATCCTCCTAATGCTTAATGAAATGCGCTCACCGGGGAGAACGAACGAGGACGATGGGGAAGTCGTTGTACCGGAGGCCAAGGGAGAAGATAATCCGACCGAGGAGGACTTTAAGTCCGAAGAACCAACAAGAAGAAGAGAGAAAGTTGTGGAGGTGATTGATATCTTGTCAATTGATGATGAAGGGATTTCGACTTTTGTAGTGGAATCAAGAAATGATCAAGACCCAATGCCAAGGGATCAAGACCGAGAAGGAGAGGCTAGTGTAGAGCCTAGAAAGTATGTGAGAGAACAAGGAGAGTCAAGTCAAGTTGCGAGAAACCAAGGCAAACCAGAACTCTTAATGCCAGGTCAAGTCGTACCAGACCCAGCGGAGCCGAACCAAATTGTGCTAAGGCGTAATAGTCCCATACGAGCTGTGCCATTACAGATGATATTACCGGGGCAAGAAGAGGAGCCGATGGACCGAGATTTGGAGAGGATTGCTAGGACGTATGAGTTAAGGAGTAACGACATCACAAGTAAAGGAGGAGAAGGTGTGAGAATTCAGGGACGAATTCTTATAAGGGGGGGGGGAGAATGTAGTGACCCTCACCAGGGGTAAAAATCCCAAAAATAAAAGATCGAAGAAATGGACCGGAAAAGACTCAAAAAGAAAGAAGACGTAAAATAAAGAAGAACGACCAGAAGAATTTTGAAGGGCCCTTAGGTGTAAAGAGTTGATAGTATCTCAAGAGATCCTTGTTGCGATTATAAACGTCTTTGGTGGTGAGATTGGAGGAGTAACGAGTGGGGAATTTCCGTGTGTCCCTTGTGTGTTAGAGATGGCCTTGAGAGGCGGGAATGAGTTAAAAAAAAATGTTTAGAGTATATTTTGGGCGTTGTTCGGTGTATATTGCGAGTTTAGATCATCGAGAGGAGTCGAATGGATCTAACCTCACTCGCTTGGTGTAGTTTAAATTGCTTCCGCTATTGTTTCCGGCTACGTTGCTTTGATCACAAGCTAACCGTTTGCATTGCTTGTTTTCTTTGCTTGCCGAGTAGTTTGGTTGGGAAGGTAGAATCCCGGGTAGAAGAGAGAGGTACCCAGGCTCACTGAGTAATCCTAGATTACTCATATTTTTATTTTTCGGTCTTGCAGGGAAGCCTAAGTGAGTCTAGAGCCGGAGCAAACGTAGGGTACCGGATAGGGTTTTCTTGTGTTCCTTGTAAAACCCTATAATTTCATAAACGGTTATGTAAAATTACCCAACTATCTATATATATTACTTTGATGATTTATTTTCGATGAAATGTTTTATTAAAGTGATATATACGGTTTCCAGGGAAAGCATGGCAAGTTGCAAATGATACTCGGCCTTGTCCGGGCTAACACAACGCACCAGGCCGCGAGGGTTGCAAAGCCTAAGTAACCTCGGTTGCGGGTGGAGTTGTACTGAGGAGGACTGGTCGGAAAGTCTGCAGCTTCCTTACAACGACCGGACCACTTCGGTGCAGTTTCCATCGTAGCGTTCCGTGGCTGTCCGATGGCCTTCGTGGATGGTTCAGGGGCGTTACACGTGGCGCCTGCTTAATCCGTGCCCCCTGCTGCACTCCAGGCTGCGCCACATGCTGCACCGTTGCCACTGTCATCTGCTGCAACTTGGGACAGTTGGGCTTGATGTGCCCATGCTCCCTACAATGATAGCATACACGAACAACTATCGTCCGAGCACTCCTATGGGGACAGCTATCTTCCTTGTGATCCATGCTCCCACAACCAAAGCACCCTGCACCACTCGGTCTCTGCGTAGCCTCCCACTTCCTCTTGGTTCCCTGCGCAGGCTTGCCGCCCTTGCTAGAACCTCCCTGATGATGAGCCTTCTTAGGCTGCACCGCTGGACTAACCGTCACTCCCTGTGCCCGAATATCCTCCTCAATCTTTGCTGCAGTCTCAACCAGCTCTGCACGCGAAGCATAACTCTGTCCTCTACAATGGACCCTCAAGTTATCACGAAGAGCCCTCATAAACCTCCTGATCTAGGCCTCCTTAGTGATGTCACTATATTTTACCATATTTAAGGCCTTGTTTAGTTCATGTTTTGCACCATATAGAAGTGATTCCTTAGGTTTTATATTCATTTATGTCCAAATATGCACTAAGGATATTTAGAACCATGCATTGCATACATTTGTGCATTTGGAGTATTATTAGGTGTTATTGAGCTCTAAAAGGCTAAGGAAGGACTTGGTATTATTTCTGGAGCTAAACAAGAGGACTAGAAGCATCAAGAACGTAAAAGAAAGCACTCGAAAACAACACTCGACCTCGTACACGGTCGAGCATACAGTCGGATTCATAACGAGCTCCTCAAAGATTGATCCGAATGAAGATCTTCCGTTGCGATTCAGCTTCAGCATCCTTCATGAGAGTTGTAGGACATTGAGTTAAATTTCCAATGCCGGTGGTTTCAAGTCAATCCGAGGTAGTTCAAGAGTTATCCCGATTTTACTGAACAGATATCATCCCAGATCGAAGACTCGAGCTATGTGACGGACCAACCACTCGATCACCCACTCGACCGTGCAAATGGTCGAGTTGACTGAGTCACCTCTCTATTTTGTCTGCTAGCTGAATTAGGGCTTCCCTTCCTTCCTATATATACCTATTGTACCCTATGGCTGCCCACAAGTCATTTTTAGGGAAAAATAATATCTTTTAGCCAGAGAAACCTAGTTTTTACACTTTTGGGAATATTTGCTTTTTTTTACATCATCTGCCACTTTTTCTCTAGATTTTGCATACTTGTTGGTTCCATAACTTTCTGAGTATTGAGAATCTGAGTTTGTTTCTTTGTTCAATATTGTAGATCTCTGTCTTATCTTTCTAATCATGCAAGTTTCATTAATTTTTGGGTTTATGATTCTGTTCATCATGTTTTGTTCATCTGAGTAGTGTGTTAGGATCTTAGGGATGGATAAGGCTGGATAAGAGTTATGCTTGCTAAAACTGATCAAGCTTGATTGTTTAAATATCTCTTCTAGATTAGATGTGCTCTATGCTGTTCTTATATCTGAGAGGGTAAGAATAGATCTTAAGCTTATTAGCATCACACCAATGTTTAAGTTGTTAGATAAAGCTAATGCTATAGATTATCATGCTTAACCTAAGAGATTGGATGTTTAAGGTGATTTTTGACATATGATGATCTGGAATTTAAAGCCTGTTTTTACATGTCTTAGCTAGTGAGAACTAGGTCTAGGAGTGTTTAAGCTTGATTATAGTTATCATGAGAATGGATTAGCAAGTATTAGAAGATCATTTTCTAGAGATAGCTCTTTGTTGATTGAGGTTTGTTGATCAGTTTAGGTAATTATAGCTTGAGTCCAGCCCATGAATTCCATCTCTAGGACCTACTTTGTTTATTGATTTCTCTGTTTGATTGCTGTAATCCGCTTCCTGTTTGATTTATTTGCATCTCTGTTCTTTGTTTTGCTTTTGTTCTTCCGTTATGCATCACTCGACCGAGTGCATACTCGAGCATCAGTTTATTTCCTTTTTTATCTTCTGTTTCATTCCAGTTTTCTTCAATTGCATTTGTTAGTAGTTTTCTTTTGCTTAGCATAGTTTATTGCACTTGTTCTACAGTTTATTTCAACATTAGTATTGTCTTAAGTTACTTTAATCTTCTGCATTTACATTTCTGTTATTAGGATTGTTAGTAACCAAATCATAGTCATTTCTGGCTTAACTTGAATGAATTGATCACATCTTGACTGCTTACATATCACACTCTTTATGGATTGACATCCTTTATGCTACAACATCATAAGGGTATTGAAACACCGTGCATAAATTATGATCATCCATACTTATGTCTGTTTTTCTGATTGTATCATCCATTAATTCATAAGTAAACCTTGAAAAAGACCTTGTTTCAATTGGCCTTGTTGCCGGGGATCAAACCCGGGTCACCCGCATGACAGGTGGGAATACTTACCACTATACTTACCACTCGACCAGGCACTCTGCCGAGCAACCAAAAGCAAACGGTCGAGTGCGTGTTCGAGTACCTAGTCGAGCACCTGTTTAGAGTCTCAAAAATAGAGAAGAAGAGGTGGAAATGGAACTCCCACAGGATCAGAATGAACCTCAAAAGAGAAGGAAGATTGGTGATAGTGATGCTTCCACTACTCAATACTCAGAGATATGGGATAATGCCTCCTGCTGTCCACAACACAACCTTTACAATCAAGACTAGTTTGATCTCAATAGTTCAGAGCAACAGATTTAATGGACTCCCTACAGAAGACCCCCTTGCTCATCTTGATGAGTTTGATAGGCTCTGTAGCCTCACCAATATAAATGGAGTCAGTGAGGATGCCTTGAAGCTGAGGTTGTTTCTTTTTTCTCTAAGAGATAAAGCCCATCAGTGGGAGAAGACTCTACATTCTGGAAAAATCACCTCTCGGATTGATTGTAAGAAGGTATTCCTTGCAAAGTTCTTCACTAGCTCAAGGACTGCTCATTTGAGGAATGAAATTTCATGATTTCTCCAAAAGAATGGTGAATCTTTCAGTGAAGCATGGGAGCGCTTCAAAGGCTACCAGAGACAATGCCCACATCATGGATTCAATAGTGAATATTTGTTGTGTACTTTGTATAGAGGTGTTCTTCCCAAGATCAAGATGCTCCTAGACATAGCCTCTAATGGAATTTTCATGAAAAGAGATGTAGCTGAAGGTTGGGAATCAATGGAGAACCTTGCTTAGTCCAATGAAAATTACAGTGAGGAATATGATAGAAGCTTAAGGGGAGGTTACTGATCATGAATCACCATGGGACTTAGTCATGTCCGTACGGTCGTCCGTACAATGCTCGATAAGGCCGAGTTCTATCAAGACATATGGAAAGGAGTAGAGGCCTGGTCTTCTAAGGCCCATAAGAAGGATCTAGACGTCCTATTGTAGCCGTTAGAAGATAAGGGGGAACATAGTCACGGGTTGGCTTCGTCCTAGGAGACCATGACCGGTCACTATCACCATTGGGATCACCCCTCTCTCTCTCCCTCTTTATGTCTCTATCACCTAGTTGTCGATTCAAATGTGTGTAGCCCTAGTTTGTTCTCCTATTTAAGGGTTGTAGCCGCCATTGTAACACTTACACTAATGGAATTTTATTCTACCATTATTCTCTTTGTTCTTCACTCTCTTCACTAATCTCACTCTCACATTTCTATCTTTACTTCCGCCTAAACTAACATGGTATCAGAGCAAGTTTCTCGATCTTTGATTCTCTAAACTCACTCTTCTTCTTCTTTGCTACTCATATACTCTCATACTCTCGACTCTACTCTCTTTACTCTTTTTTTCTCAAAATATTTACTATGGATAACAACAAACCGATTGTTACTCCAGTGGTGCTCAAAGGAGCAAATTACTTGTTGTGGAAAAGAACCACAAAGACCGCTCTTAGTGGCCGGGGTTTATGGATCCAAGTTGAAACGGACCAACTCCCCAAGAAAGCTATCAAAGAAGACGGTAAGGAGGAAAAGGAAGAAGACAAGGAGGCTGATCTCAAGAAGGAAATCAAGTGGTTCTAAGAAGATCAGACCGTGCTTGCCATTCTCCAAAACTCGCTGGACGCGCCAATCCTTGAAGCCTACTCATACTGCAAGACGGGCAAGGAGCATTGGGAGACGCTTGCGAATGTCTATGGGAACGTGACCAACTTGACTCGAGTGTTTGAAGTCAAGAAGGCAATTAACGGTCTCCACCAAGAAGACTTGGAGTTCACAAAGCATTTTGGAAAGTTCAGGTCTCTATGGGCCGAACTTGAGATGCTCCGACCAAGTACAATCGATCCGGCCATCCTCAATGAGAGAAAAGAACAGACAAGGTCTTTAGTCTCCTTCTCACTCTGAATCCGGCGTTTAATGATCTCATCAAACAGATCCTTCGAGGCGGCAAGTTACCTACACTTGATGATGTATGTTCACAAGTTCAAATGGAACAACGTTCACTTGGCCTGTTTTGTGGTAAGGAGGAATTGGCCACAGCCAACAAGGGTGTCTACAGGCATGAGGACAAGAAGGTGGTGGTATGCGACCATTGCAAGAAGAGGGGCCACATCAAAGACAAATGTTGGATTCTTCATCCCCATCTCAAGCCGGCTAAGTTTAAGGCCAATCTCTCGCAAGAAGGACCAAGTGGTCAGGGTATCGGTGCGGCAAACCAAGGAGGCGCTACGGCTATGGCAGCTTCCTATGGGAATCTTGTGAGGAAATCAGACCTAGAGGCTCTCATCAGATCCATCACCGCACTCAAGGACTCTGGTATCACTTTCTTGGCCTCTAAACCTAGTACATCTCTTGTTGTAGACTCGGGAGCTTCTCACCATATGAAAAGTAACCCAAGTCTTATAAACAACATAAAACCGGCTGTGGGAAATGTAATTATTGCCAATGGTGATCGTATCCTTGTTAAAGGAGTAGGAGACTTGAAACTATTTGATAAGAACTCAAAGGCTTTCTTTATGCCTACTTTTACATCTGATCTTTTATCAGTTAAGAGAGCTACTACTGATCTGAATTGTTTTACTATATTTGGACCTAATAGTGTACATTTTCAGGATACTGAGACTGGAAAGATTCTTGGAGAAAGGGATGCTACAGGAGATCTCTATGTCCTAGGGAAAACTTCATCAAGTCCTTCTAATGTTTTTTCGCTTATGTCAAACCTTAGTAGTATTTCAAGGGATGTATGGCATGCTAGACTAGGCCACCCTCACTCTCGTGCTTTTGAATTAATGTTGCCTAGTGTTTCTTTTGATAACTCAAGTTGTGAGTCTTGTATTCTTGGGAACATTAATTCAAAAGCACGAGTTATCAAAAGATAGAGTTTATGATGCCTTTGTTAATTTATGATGCCTTCTAAAGATAGAGTTTATGATGCCTTTGTTAATTTTCATAATTATGTTACTAATCATTTCAATGCTAAAATTAAGGCACTAAGATCGGATAATGGAGGAGAATACACAAGTCACAAACTTAAAGAACACTTAGCAAAACACGGCATACTACAACAAACAAGCAGCCCATATACGCCTCAACAAAATGGAGTGGCAGAAAGGAAGAACCGACACCTTATGGAGGTTTTCCGGTCGATGATGTTCCACACAAATGTCACCAAGAGGTTTTGGGGAGATGCTGTGATGATGGCGTGTTACTTGATCAATAGAACACCAACAAAAGTCCTACAAGATGTGTCACCTTATGAGGTATTAAACAAAACTAAACCTTCATTGGATCACTTACGGGTTTTCGGTTGTGTTTGTTTTGTCTTGATACCAGGTGAACAAAAAAGCAAACTTGATGCCAAAATCATCATATGTATATTTCTTGGGTACTCAACAAGCCAAAAGGGGTACAAGTGTTATGATCTGACCAACGACCGTACGCTTATATCTCGGGATGTGAAATTTATAGAAAGTCTTGGATACTACAAAAAGAAGGACTGGGAAAGCTTGAAAGACTTATCTCATTCCAACTCGGATCGTGCAGCCAACTTATGTCACCTCCTTGATCATCTTGGCATTACTACACAATCTCCTCAATTGGAACCAAGTGAGGCCAATCACCAAAATACTTCAACATCATCAACACCTAGGGGAACACCACCTAACGTTAGTGATCCCATGGAAGATCTCACCGAGAACGTGACGACTAGTACCGGAGACGTACAAACGGAGCCAATGGCCCTTGATAATGATGGTGGAGATGATAACGATGATGGTGTGACACTTGACTCTCCTATCTCCTAATCAGTCCAGCCTAGGAGAAGTGAGTGCCTTAAGACAATCCAGCCCAGGAGAAGCGAACGCCTTAAGACAGTCAAGCGGGTGTATTACAACAATCAAGCTGTCGCTCATCCTATTCAGGCTGTGTGTTCGCTTGCCTTACTACCACCAGATCATGCGGCTTTTCTTGGGAAAGTGGATGACCATTTCATTCCCCAAACTTACGATGAAGCAAAAAAATATCAAGTGTGGATCGATGCGGTGGCCGATGAGACGGGCGCTATGGTCCGGAACCATACTTCGGACGAAGCCGACTGCCAAAAGGAAAGAAGGCAGTAAGTTCCAAATGGGTATTTACTATCAAATTCCAGAGCAATGGAGACATCGAACGTCACAAAGCTCGCCTTGTAGCTCGTGGATTCACTCAAGCCTACGGTGCTGATTGCACGGATACCTTTGCTCCAGTCGCTAAACTCCACACCGTTCGAGTGGTCCTTTTACTGGCCACGAACCTGTCTTGGGATCTTTGGCAAATGGACGTTAAGAACGCCTTTCTTCAGGGGGGAGCTTAGCGAAGAAGTCTACATGTATCCCCCACCTGGTCTCGAAGACACGGTGGCTCCAGGAAAGGTTCTCCGTCTTCGCAAGGCTATCTACGGTTTGAAGCAGTCTCCTAGAGCCTGGTATCACAAGCTAAGCTCAACGCTTAAATCCCATGGCTTCAAGCGATCGGAAGCTGACCACACTCTCTTCACGCATCGCACCTCTAGTGGTCTTGTGGTAGTCCTTATCTATGTCGATGATAGTATCATCTACGGTGATGACAAGGACGGTATACAAAAGACCAAAGCTTTTCTCCACTCTACTTTTGATATGAAAGACCTTGGTGAGCTCAAATACTTTCTTTGTATTGAAATATACCGTTCTTCAGAGGGTCTATTTCTCTCCCTAAGAAAGTATACTCTTGATCTTTTAAGTGAGACAGGTAAACTTGGTGTGAAACCGGCACCGACACCGCTTAAAGAAGGCTACCAGCCCAAGCGAAAGGGGGAACACAAGAAGAACCAAGATAAAGATGCTCCACTTGATCCGTTGCATGCACCATATGAAGATGTGACAAGATATCGGCGTTTGGTAGGTAAGTTGATCTACCTCACCATTACACGAGCTGACTTGTGTTATGCTGTGAATCAGGTGAGTCAATTTATGAAAGCACCAACCAAGTACCATTGGAGTATGGTGGAACGCATCTTAAGCTATCTCAAGGCGAGCCCGGGCTAAGGCATTTGGATGGGAAAGAATGCAAATACCGAGATCGTAGGATATTGTGATGCGGACTATGCGGGTGATACGCTGGATAGACGATCTACCACAGGGTATTGTACGTTCATTGGAGGCAATCTAGTCACATGGAAGTCCAAGAAACAAAAGGTGGTGTCATGTTCTAGTGTTGAAGCCGAATATAGAGCCATGAGGAAGCTAACTAATGAGCTGACATGGCTTAAGGGTCTCCTCAAAGACCTTGGCATTGAGTCAAAGAAGCCAATCATCATGCATTGTGACAACGAAGCGGCAATTCATATTGCCACCAACCCGGTTTTCCACGAGAGAACTAAGCATATTGAAGTAGACTGCCACAAGGTTTGAGAGAAGATTGAAGAAGGTGTAACACTACCATGCTACACTCCAAGTAAAGATCAACTGGCATACATATTCACTAAGGCTGCATGTTCGAAGGTTTGCGAACATATTCATGGCAAACTTAGGCTTGTAGACCTCACAAGCCCATGATCGACTCCTCTAACACATGGACATCACACTCTTTTTCCCTTAACATAGTTTTGTCCCATGAGGTTTTCTATGTTAAGGTTTTTAATGAGGTGGTGCTTCATGTGATCCAAGCTTAGTCATTTCATTAGACTAAGCTTGAGGGGGAGTACTGATCATGAATCACCATGGGACTTAGTCGTGTCCGTACGGTCGTCCGTACAGTGTTTGATAAGGCCGAGTTCTATCAAGACATATGGAAAGGAGTAGAGGCCTGGTCTTCTAAGGCCCATAAGAAGGATCTAGACGTCCTATTGTAACCGTTAGAAGGTAAGGGGGGAAAATAGTCATGGGTTGGCTTCGTCCTAGGAGACCATGACCGGTCACTATCACCATTGGGATCACCCCTCTCTCTCTCTCTCTTTATGTCTCTATCACCTAGTTGTCGATTCAAATGTGTGTAGCCCTAGTTTGTTCTCCTATTTAAGGGTTGTAGCCAACATTGTAACACTTACACTAATGGAATTCTATTCTACCATTATTCTCTTTGTTCTTCATTCTCTTCACTAATCTCACTCTCTTCACTAATCTCACTCTCACATTTCTATCTTTACTTCCGCCTAAACTAACAGAGGTGTTGATTCTGAAGAAGGGCATAGAAAAGAATTGCAAGCCTTGAGTGAGAAGCTTAAGAAGATAGATAAACTCCTTTTAACCCAGCAGAAGCAAGTACATGTTGTTTGTGAAGATGGGCAGTTTATGGTCCCAATCTATCCTCCCCAACAACTCCAACAAGCTCCTGCTCTAGATCAAGAGATGAAGAGTATGCATCAGCAAGTCCTACAAGGCCAAGCTAAGGGAGATATGGAAACAAGTTAGAAGCTCACAGAGATGAAAAACAAGATAGACTCCACATATGGTGCCCTTAATATCAAGATTGAAGCTTTAACTTGCAGAATGCTTCACCTAGAGAGCAAGAGTGGATCTTTTTCTTCTGGACAACTCCATGGGACAGCAATTAACAATCTAAAGGAGTTTGCCACTACCCAAGCTATCTCTCTGAAAGAACTACCTTCAAATCTCACTGAGGTCAGTGACAACCAAGATGGGGAGGATTTTCTCCAACCAGAGGTGCAGAATGAGAAGAGAACTGAGCTTGAGACACCACTCGACCTCACACTCGACCATGCACACGGTTGAGCACATGGTCGAGTGCTTGATCGAGTCATTGCTCAAAGTTTTAACAGGCCAGTTCGGTTTATTCCTCCTCCCTATCAGCCACCTTTGCCATTTCCAGGACGGTTTAAAGAGCAAATGCTGAAAAGGTACAAAACTTCTATTGACCAGAAAGCAATGATGGTCTGGAGTCATGAACCTTTGTTAGAAGATGCTGAAATGAAGGATAAGTCACAAGTTAAAGAGCTTGAGCAGAAGAAGCCAACTATTGATGGGCAGACTTTCAGGATTGAAGAGAAAGGTCATGAAACTAAGTCTAAAATCTTTGAGGGTGTGAATGGGGTAGAAACAGATATTTTAGGTCACTCGACCTACTGCTCGACCTACCACTCGACCGTGCACCTTAAGTCACTCGGCCGAGTGGTACCAAGTCACCCAGAATGTCCAGACTTCATCCCTAAGCTTCACCAACAACAAGAGCCAAGAAATCCCTTCTCTGATGGTTTATCTGAGCTTCAAAAGATCAACATTCTACATGATTCAGTGAGGGAGTTAACAACTAAGGTCAAGGAGATAAGTGGACAAATTAAGAAGCTTCATGGTAAAGTCAGAAGTTCCTCTCCAAAGAAAGCAAGGCAAGGTCTCAATATTACTAGCAGAAGCACCTCTTTTAGAATTGACCCAGGAATAAGAGGAGCAATGCAATCTTTGAGAACAAAGGGGACTTCATCACCTCTCTATGACCCTTCCAAAGCATAAGAGGGATGCAAAGTCAAGCTTAGAGACTTTAAGTTTCTTGTTATTTTGATCTTGTTTTCTTTAGTATTATGGTTCAGGTACTAGGAAGGGAGCTTAAGCACTTGGTAACACTTTCATAAATAAATCCCATCCTCAGCCCATCCCAAGTAATACTCCAACTATATCTTTGTATATACCATTGCATTTCTTGTTTTTGTGTTGTTTCTTGATTCTTAAATCCTCTTTCAAATTTCTCTTATATAGAGGACTCTGTAATTTAAGTTTGGGGGAGGGTTTGAGATGACATTTGATGTTGTGTTTTGTTTTCTTATTTCAAATTTTTAGCATAATCATGTTAGTAATTGCATTTCATCTATGGCATAGAAAAACCTAAAAATTTGAATTTTTTTGCAAAAATCTTTATAAAAAAAAAAGAGAGTGTTCATGTAGTTTGCATTGCATATTAGGATCTGGATAGTATGTTTCATCTAGGACTGTTTCATATATGCATTAAGGATCTATGATGAGTTCAGTCTTGTTAACTTGTTTAAATTTGCTAGACTAGGATCAATGCCCAAATTAATAGTACTTTGATGCTAGTTGAGTGAAGCATGTTGTCAAAATTGAAGCATGTTATGATTTGATGTCATTTCCTACTTATAAGAACCTAATATTGACTTGTAATTATCTAGTTGTGCATTGCTTTAAACTCATGGATACCATATACATATTTAGATCATCTTTCTCCTTTTTACCACTCTTGTTGATCCAAGTAGCTGATTTCACTTTTAAATCAGTTTCCCCTACCCTTAACCAACACTTCTTTCAAGCCATGTTAATTATTGTGTGTGTGAGGCCTTTTTGGGATTGAGCTTGGTAGAAAGTTTTAGGTTTGAGCTGACAGGAATAAAGCCTTGTGTAGTTCTAGTTTGCAATTTTCAAGCTAGATAGGACTAGGTGGTTTAATTTCTGGGTTTGGGATTTGGTTTGTTTGAAAAAGAAAAGAAAAGAGGGAAAAGAAAAGAATGGGGAAGTATAAGATTGATAAAAGATGGTTCGGGAAAAGAAAAAGAAAGAAAGAAAAAGAAGAGTATAGAAAAAAGCTTTTAAATCTTAAGAAGTAAGAAGAAAAGGGAACCATAGCAAATAAGAAAGAAACCTCCATTCTACTAGAAAGTTCAAATAAGCTCCTAAGGCTTAAAACAAAAGAAAAAAACAGTATTTGAGAAAGGATGAAGATAAAGGGTAGAACTAGGATCATTTGGGATTAGAATGTTAAGATCAAACACTTTGGGTACCTTTGGGTAGACAAGGTTTTGTTCTTGTATGTTTCTAAGTGTTCTTACCTTTAGCATTCTTCTAAAGCTCAATCCATTTTTTATGAGAGAACCTTGATATTGATAAACCCCACTCTAAAGAGAGACCATCATTGTCTCTAAACCTTTTACTACCAAGCCAAATGAGTTTAAGCATTGCATAAGTTGATTCATGTTCTTGTTTAATGAATGTTAAAGGAAATGGTTGAACTGAATGCATGTGGATGTCTAAGGCTTGAATCAGTTAAGGTTGTGATAGGTTTGTCTAAAGTCTTTAAGTAAAGCTCATTCACCTTGCATCATAGTACTAGTAACTTGGACATTGATTCTAGCTAGTTTATTATCAAGCTTTAGGTTCTGAGATCCCACTTTCAAACCTCACCTTCCTACTTATGTCTTGTTTATTTTCTTGAGGGCAAGCAAATACTACTCAGACTCCATAGCACGACTCCCATAAGATAGAAGTCGACTGAACTCTAAGTCCAGCTCCCGCGCTGACCGCGTCCCATGAGATAACTGAAGAAACTGTACCTCCAACCGGTCTAAAGCCTCTCTCGGAAAGTACTTGCGGTTGAACTCCTCCACGAAGTCAGTCCAAGTCATCTCCCTTTGCACTCTCCTAGCAGCCACTGATCTCCACCACACCTGAGCATCACCAACCAAATTGTGGACCCCTATGTCCACCCAAAACTCCTCCGGACATCTCAGAGTCTGAAAGTTACATTCCACACTTGTCCTCCACGCATCTGCAGTAGTAGGATCTGTACCACCAGAAAACCGCGCAGTATCAATGCCACGCATTTCCTTCAACATAGACAAGTAACGACTATGTGCTCCCACATCTGCACCCACTGGCTGTTGCTCCTCCGCCACCATGGTGGCACTACTTGAGCCTGAGCCGGTACCACTGCTGGTAAGCGCTCCAAAGCCGCAAAATTAATTCCAGAGACTCCACCCGCTGGAACTCCCACACCCGAAGTCCTAGCATCACCGGCCACTCGAGCACCAACACCGCCCACTCCAGCCACACTCAAGGAATCCCCTCCTTGACATCCTGCGACTCGCCAACACCCTCAACTGTCACACTCTGGTCCACAGTATCACTAACTGTTGGGCCTCTGCTCCTACCACGACCACGTCCGCGTCCACGACCAGCAACAGCATCACCTCTACCCATCTGCAGTACCATGAACAAAAGACTAAGCAAGTAATTATATAGAACACAGAAATATAAATCACCGTGGAATCACACAGTAGGCTCGAAGAGGATGTTCTAGGACTCCATGCCACGCACAATTGACTAACTCACATAATCAATCAAAGCATGCAAATCCCAAACATCTACAGCACAAAGCCTAGTGAACCCAAACCTAGAACCGTAAGGGCTCTGATACCAAACTGAAACGACCCGATCCGTTTTTTTAATAATAATAAATAATTATTAATAAATATAATAATATTCAAAATCTAAACTAGTGGTCCCATACCCACTAGCCACCTAACCACAAACACACAACAGCGGATAACATAACCAATATCAATAAACCAATAAATATCCAGTACTCAAATAACCAGTATTAATTCATAACAATTAAACCAATATTCCAAACAACATGAATCATAGAACCAGCAACCTAAACCACATTCTAATGACTCAACTCTAGCAACCTAGCAAGCCAGAGAAAATCCAATCGAGTCCCTAGAACATCCTTCTCTTCATCACCTTGATTCCATGATCACACTTTGCATTTACCTACACCACAAACACAAATTGAGATGCATGAGTATTTTATAAACACTCAGTGAGGCGATCCTCCCATCTACTGGGCTATACACACAAGCAACTGAGATACAAAGGTCTAAATCAATCAGCAAACAAAGCAAACAAATCAGGAAACAAACATAGTCTCTCTGGAAGGGAGGTGTCGACCGACACCAGCCAAGTGTCGACCGACACTGGCTCTTTGTGTCGACCGACACTACCCCATAGTGTCGACTGATGCTCGCTCACTGGTGTCGACCGACACCCATTTGGTGTTGATCGATACTGCCTCTGCAATCACGTTCCGCTCGAAGCTAAGAGTCAAATCTCGCTTCCTAACACCTCCAATCCATCCAATACTCAATCCCAAAGCCACATGAATCCGTAGGAACCCTATAGCAACCATAACAAGCAACAAAACACCACAAACAACACCAAACAAGCAAGACAAAGGAAATCTCAGGCTTTGATAAGCCATGGTCATGCACTCACATCTTTACAGGAAGATTCTGACCAACAGCAACGAATCCAACCCTCCTAGCAAGCTTCTAGCTCCTTCCTAGCATCAAATCTCCCAAGAAAAGCCAACAAATCTTCCAGTCTCCCTCAAAATCTCAAGAACAATATGTTTCTCTCTTTTCTCACAAAACAAGAGAACGACGACAAAAAACACCCTTTTTCGTCGACAATACACTTAAATATCTCGGTTCAATGGTTTTCCCTAAACTAAACCGGTCCAAATAGATAGTCATACCAGAAGATCTTGGTGTCGACCGACACTACCCTTGGTGTCGACCGACACCACCCTTGGTGTCGATCGACACCCTCCTCCAAAACACACAGTTTTGGTTCGCGGGCGTTACAGTCCAACACTCGTTATGTACCTCCATCACCTCGGGATTGCATTCCCGCATATTACTTCCAACATACTCCAATGGCGTAAGAGGCGATAATGCTTCAAGCGTAATATAAATCCTTGAGCTCTTCTGTATATACGGTTCATCAGTGACCGGGAACGTTGTCGTTAGTCCAGCTCTTAACCATAGCTTTACGACCAAAACTATAAAATCACATTCTCGCCAAAAATGCAAAAACACATTTTTCCACCAAAATTACAATATCACAATTTTACCACCACAACCACAATATCACATTTTCTCACCAAAACCGTAAAATTATATTTTCCCATTATAACTGCAAAAACGCAGTTTTCCTGCCAAAAACGCAAAATCACATTTTTCGCTAAAATTGCAAAATCACATTTTCCCGCCAAAACCGCAAAATCACATTTTCCCGCCAAACTTGCAAAAATAACATTTTTGGCAAAACCGCAAAAAAAAATATTTCATGAAATTGAAATTTATAAATGTCAAAAATAATAATTTAGTAATTATTTACTTGTAAATATATTTTATATAAGTAACTGAAATTAATGTGGTTAAAATGAAGTCTAAAAAGAATTATATTAACACATACATATTTTAGTCATTATCAAAGTCATTAGATGAAATGGAACTAAACCAAACAAACACATTTTCATTGATATGCATCATCTAGTTGATCTATTTTTTGGCCTTGTTCGTTTGGCCATTTTACATTTAGATGGATCATTTGGATGGAGATGCCAAATGACCAAACAATCTGTTTTTCCCCTTTTGTGATTCTTATCAAGCTTGGTTGAATCTTGAATCTTTTCCTTCTTTTGCAGGTAGTCTTGTGAGTAATTCAGGTCATCGATCTCCTCCTTCACCTTTGAATGGATCCCCTTTTCGAGATCTACAAAACTCATAAGTAATTTATATTTCTCCCTCATTGTTTCATTCTTTACCTTAGCAATTATGATTAAGTTTAACCCAGTTTCTGATTTGTTTCTCATCATGACAGATCTCTTGTTCTTGTCATGTGTTTATGCGATCTGACGCTTCATCTGCATGTTGGTCTCATTACAAGACAAATCTTCAATCTCAAACAGGTGCCTTACATGTGAGTTTCTCTGTTTCTTCTTCAGCTTTTTCTTGTCTTTCATAGTCAGACTCTTCTTTTTGCATTCTTTCTCATTTTTCCTTTGAATCTGATTCCTCTCTTGAACTTGTTCTTCTTCTTCTTTCTTTTGAACTTGTTCAATTCTCTCTCTTGTAGGTATCTTTTTGCAGCAGCCCTTACAGATTCTCCATCTCCCTCATCCGGTGTGTTGGATATTGTTTGGACCCAATCAGATTATATCCTTACCTCTTTCTGATCATTACTCTGATCGAGTTTGATACCTAATGTCTTTTGAATTCCAACTGCATGTTTTTCTTTGTGAGGCAGGAGATTTGTGACAACGCAACAGATAAGCTCTCCTCATGTTCTTTGACTTCTCCTTGTTTTGATTGTACCTTTGATTTCTCTTCATAAATTTGATCATTTTTCAGTATACATTTTCCCAACTCTGCTTTCATAACATATTGAACCTCTCCCAGGCCAGAGTGTAGTCTTACATATTTTTCCTTTGTATTGACGTGAGAAGCATCTCGATCTAGCAGCTCGTCCATACTCGGTGAGTTATTCTTTCTCTGGTTCTCAGCTAAGTTGTTGTATGTTGGTTCTTTTACATCTTCTAGCACTGTTTTGTGGTTCTCAGCTGATTTCTGACTTATCGCTTTGGTTCCTTCAACCTTCTCTCTTTGTTTAGTGGTTGCCGACTCTTTACAACCGACTTCACCTTCATTCTCTTTCTTCGGGTGTTCAACAGGTTGGTATGTCATCCTTTGAAACTATTCTCGGTAATTGTGGCATTGCTGCATATTACTTGATTCCCCTACTTGAATATACTGGTCCATTGTGGGACATGTTACTCCTTTAACCATACAATGTGACAATCGTTCTTCACTTTTCTGTAGGTTCTCAGATTTAACATTTGAATAGACTTCACCATGAGCTCCAGGTCCATTTTCTACCTACCTCTGTGATGTCTCTCCTTGTTGTTTTTTTTTTTGGTCAAACTCTCGTTGTTGTTTTTAATTTTAATTTCTGGAACTCAATTGAATAGCATCCAGTTGTCATGGGTGCGTCGAATAACTTCTTCCCTTCTTGATTAGTGATTGTTCATCTTGATTGATCCATTGAACATAACACCATAGCCACTTTTCATTAGCTGATGAACACTTAGATAGTTGTGTGCCAAGTTAGGCACAAAGAGGACATCTCTTATTGCCCTTTTTCCCGTTTCAGTCATCATTGTGACTGTACCCTTTCCTTTGGCTTTAATAACATCACTACTGCATAAACTCACATGTGTCCTTGTGCTTTTGTTTAACTCTGAGAACCAAATTTCTTCTTTACCCATGTGGCACGTAGCTCCACTGTCAATCAACCAGATATTTTCATTACTTGTGCTTTGGTCATGAATTGATGTAAACAACCCTTCTATTGGTTATCTTGTTCTTGGTCTTGCATATTCGTTTGTGCTTGCATTTGTGGTTCAGCTTGAGCTTGCATCTGAGTTTGGTTATGCTTGAGCCTCCAATCTCTAGCATAGTGTCCTGATTTTCCACATATAAAACAACCTCCTCTTAGTCTGAATTGAGTGTTCTATTGAGAGTTGGCAGTGTTGTTCTTGTAGTAGCATTCCTCATCACTATGATTGTTCCTCTTGCGTCCATTGCACCATTTCTGTTGAGATGACTCAGATCTGGTTACTCTTTTCATGTCTTGAGAGTGTTGTGACCTTTGAAATCTTGCTGCAAACACCCCCTCTGCATTTCCAGTGTTCTTATCATCTAATCTTTTTTCTTGACCTTATAAGGCATTGACTACCTCAGCCACGGTTATGGTTGCAAGGTCCTTTGTGTGCTCTATGACTCCCACATATGAGTCAAACCTCTCTTGCAAGGAGCATAATATCATAGAGACAACCATGCTCTTTGGTAACTCTTCCCCATGAGATCTCATTTCATTTTCCAGCTCAACTACCTTCGTAGTGAAATCTACAATTGTCTCTCTCTCATCTTGTTTCAGGTTGTAAAAGTTATCCCTTAGTCTCTGCAGCATTATCATGGACCCTTTTGTATCTCCTTAAAATCTGAGCTTCAACACCTCCCATGCATGTTTTGAGGTTTCAGCCACAGAGAAGTACTAAAGATCTCCTTAGTAACAACACGAAAAAATAGTTGTAAGGCTGTTTGGTCTTTCATTTCAAGTTCTTCCCATTCCCCTAATTTCTTTTTCTCATCTTGTCCACGTGTGGACAATTTAAGTGACTCAGACACTCCTTCCATTACAATCTTCCACAATCTTTTAGATTTCAGTAAGGCCTTCATCTTTATGATCCACAAGCTATAATTTTTCCCATCACATACTGGAACAACTTGAAGATTCTACATCTCTACTTACTACAGGTAAGAGATTCCAAATTACCTTAAGTTTTAGCTTCTTGTTTCTTGTTGAGCTTCTTTAACTTGGCTTGTGTCTGTTGTATTCTTTTGTGCAGAAAATTCAACTTTACTAACTCCAAGATCGAAGTAGCTCTGATAGCATATTGATTTGTATTGAAGGAAAAGTTTTAGCCGCTTAGAACTTACTATATCACAACTTTCCTTGTCTTGTTTTTACCATTACAACACATATTTATACCACTAGTTTTAGGTTAATTGTTTGCTTACCTAAACCACAAAACATTATCTGTCTATTATACATAAGTGGGCTTAGTTGATTACATGACCCAATGACCTTTTTGCTTTATTCCCTTTTTCTCCCTACGACAGCTTCTTCTTCTTCCTTCGTTTTTGTCTCTTAGTACTTCCAGTAATAGTGATGTCTATAAAAAAGTCACTACAAAAAAAAACAGACAAACAACGATTGCATTATGTAGTCGCGAATTAGTTGCTAAATAGGGTATAACGACCAAATTAGGACTAATCACTATAATTGTAAATTTTTAGTAGCTAATAAATACTCGTTAAATAGTGTCTATTTAATGACTAATATGTGTAGTCATAAACTTAGTCGCAAATATTTACGACTATGTTACGACTAGTTTATGATTAATACAGTATGAACATGATTAATTGTAGTGTAATTGTAACGTAGTCATTATTTTTTTTTACTAAAGAACTACTACTTTAGGACTACACAACATGAATAGGAACTTTTGTGGTCTAATCGGTAACTCCTATCTATTTCGTGAATGATAAAATATTTCTATTTATATCTGTTAGCAAAAAAAAATTCTAAAATAGCACTAAAACATATTTAATGGACAATTATAACACATATTACATAAACTTCCAAAATAGCATGATTTAACAAATTGCAATATTTTAAATTAATTTTTAGATTTTTGTTTTTAGGTTTGGATTCTCAATTTTACATTTAGATATAGTTTCGAGGGATAGAGTTTAATATTTTAAATTTAAAGTTTAATTTTGAAATATGGTATTATTTTTGGAACTTTAGAGATGTTATGCTAAATTTGGAAATAAAACTTATTTTGATAATTTATATATTTATATATTTTTGTAGCGGTAAAGCAAAAAATAAATCAATATCTGTTTTTTTTTTTTGTCAACCATTAGGCCACAACTGGCCTGCCTATTAGCAAAATCCCTACGTTTGTAGGGAGCAGAACTCGATCCCTGGTGTGATGGTGCATACTACAAATAGAATTACCTCCTGCCACTGCACTAAGGTCACTTCACAATCAATATATGTTTATACATACACTTTTATTAGTGTCGGCCGGAACTTATGTGAAACACCTTAAAATATCTCACCTGCGGGCATGAACACTAAATATTAGGCCCGTTAAAAAATGGACCTTGCGGACCTAGCTCAAACGGATTGCGGGTTTTAGCGGACTATACCCGCAGGTTGATGGGTCGGCCCGCGGTCTTCAAATATTAAATAAAAATAAATATATAATATAGATACATAACTATCTTATTATATAAACCTTGATGACAATATTACTTATTAACAAGATCGTGACACGTGTCAATTATATCATTCAGATGTTGACACATGTCAATTCATTATTAAAATTTTAAAAAATAAAAATATAAAAATTCGAAACCTAACCTAAAAAGGTTTTGTATAAAAGTAAATAGATAAAATAAAACCTAAATTTATTTAAAAACTAATTATAATATAATATATATATAGATATATACCAAAAAATTTAAAATTATAATATTGTTTACTTATTTTAATTTTTAGTTGCTATATTACAAGAAAAAGATTACTTTTTATATAAGATAAAAAAAATGATTGTGAAAATTATACAATTAGTTACTGTTTCTAAAAAAAATGTAAATACTCACCTTTACATAAAAAAAAAGATTGTTGAAGTAAAAAAAAAAAAAAAGATCGTCTCATATTTTTTTCACCAATCAAATAATTTATTCAAAAGACTGCTATTGTAATATATATGATAGGAGTATGTAAGATTAAACGTATGCGTTTTTGTAACTATAAAAATGTTAAAGTGAAAAGACATATAATAGGTTATTTAATGTGTTCATAAAGATAATGTGTTGGTAGTAGTTAAGACTAAAGAGTATATTTTAATAATAAAATATATTTGCGGGTACAAATAAACTTTTAGTGGTAATGTAGACAGTACATTTGTAAATGGTATACATAAGTGTATTATAGCAAAAAAAAAAAACAACTATTTTCTATAACTAAAAGTTCATCTCTTTACTTTTTATACATTGTTTTTTACTTACAAAAATTATTAAATATATATTCTTTGTTAAATTTAATTTAATTTAAATACTTTTGAACTCATCAACAACTATTTTCTTTAACTAAAAGTGTATCTATTTTTTTTCAAACAAACAATAAAGTAAAAGGAATTTCTTCGGTAAGTTGCCCAAGCCAGAGGGAAGGGGTTTACAAAAGAACTTCAGAGATAAGAGAATGCGAAACACGGGCAAGATAATTCGCCTTCAAATTTGTCGCATGCGGGATCCAAGAGATGGAGAATAGTGGAAAAAACTCCAACGAATTAAACTCATCAAGCAAGTTGAAGAAGGATGGCCAATATTCAGGGGAATGCATCATAGTGAGTAAACTCAACACGTATGCGCTCCATGGCCCACAACAACGCTTCTAACTCTGAATGTAGGGGAGAGGGGCTCTGTCTTAGACACTTGGCCCCCAACAATGAAGTTCGCTCCTCACCAACGCAACACTTCCAGCCCAATCATGAATGCTCATTGGTTGCTTTCCAAGAACCATCAATTTGACAACAAGGTGAAGAAACATCCGAGGACGGAGATGGAGCCGACATGACCGCCGTAAAAGATAGCGCCTCTTTCCAAGCTAACTTATCGCCCAAAACCTGAGCAATTATATAATTTGTCTCGATCTCTAAACTTTAATTTTTTTTATGGCCTTCCAGATTGCCCATAAAAATCATGGTAATTGAAGATGTTGATCAGGATCACCTTGTACATCCCTCCAGAAAACAAAATCCAAATTTGAGTACACTGACTAATATGGAAAATCTCCTGATGAGACCGGAGTTAGAGATAAATCCTAAACTTCCCAAGAGTGAGGGCATTCAAAAAAAAAGTGATTAATATTCTCAACTACAGAGTCGCACCTTTTACACCAGATATTTATATTGGACACTTCAGTGTATCTATTTACTTTTATAGATATTTTTTACTTACTAGAAATACTTACTTTATATTCTTTGATAAATTTTATTTTATTTTTAAAATTTTAAACCCGCACATCGGGCGGGTCCTAATCTAATTTTAATATAATTTTAAATATATATCTTTTAAAAATATGTAGTAACACAAATAAATTTAATGAAAAAAATTAAAACATCTCTAAAAATTAATATAAACATTGATTTTATTTAAAATTGTTTTTTTTTAAATAGTATTTATTAATTTTATGTCATTTTAATATATTATTTATTAATTTTACTTTATTTTTAGTATATTATTTAGGCAAGTGGACCAGCCCGCTAACCCGCTGAGCTTAGCGGATTTGGACATAACTTTTATATCCGTGGCTTAGCGGACCGGTTAGTTGCGGTTAAAAAAATAAAAATTTCCCACTGCGGACAGCCCAGATGTAGGCGGGCAGACCCGTTTGACACCTTGTTAATTGGTTTGTGTTTACACCGGATGTTTTTAATTAGAGTTGAAAATTTACAAATGGGCCGATTGGACTTAGTACCGGGCTGATCCATCTGGAACCCGACCCGGTTGGTGTGAAAACCCGAAAGGTTGTCACTTCCCTTTTTCACCCTAAAACGAAAAGACCCTAGTTTAGAAGCACGTCGGACATCGTCAAAAAAAGAAGCACGTCGGAGTTGGGAAGATCAAGATCTGCAGACATGGCGGACGAAGCGAACAGAGCTGTAAGTTCCTCTTCCGCTCAATTTCTTGAATCGGATCCGAATCTTCAAAAAGATGTTGCAGAAAAATGGATTTCTAATTTGTTAAGTGACAGGCTTTTATGGAGATTCAAGCAAGCATGATTGAACTCACTGGGAAGCTGAAGCAGGTGAATCCTCCCTTCCTTTGTACTATCGCCTTGCTAATTTAATTAGTTATCTCTTAAATCGTCGGCTACATTTTGATTTTCCATCTACTGTGAGGTTGTTCGTTTGAGAGACTATGCAATGATGTGACCATAGTTTTAGAATCAAACATGAAAAGTGGTTCTTACTTGTGACTTGTGATTTTTAGTGCTAGATAGATTCTGTAACTGCGTTATGAATATGTTTCAGTGTCACGTTCCTACTTTGAAGTCCCCAGTTTCCAAATTGTAGAACTTTGTTTTGCTTGTGGTTTGTGTTAATATGATTTTGTATTTCTACAAAGAATCTTAGCTCTATCTATCATAAAATAAGATGCCACTGGAGATATATAGAGATGGCAAAAATCATAGACATCACTATTACTGGAAGTACTGAGATTGGCTGTCGTAAGCCATTTTCATGTGGTGGGTAATTTGGTTTGGTGTTGAAACTGACATGTGTATATGCTTGGCTTTTTTAGGTGCAGAATCAGATGCGCAACAAAGAGGGAGATAAAAAGCGAGCTTTCTTAACCTTGGAAGAGCTGCGGCCATTGCCTGAAGATACAAACACCTACAAGTCAATAGGCAAGTATTTCCCTTCTCTGGTTACATAAAGGATAGTAGCTTTTTGGTTTATCATGTCTAACTTGTGTTATATTATTCTTGTTTTCAGGAAGAACGTGAGTGGTTAATAGTCCATCCAACTAGGACCTTGCGTGAGTTTTGAAGGGCTGATTATAGTTTGCTTCATATATGATGAACAGGTTTGTTCTAGAGCCCAAGGCAGTGCTGCAAGCTGAACAAGAGCAAAAACTCAAGGACAGTGAGGCTGCCATTGTTTCTCTACAGGTACATCATTCCCTCTTTCAATGAAAGATAGATAATCTTTGATGAGTGAAAGGGCTGATGGGTTGTTAGGATATCATTAAAATGCTGGTTTACATAACCATGTTTGCGGGATGATTGTCAGACATCAAAGGAGTACTTGGAGAAGCAAACAGCAGAGGTGGAGAACAACTTGAGGGAGCTGTTGCAGCAAGAACCAGGCATTGCTCGACAAATAATGTCCATGTCTATGTAACTTATCCTCCAAACCTTGGACAAAAAAGTACACTCAACACCTTGAACGACCCGTGAGTTTTGGTGGTTCTGCTTTACCAGGGCTTAGTTTTGGTGGTCTGCTTTACAGGGCTTCTGGGATTGAATTGAAACCATAAGAAATTAAGAACGTCTTTGTAAGATTCTCACATTTTTTTTGTCTGATCAGAATTATTATAAAAAGTATCTGGTATTTTTTTATGACAGTGACTAACATATATATATAACCAATAAATTTGCAATTTTTTTACCTCACACAAGACGTCAGTAGATTAAAAATAATGTAAATGAAATCAGTGTTACAATAGTCAAACTCGGTGTAATGTTCTTTTCAGTAAAAACTTAGTTGACCAATCAAAAGCATGGGAACAACAAGTGTCCAAAGACATACACATACATATCAAACCCCAACAAATACATTCCCTCATGTACATGATTTTACACTAACTCTCAAGGAAATCATAAATCATAATGTCTTGGCATCTAAGCAGTCCACTTAAGATGTCCATAGTGTTGGCTACTAACGTCTAAAGCCGTTCCCAAGAAAAACCAATTCAAGACTGATTGACGTAAAGAACAGGAACAAGTCCTGCCATCTTCCCATCTCTTCCAGGCCGCTTCTTCTTTACCTGTCATAGTTTATAAGTTGATCACGGTTAAGTTTAGGTTTTAAAAATCTCTCCTCCTCACATGACTCATGTGCTGTCTCTCTAAATCAAGTATTACTTACGTAAAACCAGCCATCAACTTCATACTCTATCTCCAATTCCTCCTCTGCCGTCAAGTTTAGCTGCAACATACCCAAAGGTGTTTTAATGCTTACATCATAACACATCTTTCCAGGAATATAGATTACCGCATAGGTAATAACGAATGGATAATATTGAACCACATATCTCTGAATCATTTAACTGGTGTTTGCACAACATACCAAAGGAGAAAGACAAAAGCACGCTTACCTCATCATCTCCTCCTGCGGTGAAGTCATAGAGCGCTGTTCCAAATCTTGTACCAGTAGATTTCCTAGGTTCTTCATCATCTGATTCATAACTTCGAGAACCAGACCCTGCTACAGGGTTCTCAAACGATTCACGACTTTGTGGCTCAGAATATGAATAAGGCGGAGGAGGCTCTTCTCTAATCTGAAAGGGAGTGAAGGAAGAATAAGAAATGGCCATGCTAACAGAGAATCAGCCCATTTCACAACATATACAAACACAGAAAAGAATATCAGCTTACTGGGGAACCATAGCCTTCATATGTGGACTGGTATTTGCTTCCACCCGATTTTGCCTATTTGAGTTACCACATTCATATAGTTAAAATTAGTTGGCACAAAATACTCCATGAGTTCTTATGATCAAAAATAGTTCAGCGTTCTTTATGCTTAAACTATACTCATGCCTTTTCCTTTTAAGACACAACTTGCATGCATATCAATATCTCTGGTTACTAATGTTTATGAAGAACAGACTTGAGGAACATTTTCACAGATATTTATAATTCGTCACTGAAGCAGAATTAGTTTTCATATTCTATAAACTCACTGAAACAAGCTTTTTTCTTGGTTCTCGGTTTTCATTGTGACTAAGACTTAAGACATTTAGAAATAATCAACTGAGTGACAATATTCTAGAACCAAATCATCGTATAACTACAGGAGACTCTTTGGCCCATACTAGGTGGTAATACAGAATGAAATTAAAGGAATAATTTGTGTACCCTACCGTTGCTTGTGAGGAAGGCTTTGAGCTGAACAATGATGGGTAGTTCATTCCACCAAAGTGAGATGATATGGAACTTTCCACTGATCCAGTAGAATCTGGAGACGATGAACCTGATCTAGCATCTTCTTCCTGTAAATACAACAAAAGTCATGTTTTAGCACCGCTATAACAAAGTCATTTTGAAGAAAGCTCTGAGATGGATAAAGCTAACAGTATACCTCCAATTCTGAAGTTTCTAAAAGAGTCTTAGCCCACATGTCATCATAGCCAACTGAAGGTCTAGAGAAGACATTCTCCTCCTCAACATCTGGTGCATCTGTTCCGACTCCAGCAAGGAATTCATTGACCTGACAAGTATTAAATAGGTCTTAGTTTCATTTGGAGAAATAAAATAGTATGTAGCATCTATGATGTAAATATGTATGAAAGAATACCGGTAAATCATAAGTTCACATGACCCGATAATCAGATTAATGGATTAACTACTACTCAAGCCTTAATGGCATGTAATGCAAGTAGAACCACTATCTACTTTTAATCGGAAAATTCAATACTAAAACTTGTCATCACAAGTGCAGTTCCAAAGCATTCAGTATTGACCCNTAAGAGCTTGAATTGCAACAATTCGGACCTGTGTATGAAAGAAACATTAAAATTAGGCGGGAAACTGTAGAATTAATACTCATCTTTGTAGCGTGTCCTGACGGCATAATCATGTCTATGCTTCAATAAGACTCTAACTAAAGTGCTAGGAAGAACATCATATATTGAATTAAGAATCACAACTTATAAACAGCGATTTTCTATAACAGTAAAGGTCTGGACAGTAATGAAGCTTTAAATAGAAAGAGAGACCATACAAGATCATTGAAGTCAACTTTCATTTGTTTACATTTATAGTTTCTGGTCAGGCACAATTACTCCAGGTTTCAACTTTTGTTTCATGTAAAGAAAAAAATGAAACCTTAAAAAGAATCAGCTAGTAAAACCTAGATAACCAGACCATCCAATTTGTCCGCACTTAAAAAAGGGTCTCGAGCTATGGTCTTCGCTCTAGAGTGTAGCTACAAATAGAGAAAGGTGCACCACATGTTTACCAGGCAAAATGCTCCCAAACAAGGTTTACGATCAAAGACTTAATACAATCAGGTCATATACATATTGATAAGAATGTGGATAAAATATCCCACATTGGATAGAAGAGGAATAAATCAAAGGGCACCCAAACCCTTAAGCTAGCATTTATAGTGAGTTCTATCTAAGGGTTTTTGTGGGTTTGGTTTGTGGCCAACTCCTTTGACAAATTGTCCAATTAAAAACAATAAAATTCAAAAAAAAAATATATATGACCAACAAAATATAGTGGTATACCTCCCAGCTTCCACTAAAGGCACATCTCTGGAGGCGAGTTAATGCACCAGCAAGGGTAGGATTGCGAGAACTGGCAGCGGCAACCATTTTATCTGCATCCAACATCATAAGTGCAGTGCCCGGTGGAGTTGCAGATTCCCAGGCGTATTCAGAAGCGGCGTAGTTTGCATTTTCTCCAAGGAACCATACCTGCCATAGTATTAATGCATGTAAGGTGTTGAAAAGGTAGCATTCTGAGAAAAAGATTACCAAATGCATGTAAAACAATCTGAGGAATGCTTACTGCTGCTTGCACCAATTTCTGCAGCGCGAGAGCTGACTTGGGATCTGATGCAGAGACCCTATCAATTGATGTCAGTCCTGCCATGGACCCCGGCTGTGGAGGTGGTAAATCGAGTACTATCGTGACGGCTTCCAGAGCTGTGTGCTTCCCGTCAGGACCGGCTCCAACAAGACATGTCTAGAAGTGGATCAATAAATAAATTGTATCAAATAAAGTACTAGAGGTAGCAAAAATTCATCACCATATCCCACAATAATTTGAGCCTTACAAATATACTTGCAATTACTTATTTTTTTCCACATCTATCGCTACCAAATATTAACTAGACAAGCATACAAACTTCAAAATGTATTAAACGCAATCAAATATGAAACAGGAGGATTATACAACANGGAGTTATTAAAACTCCAAGTCCTGTACCACTAGCTCCTTGGTCTTCCCCATTACTCAAGTGCATTTCAGAAAGTTGAGATTGCACACCACCCTCTGCCAAAGTGTACAAAAACTCGTATATCTGCAGCCTGAAAGGTTCACCAGATCTAATAGCTATCGTAGTAAGAGCTTGAATTGCAACAATTCGGACCTGTGTATGAAAGAAACATTAAAATTAGGCGGGAAACTGTAGAATTAATACTCATCTTTGTAGCGTGTCCTGACGGCATAATCATGTCTATGCTTCAATAAGACTCTAACTAAAGTGCTAGGAAGAACATCATATATTGAATTAAGAATCACAACTTATAAACAGCGATTTTCTATAACAGTAAAGGTCTGGACAGTAATGAAGCTTTAAATNATAAATTGTATCAAATAAAGTACTAGAGGTAGCAAAAATTCATCACCATATCCCACAATAATTTGAGCCTTACAAATATACTTGCAATTACTTATTTTTTTCCACATCTATCGCTACCAAATATTAACTAGACAAGCATACAAACTTCAAAATGTATTAAACGCAATCAAATATGAAACAGGAGGATTATACAACAGCTGTAAGTAAGTATCAATAGCTTTAGAATTAAATAAGGAAACAGAGTATACCTTCCAAAGCAGCTGTAAGACATCAGCGTCGATTTTCCCCGGAACTTTGGTAGCAAATATTCTGGCAATTTCGAGAAGAATAACAGCCATATCTGGAGTTGCCTGTGAAAAAATAATAAAACGGAGTCAACTAGACAGAAGAAAACAGTGCACATTTTCACTCTTCAAATATTTGTTCAAGTTAATCATCCGTTTCATCACAGCCGATGAAATTTGTCACAAGTTCCTAGGTGTAAACTTTTTCTGCCAGATACCTCTTGTTACAAATCTAAGAAATTAAAGAGATTCCATACACAAGAAAACTACTACAAACGTCCTAGTTATAGGATTTTGGACAAAAAACAGAGCTGCTAAAACTTGTAAGCACTTTGCAAATACAAATCAACAAGTGAAGAAAATATCGTACTTACCTTAAAGCGAGCATGCAAAGTAAGCAAAACATCATTAACAAGAGCTGCGGGCCAAGCAGGATCTGAAAGCTCTGAGGCAATGATTGATTTCAACTCATCCAACGATTCATCCGGACTTTGCATCCATATCAATGCTTTGATAACCATTGCCCGGACATACACGCACTCGCATGCTACTGTTGTTCGAACCACCTCCATTAATGCAGCCAGTAAACTTGCAATTGTATCATTGCGACCAGGCCCTGCAGATATGGATGATGTTCTCCGAATTCCTGTAATAGTCAGAACAAATTTAATTGATAAAAATAAGGGTAAACATGTAAACAAAGAGTGGGAAAGAAGGTAATTTCACGGTGATTTTGGAACAAATTAAAACTCGAAAATTGGAAAGAAACCCTACATCGGTAATATAGCTCGGTAAAGGAAAATCAAAGTGATAGGAAAAACATGTTCCTTTATTTAGGTTAGAAGAAAAGACATGTAAACCATCATATTATTTTGTACGGACATCTGAGCATTGAGTTCACTCACATTTGTAGTTTTGTTACAATTAGAGCTACAATAAAATAGTCAGATAATATTGAAGCACCATCCAAGCATAGATGAAATGACTTAATTCACATTTGTAGTTGGTGTATAATAATACAATAAAAAGATTGTACTCATGGTAAGAGGGTAATGATAATGTACCTTCTGGGTGAGAATTTTCATTGGTCTCACCATCATCTACAGCGTCAGAAAATGCATTTACATGAACGGATTCATCAATGTCCTGTAATCCCATAGCAAATGCTGCTGCCCTGCTCTTTCCCATTTCTTGGACAACCCTTGCTGCTGCATGAAGTACTGGTCTTGAGAAACTGCGAAATGAGCTCTCTAACCTGAAAGAACAAGATCAATTAGCAAAGAACACTTCGTTATAAGGATCATTACAATCCAAAGCAACGTTCTAGTGAAGAAAGGGATCCATAAGATCTGCAATTCTAGATATGGTCTTCCACCAAGCTAGGATTACCTCCTCATTACAAGCTTAATAAGAGGCTGTGGACGCTTAGTTTTGTGAGATTTATCCTTGTATGACAAGGATGGTGCTTCTGGTAACTTAAGG
>NC_025699.1:20022578-20035956 GCF_000633955.1 Camelina sativa
GTAATGGTCACATAAATGATAGTTTGCTTGTGACTGGTATCAAGGGTACGTCTCATAAGTGGACCAATTTGTACAATGCAACTAAGACTCATGTTGCAGAGACTTCTTTATAATTAGAACAAGTAAACATGACGTAACCAACAGACAAATTAACTTTAAGAGATAAAAGGCCTAGAAAGTATACCTACTGGAGACGCAAGCTTTTCTGCAACAAAAAGATCAAGAGACACAGATCAAGTTTTCAATGACAAATAATTTTGTGTCTACGCGTAAATAGAATGGACAAACAATTTTAGGGGGAACAGAACAAATTATTCACCTAATGTCATTGCTACTGTATAGGGGTCTCTTGTGGCTAACTCAGATAGAATCTCCAGCGAATGCCTCACCGCAACAGGATCAGCAAAGGAAACACTGCAACATAACAATGAGAATGGCAGAAAAAGTGTTCAACATACAGCAAAATTATGAATAGACTAAAAAATTGCTCTTTTGAGAACCATCTATAATTAACTCCAATATCATCACTTCAGAAAGTAGAAAGAACCCAAAAAAAAGTCTTACCCCTGGGCTGCACGATGCAGAAAAAGTGGATTTCCTGGATCAATCGGGAGTCTTCTCAGTGCACTCATAGCGGCGTATTGCAAGTTACTCCGCATAATCGACTAACAAAAAGGAGACAGAACGCTTAAGTTAATAACAAAGTTTAAGTGTTAACAAGTTGATCATTTGGCTTACGGATAATTTGATACAAGAACAGAATTGTAATGTTTTCAAGAATGGTTTTATCAATTCAACGTTTAACTCAGAGCTTAAAAAGCTGTTGCTAATAGCCAGAGTCTCCCAGATGTGCAAAGTCAAATCATTAAAGAGTAACTATGGTATACTGCCAAGTGCATAGTAGCCATCGACAAGAATTTTGAGAAATCTATACCCCACAGCATGGCAAATAACAGAAAAGAAAACTATTAAATGCAGGGAACAGTACTTCTATGGAAGCCTTGTCTTTTACTGGAGGAACCTAAGAGTTGAGAAACATACATCTTTATCACCCCCTTTTGTCCCAAAGACCCCTTTCTTTCGTTTATGCGGAACATCACCAACCTGAAAGGACATGAAACATATGCTTTAAAGCTGAAACTAAGGTTAAATCACACTGAGCGCAGAAAATGAACTACGCCAGGGCTTATGGAAAATAAACAAAGCATCTTGTTGAGAGCATCAGACAAACCTTATCAAGGATGCCAAATACAATCTCATACAATTTTGACAAAAGCTCAGAATTGCCTGACGGTGAATATGTCAGAGCTTTTAAAGCTTGCAGTCGTCGAGCATGAACTGAAGAAGAACACATGATAAGGTTAGAAATTCATCACCATTCCAATGACAGTTGGAAAGTTGCAAGAGAACGCTAACAAAGTAGGAAATCAAGTTCTCTCCACATGATGCCGAACTGTTAATTGTTATTTTCTGTCTTAGATGTTGGTTCTCACTTCCATAACCCCCAAATTATTCCACACCAAAACTAAAACCACATCTTACAAAACTACATTTTTGCATCACTGCTCTCAGTATTTGGGTCCATTTTAGAGAAATTACAAGGTTACTGGGATATTTCCTAAGAAACATTAAAAAGCAATACAATTATAAAGATAAATCAGATTTCGACAATCCTCAAGACTCCAGTAAAAGCAAAATTTCACAATGAGATACTGACATGGCACTCATCCTCTAAAGCTGAAGATATATATATATATATATGTAAAAGAAAACACTAAAGGCTGAATCTGAAACCATGATGACCAAATGCGATGGAAACTCACATTCGAATTCAGAATTTGTAGCTTCGGTTGTAAGTTGATTCACTATCCGAGGAACAACATCAGCTCTTGTGACTCCTCCACCAGCATCAATATCTGCTAGAGCATCCCAGTTTGGAGTGGGGATACCACCCCCTGGAGTCATGCCCGTATCAGACAAAATTCTAGCTAAGTAATAATAGACATAGCGTAGCACATTCCTGTCTTCACATTGCTGATTAAGCTGTATCAACAACAAGAGAAAAAAAAGAATGCTAAAAACCTGGTGCCTCTCTTTTGACAGATAGTATTCAAAATGCACATTTTTTTTAAGATTCGTGTAACATCAATGGGTAAAGGAAGAAAAAACAACTCTAATCGAAAGAATAATATGTAGATGCACCATGTTAGAGTTAAAACAAATAATACGAGAAAAAATACAGTATTGATCTGAGAATAACTGGTTGTCAAACTAGCAAAGAGTGCCACATACCATAAGAAGAGATGGGGCCAGAGAAGGATCAACGGAGTTGTACACAGCAAGCTTAGGGAACACGTGATTCACTAGTTGTTTCTGAGAACTTTTCTGCTCACTCGTGAAAGAAGAGAAAAGAAGAAACATTCAGATACTACTTTGACCAACAGCGGTTTAAAGACAGTAAGAACACAAACTTAACCTGATCCAAGGTGGCAGCTAATTCGTGAATGCTCCTTGCAAGTTGCGAATAGGAAACTGGCTGTGAAGTCATTTCGAACATTAAAAATCAAGTTAACTACACCGAAGAACAAGAAATAAGTAGATTTTGTTCCTCTACTATTCTGCTAACATCGAACAACGACACAGAAGTATATTGTATTCCTCCTATTAACAGTTCAAATCTACAAGTAAGCCTTCCAAGAGTTATGTTAGCTCCAATAGTCCAGGGTTCACTTTGCATAACAACTAAGGGAGCTCAAACACACAAGAGAAATGTGCCAAACAATAGTCCACAACAATTGGCACCCAAAATTCAATTTATAGATCGAACCTTCTTTTTCTGTCTCTGCCTCTGTGGCATGATATTAGCCTTAACAGGATTCAGTGCAGCTTTGGCAACAGATATAGTGTCGTTCTGGATCTGCATCAAAGTGGCTCTCTTCGATTTCTTCTCACCCAGCGTCGTCTTCGTCGACATTGGATGGTGCAGATGTGAAGCCGCCGATGCGGAAGCAGGAGATGGCTGAGACGCCGTGGAAGAGGCGGATGAAGAAGTAGATTGTGCAGGAACCGGGGTTGGATCTGCCGAGATCAGATCCATTAGCGTTTTACCAGACGATTCCTGTAAAACATGAAAATGGAATAAAGGTAAACTTGCATTCGTATCTTGGCCTATGAAGCGTAGAAGAAATACGGTGGAGATCCGGCGATGTTTACCGCCATAACTAGTGGCAGATCGGAGGAGGGCTCTCGGAGAAGATTTTAGTGACGGGCGATTCAACAAGGCAACGCAACTTTAGAATTGAAGAAAATAAAATCAATTCTTAAAAAGTTTTGTTGAATTGTCACGAAGCACGTGAGATGCGCATGATCCTTTATTTGTCTTCGAATTAGGCAATTTAGCCACGGTTCGGTACGACGGGGAGAAATTCAAAACCCAAAATATGGGAACACTCTATCAATTTTTTGGGAAAAATATCATTTAAACCATCAAGTTTCAAATTGTGGTCATTTAAATCATAAATTTTATTATAGGCCATTTAAAACATTAATTTTACTAGCTCTTTTAAACATTAAGTTTTGTTGACCAAGCCAAAAAAGACATGACGTTAAATTCGATAACCGAGCAACTAACTGACGTTATTCTGCCGTTAACACTATCTGTTAGTGACAAAACGGTGTAATTTTGATGAAAATTTTAGTTCGAGAAAAATGTCATTTAAACCATGATCTTATAAATTAAGACCATTTAAACCATAAATTTCAAATATAGGTCATTTAAACCATGAACTTTGTTGTAGACTATTTAAAACATCAACTTTCATTGACTGAGAATTTTTAGACATCAAGTCAAACTATTAAGTTTGCTAACATGTCTTACTTCAGTCGATCACAAAGGTGAATTCAAGGATCAAGATCACAAGCACAAAAAACATTATAAGGGGTCACAAGCAAAAGCACAACAAAGATGCAGTAAAATAACGCATCGAAAACCTAGAATCTTAAAGAAAGTAATTAATTCTATGAAACTAAAAGAAAGTGATCAATCTTTTAAACTCCAGTGTGACATCCTAATAGCTAGAAAAAAACTCAACACACAAACAAAAACACACACAAAAAAAACACGACAAAACAACCAAAACTGAGTACTACACTAAAGACAAAATATGCTAAAAGCACCATATATCACTTGTTTTATTAGCATAACTAATGTCATGTCGAGTTTAGCTTAGTCAACGAAACTTAATCTCTAAAAAGTCTCATTCATTGAAAGTTGATATTTTAAATAGCCTGAAACAAAGTTCATGGTTTAAATGACTTAAATTTGAAAGTTTATGGTTTAAATGGCCTCATTTTAAAAGTTCATGGTTTAAATGGCATTTTTCTCGAACTAAAATTTTTATCAAAACGATATCGTTTTGTCACTAACGGAGAGTGTTAACGGCAAAGTACCGTCTGTTAGCTTAGTTATCGGATTTAACGTCATGTCTTTTTTGGCTTAGTCAACAAAACTTAATGTTTAAAAGAACTAGTCAATGAAAGTTGATGTTTTAAATGGCCTACAACAAAGTTCATGGTTTAACTGACCATAATTTGAAAAGTTCATGGTTTAAATGACATTTTTCCATTTTGTTTTGAATTATTTTTTATTCGAAAAACTGGTGTTTTACTTTGTTAACCTAAGAAAAATTTATATTAACAATTTTTAAGTACTTTTGGCAATTTACCTTTTTAGTTATACTAATCTACAAAGTTAATCTCTAGAAAATATCATGACATAATAATAACTAAAATATGACTACAAATATCTATTACTTCTTCAATACAAATCTTGTAAATCAAATTTTGTTTTTTAAAAAAAAATATATATATAGTGTAAATTCAATAGCTTCTAATTCAGATTATTATTAGGGGTGCTTGCAAAAGTGGACCTCTAACTTGATTCAACTGCAATGTTAGACCCCTCTTTTTCTCTCTCCAACATTTGCCACTTTCTCCCTATTAAATCCTTGTCCATTCATTGTATTCACAAAAATGTCATTATTTCTGATTTATTTGAATTTCTTACGAAAATGTTTATTACATTCATATCCTCATTTTCTTCTTTTATTTACGGTTGTGCCACCGCCATCAATTTTCCAACAACCATGAACAACCAAATTTGAAGCTCTTAAAGCTTCAACAACCTGAATTTGTAAGCTTAAATAACACTCAATGCTAGGAGCACTTCATTTTCTTCCATCTACTCTCCATTTTAATCCAAGAAAATTTGCAAACGCATTCATCTTGTTATATGTCATGATTCTTGGATAGTGATTAAATTGGTGATGGGTTTCTTCTGTGGTGACTAAAGACGACGTCCTCGGTGCTTGACATTGCGAAACAACCACCGATAAGGTTATTTCCGGTAGATTTCATGATTTTCCTTGATTTTTTTTTGCGAAATTAGACTTCATTTGTTAGTCTAACTGTCACAATATCATGTAAAGTCTACTATGTTGTCAATTTTGCAATTAAAAATTTATCGAGTTTCGAGCCCGTAGACTGAAATTTCAGTCTCCTTAATTTCATTTGAAAACAAAAAAATATGGTTCAGACTGCATTATAATCTTTCTGTCGGATACTTCGTTTGCAGTCTACTAAGGTGTATTTTTGCAATTGACCAAATTCTTGACTTTATAGTTATGACTGCCGGACGAAGTCTTCTTCCGATAATAAAAGAGTAGACTTCTATAGTGGCTATTTTTGGATTTGACCAACATATAAAAACATTGACCGTAATATTACTGATATAAAATTAATTAGTTGACTGCAAAAGAAGTCTACTAGTTAAAAAATTAAAATGTTGGTCAACCCCAAAAATGACCACGGCAGACTGCAAACGAAGTCAACATTCCTGGAGACTTCGTACGTAGTCTACTTGGTGAAAGTCAAACTTGGTCAATTGCAAATTAACCACAACGAAGTTTACTTTTTCTAGTTGACGGATAGATGAAGTCTACTTGTCAGCTAGAAGTCTACTACCAAGTCAATGGTTTGGTCAATAGCAAAAATAACCAGAGTTGAATGTAATCGAAGTTAACTTGTTGAAACTTCCTAAGAAGTCTACTATGTTCTATGTTTTTAATTGCAAAACTGACCAAAAAATTAACAAAGGAAGACAACAAAAGAAGTCAACTATCCTAGTAGACTTCATCTGGTGTCTCCTTTATTAAATTGTAATTGCAAAAATAGACCACACAAAATAGACTTCGAGTTAAAGTCTCTGCGTAGAGGCTTGTTGATGTCTACTCGTTTGACATCAACATGAAGTCGGCAAAATTTGTAAACCAATTTATTGCAAATTGGTGAATAATTTTTAAGATTTTCTTGTTATATTTTTTGATATATGTTATGTACTTGCTTCTATATGTTTTTGACATGATTATATATTATACATATGGAGAAATCAAGTTTTTGGTTTTCTTAGGCTATTAGGTCATTAACTTAGACTTTTTTTGAAGTCAACGTGTTGGAGTTCTGTGTGAAGTCTGTATAATTGCAAAAGTTTTTAATTAAAAATATTTATATAAAGAATTTTTGATTTTTTAGTTCAAAGATGAAACGACGGCGACAAATTCATAGTGGGCAATACAACACATTCACACAATTAATATTCATTTTCTTTGTTCTATTGATATTTAAGTTAAACTTTTTCTACAACAATTCTATCTCTAAGACGCTAACTGTTAGACAACTTGAAACAACCCGACCTTTTTTATATATATAATTAAATACAATATATAATTAAGCATGCCATACCACTTAATTAAACCAATAACAACCAACATCCAATAACATGCACAGCGGAAACATATCAATAATACAAAACCAATACAATAACATTTCTAACCATTCTATCCAGCAACCTAACATAACACTAACCAAGGTTCAACCAACATATCCAATAAATCTAATAACACCCAAACGAGACCCTAGATCATCCTCCTCCTCATCGCCATGATTCCATGTCACATACATGCACACCACAAACAACAATTAAGATGCGTAAGTATTATACCAAATACTTACTGAGGCAATCCTACCATCTACTAGGCAATACACACAAGCAACTGAGATTCCAATGCTTAACAAACCACAAACAAAACACAACAAACCAGGAAAACACGAAACAGACAAGTTGGTGCCGATCGGCACCCCCTCCGCAGACGCTTTCTGCTTGAAGCCAATCGTCGAATCTCCTTTCCAATCCATCCAGAACTCACCCAAAAGTCACAAGAACCATTAGAGACCCTAAAGCAATCACAACCAACGAGAAAAACACCATAACAACACCAAACAAGCAAAACATAAGAGATCTCAGGCTTAGATCAGCCATGGTCATGCACTCACCTCTTCTGCAGGAAGATTTGATTGAGAAACGGCGGAAACAACACCACAAGAAGCTTCTCCTTCGTTCCCAGCAACCACACTCCCTTCCACAACAACAGATCTCCCCAAAACCTCCAAGTACAAGCCAAAATCTCTCAAGAACACTCACAAAACTTTCTCTCCTTTTTCTCTCTTTTCTCACTCAACGGCGACCAAACACACCATCAAACCCTTAATTTGTCGCTTCTCCACTTAAATACTCGGTTTAGATAACTAAACCAAAACAACCAAACCAAAATCGCGAATTAAAACAAACCCAACGAACCCATAAATAGTGGTGTCGATCGACACACCCTTGGTGTCGGTCGACACCAAACCCAAAATACCAAAAATCGGTTCGCGGATGTTACAATTCTCCCCCACCAATAAGGATTCGTCCTCGAATCCCGCAGCACCGTCCATCTATCAAGGACCTCCGTGCCACCATCAACATGGCCCGCACAGCCTCCGACCGGACTAAACACCGTCAGCCAAGGTTTCCCGCGCAGCTCTCGCAACAGCCCGCACACCTCTGACTGAACCACGAGGTCTCCTCTAGTCAATATACTCACATCCTAGACATTATTTGCTCACAACTCAGTGCTTCCCCCGTCCGCGGTTGCAACCAACGAATCATGCTGGCTCGCTATCAGGCTAACCACCTTAAGCTACGGCATCCAGGAAGTCACTCACACTCCCCCCGCTCTCAGGTCGCAACCTTCGAGTCATACCGGCTCACTGCCAGGCCATAGCCTACAGCTACGGTATCCAGGGAGTCTCACACGCCCACTCCCCCCGCTCTCGGGTCGCAACCCTCGAGACATACCGGCTCACTACCGAGCCACGGCTCACAGCTACGGTATCCAGGGAGTCTCAAAATCCCGCTCTTGGGTCGTCACCCTAAAGCGCGCTCTCGGATCGTCATCCGAAGCAAACATACAACTTCCACTCTCTGGCCACAAAGTCCATCGAGCTATCGGTATCACATGAGTTGGGCTCACACAATCTTGAGCAAAAAAGTCTGATGTCATCGAGTATCTCCCGACTAGATCTACCTCAACTCTTACCATTAATAGGCAAGCTTTAACTATTCATAAAACTTCTCATTTTAGAAACTTTCCTTTTAGCACCCTCTCTAGCCATCTGCACTACCCAGAACAGAAGGCTAAGCACACAATTCAAAACCGCACATAAAGTACACATCTTACCGTGGAATCTCATTGAAGGCTCGAAGAGGATGATACTAGGACTCCATACCACAAAAAAATTGACTAACTATGCATATTCAATTTCTTCACACAACATCATGCATCAATCAACAGGAAAAGTAATTCCACCAATTAAATTCTTAAACCGCTCTAATCCATTCACTTAACCATCCTAGAACCGTAAGGGCTCTGATACCAAAATGAAACAATCCGACCTTTTTTTTTTATAATTAAATACAATATATAATCAAGCATCTCATACCACTTAATTAAACCAATAACAACCAACATCCAATAACATGCACAGCGGAAACATATCAATAATACAAAACCAATACAATAACATTTCTAACCATTCTATCCAGCAACCTAACATAACACTAACCAAGGTTCCAACAACATATCCAATAAATCTAATAACACTCATACAAGACCCTAGATCATCCTCCTCCTCATCGCCATGATTCCACGTCACATACCTGCACACCACAAACAACAAATGAGATGCGTAAGTATTATCACAAATACTTAGTGAGGCAATCTGAAACAAGATTTTGTATGTGTGGGTGAATGATGATGATGATGAATGCAATGGTGAGATATGAATGAATGGATGGTAAGGTGTTTCAATTCCCCTTATGCAGTTGCAGTATAAGAGGTGTCAATCCTATCTGAGTGTTTGTGAACAATTAAGACATGCATATGAGACTAAGTCAAGCCAAATTGTAAAGGATGTTTGTCACTAACAATCCTATGATGGAAATGCAAAGTGCAGAAAGTAAAACTACAAGAACTAGATGCTAAATGTAAATGGAACAGAATGATTATGACTAAAATGAAGCTAGAACAGAAATAGAAACTACAATACTGAACTAATGCAAGACAATAATGAACAGGACAATAAGTAAATGCAACAGAAATGCAAATAGAATGAGACTAGAGATAAGACAGGACAACTACAAATCATAAACCAAAGTTTTGGGGAAGAACTCGAGCAAGCACTCGATCGAGTGTAGATCGAGTGCAGGGTCGAGCTGGACTAAACGCAAAAATAGTGCAACACAATAAAAACAGAGCAATGCCGAAACGAATCAAACAACAAGCAAGCAACATGATTAAGACTTAAAAATCAATAAACAAAGAAGATCCTGAGGAGGGATTCATGGGCTGAACTAATCATTGTGGTTATCTAACTTGGTCAACAAATCTCAAGCAAACTTTGAGCTAATCTCTAGACATATAAATCTAAGACAAGTTTCATCCACTCTCATGGCAAGAAACAATCAAACCTATGCATTTCTAGACTTGTTCTCACAAAGTAAAGAATCTACACAAGCAGGCATTAAGCAATACATCTCAAACCAAACAAGACCTCTAATCTCTTAGCAAGCCTAATGGTAAGCTCTAGATCTAGCCTTATCTATGCTTCTTAAACATTGGTGTGATGCTAAGATGCTTGAAATCAAACCCTACCTTCTCAGATATAGGATCAGCATTAAGAACATCTAGCCTAGAAGAGATCTACAACAATCAAGCTTGACCAAATCAAACAAACCACAAGATCAATCCAGCCTAACCCATCCTCAAGATCCTAGAGAACTACTCACAAGAACACATGATGAACAAAGTCAAAAACCCAGAAAAATACGAAACTTGCATCATTAGAAAGATGAAACAAAGATCTATAATATTGGAGAAAGAATCAAACTCGAATTCTCAATATTAAGAAAGTTATGGAACCAACAATATTGAAGAATTTAGTCTTTTCTCCTTAAAAACAAGTACAAGATCTAAGAAAAATAAAAGTGCAAAAAGAATAATTCCCAAAAGGGTAAAAACTAGGTTTAGAGAATATCTAAAAAGCTGGACTCTTTTGGTGGCTGCAGGTACAAGGCTTTATATAGGAGAGGGAGTGGAAGCCCTAAAAATACTAAAAGACAAAACAGTCAACGGCTCGGTCAACTCGACCCGTGCTCGGTCGAGTGGCAGGTCGAGCTGGCTTCTCTCGTGCATCCTCCACTCGGTCGAGTCCTCCTCAGCACACAGTCGAGTGTCTGGTCAAGTGTGCGGTCGAGTTGGACTCTGGACCTTGGTTCTTCAGCCTTAACTCTCTTGCTTTCCTTTCATGATTGCTTCACTTCTCCTCAGCATTGCTTCCATGCTCCTTAAGCTCCAAAATCACCTGATTATGCATGAAAAAATGCAAATGCAATGCAACTAAACTCTAATGCATGATTAGTCGTAAAGCTATGAAATAATGGTGAAAATGGCTAGCAAAAGATGCAAAAGATGTGAATAAACTAAGGGAAAATATGGTAAAATATATGAACATCACAATCCTCCCATCTACTAGGCTATACACACAAGCAACTGAGATTCCAATGCTTAACAAACCACAAACAAAACACAACAAACCAGGAAAACACGAAACAGACAAGTTGGTGTCGACCGACACCAGAGTGGTGTCGATCGACACTGGCCCAAACATGGTGTCGACCGACATCAACCTGGTGTCGATCGACACCCCCTCCGCAGACGCGTTCTGCTCGAAGCCGATCATCGAATCTCCTTTCCAATCCATCTCCAATCCATCCAGAACTTACCCAAAAGTCACAGGAACCATTGGAGACCCTAAAGCAATCACAACCAACAAGAAAAACACCAAAACAACACCAAACAAGCAAAACATAAGAGATCTCAGGTTTAGATCAGCCATGGTCATGCACTCACCTCTTCTGCAGGAAGATTTGATTGAGAAACGGCGGAAACAACACCACAAGAAGCTTCTCCTTCGTTCCCAGCAACCACACTTCCTTCCACAACAACAGATCTCCCCAAAACCTCCAAGAACAAGCCAAAATCTCTCAAGAACACTCACAGAACTTTCTCTCCTTTTACTCTCTTTTCTCACTCAACGGCGACCAAACACACCATCAAACTCTTAATTTGTCGCTTCTCCACTTAAATACTGGGTTTAGATAACTAAACCAAACCAACCAAACCAAAATCGCGAATTGAAACAAACCCAACGAACCCATAAATAGTGGTGTCAATCGACACACCCTTGGTGTCGGTCGACACCAAACCCAAAATACCAAAAACTAGCTGTTCGATTAAATTAATTAATGATCATGCTTTTATTTTTATTTGACCAATGTTGCTAAGCAACACCTTTATCTAACCATGGATTTTGTACAGCTCTGAAACCAGTTTCTAATAATTCGGTTATATGTCTATATTTGTATATAGAATCCTAGAGAGCAAAAGATAGCTCAAACGTTGACCAATGTTGCTAAACAGAATTTTATTTGGATTTGGTTTACAACATGCCCTTTTCTTAACTTAAACAATGGAAAGCTTCCATACCCATCAGACAATGTATCTTAACCTTACACAACGAAGATAACTATAATAAATTATCAACTGTAGCTAAATAATATTACAGTAATTATCTATGACTTATATATATTATATATTATATATATTAAATTTGGTCAAACATATATTTTTTATTTCATACAAAATCCATAAAAACGTCTTACAAAGATTAAAACATGTACTTTAGAGCCTAAAAAGAGCAAAAAGAAGGGTTAATAAGTTGCAGCGATCACAAGGAAGGAACTGGTTACATTTATAGGGTTTACACAGACGCATCAAGAAGGAAAAAGGAGGCACCCAACCATCCCATCCGATAATTTCCACATAGCACCTGGTCGAGTTCATGACGAGACATTCAAATACCACCTCTTAACCCTATTTTCGACAGACAAGAGGCGACATCTGTTTTTACACTTTTCTTTGAACAAATTCTCTAGTTTTTGTTATTCTTTCAACTTGAATTCTGTTTACATTTTGCTATTGCTTCTTTCTAATAAAACGTTTATCTCTTTTTCATCGTTATGATTATGCAATTTTTATTTATTTCTGGGTTTATGTTCTTTGCCATGAGATCTGAGTAGTGAATCAAAGTTTCTAGGGATGAGATAGGCTAGTATGTATTTTTAATCAGTTAGGATATTTTAGCTTGATTGTTGTTATGAAAATTCCCTTCTGGATTAGTGTTCTTAGTGCTATTTTCAGACCGAGAGGTTGAGATTAATTTCAAGGCATTTCTGCCCGAGAGGTGTTCGAAGAAATGCCTGAATTAGCTAATGCTAGAGATTTACTCACTTTGCCTAAGAGATTAGATGAGTAAGGAGTTTATTGACAATCTAGACCATCTAGAATCAATGTCCAAGTATTGACAATCTAGACCTAAAGCTTGCAAATAGACCATCTAGAATCAATGTCCTAGTTACTAGTACTATGATGCAAGTTGAATGAGCTGTACTTAAAGACTTTAGACAAGCATATCACAGCCTTTACTGATTTGAGCCTAGGATATCCACATGCATTCAAATCAACCATTTCCTTTAACATTCATTAATCAAGAATATGAATAAATTCTATGCAATTCTTAAAACTCATTTGGCTTGGAGATAAAGGTTTTGAGACAATGATGGTCTCTTTTTAGAGTGGGGCTTGTCAATATCAAAGTTCTCTCATAAAATGGATTGAGCTTTAGAAGAATGCTAAAGGTAAGAACACTTAGACACATACAAGAACAAAACCTTGTCTACCCAAAGGTACCCAAAGTGTTTATCCTATCAATCTAAACCCAAATGATCCTAGTGCTACCCTTTAACTTCTTCTTTTCTCTTTCACCCTTTTCTCTTTTGGTTTTCAAGTCTTAGGAGAGGTTTCTTATTTGATCTTTCTAGTGG
>NC_025699.1:20039331-20040387 GCF_000633955.1 Camelina sativa
AACTTGGTTAAGTTACTCTTTTCAAAAAGAAACTCCACATCTTCATCAATGGCAAGCTTCTCCATGGTTTCCTTGTGAGGATATCTAGTCCCCAAGAACTCCATTCTCATGAAGGCTTCATACAGCTGCCTCTTTGTCAACCCACAAGATTCTGTTTCTCCATCATCCTCTAGCTCTTCTTCTTCACTTTCTTCCTCACTTTCATTTTCACTCTCCTCTTGCTCAACCTCAACTGCTGGCCTCTTCCCTTTGGCCTTGTGTCTCCTCATGAACTCATTGAGAGTTGGCTCCCTTTCTTCTTCACTTTCAGTCCTCTCAGGATCTTCCTTAACTGACTCTCTCCTTGGACACGGCATCTGGCTCGACCGACTGCTCAAACCACCACTCGGTCGAGTGCATGATCGAGTAGGGCGTCGAGTTGTCTTTCCAGCTTCTCCTCTTGAATCAAGGCCAGCATCACGACGTTCCATGGAGCTTGCAGTGGTTTGTTGAGACTTCCATTCAAATTTGAATTGGGAATCTTTGACCTGCTTTTTGCTGCCACTCGACCCCACACTCGACCATCACGTGGTCGAGCTCCCTTAACCAAAGTTTGAAAATTCAAATTTTTCTTCTTGTTCTTCCCTCCACTCGATTGTTCTAGCAATTTGAAGATCAAATGGGCCTTAGTTCCTTTCCAACTCGGTCGAGTACCTCTCGTGGGCTGGTCGAGTGGGCTTGCGTTTCTCCTTCTCCAAGTCCAAATTTCTCCTTACCCATCTACACTTATATTAAAAGGCCTGTCCAACACAAATATAAAAGAAAACACATCAAAACTACAAGGAAATTAAACCATATTTACAAAGGATACCTTAGGGACTTCCTCCCTAGTGAGCTTGTTTAGAGTCACTAAGCTTGACTTTAGTTTCCTTCTTAGACTTGGTCTAGGTACCAAGGAGGTGATGAAATCCTCCCTGGAACCTCTTGGTCACTGTGAAGTTGATCCTTGATCACCTCACCCTTAGCACACAAACCATATTTCTTCTTAATTTTGAGCCTTGGTCTTGCTTTCTTCAA
>NC_025699.1:20042234-20042651 GCF_000633955.1 Camelina sativa
GACTCATTGCTGAAGCCATGGTGAGGACACTGAGTCTGAAATCCTTTGAACCTCTCCCAAGCTTCACAAAAGCTTTCATTGTTTCTTTGAACAAACCCAGAAATTTCATTCCTCAATCTAGCAGTCCTTGCATTTGAGAAGAATTTTTCCAAGAAAGCCTTCTTGCAAGCATCCCATGTGGTTATTGCTCCAGTAGGAAGAGTCTTCTCCCAAAGGTGTGCCTTGTCTCCAAGTGAGAATGGGAAGAGCTTCAACTTGAATCCATCTTCACTCACTCCATTAATCTTAGTAAGACCACAAATTTTGTCAAACTCAANCTTGGTCTTGTGGATTAGCTACATTGGTGCTCCTATAGGAGAGGTTGTTTTTGTTGAACCCTCCTTGGTTGTAGCCTTTGAATCCACCCTGGTTTTGCAT
>NC_025699.1:20042711-20045216 GCF_000633955.1 Camelina sativa
CCCAAATCACAAAGGCATTGGTTGTAGTGGAGGTAACTGATTGTGCATGGCAGATAGAATGGTCCTGGATCCTTGAGCTTAATTGGGATGATCACTCCTCCAAGGTTCTCAAGATCCTTCTCATCTTGAGCTTGAGCCTTCTTCTTTGAAATATCAAGCAAAAAATCTCTATAGAGAGGATAAGGTTCATACTGTTCCATGGCAGGTCCTCTCTCCTCTTCTTGATAAGCAATGATGATCTCTTGTATAGCCATCACTTCCTCTTGTTTCTCAACCACAGCTTCTTTCTTCAAAGCTTCCTCATCCTTTTGTTGCTTAGCCAACATCTCCTTTTTCTCAATTATTTCCCTTAATTCCTTGATCCTTTGTGCTTTGAAACGTCCTGGGAATGGTAAAGGTGGTTTGTAAGCAGGAGGAATGTACTTAGCAGGTTTAACAGCTCCTGATCCTTCAGCTTAATCGACCACTCGATCAGGCACTCGGTCGAGTGCTAGCTCGAGTACCTGGTCGAGTGCAATGTCGGATTCAGATTTCTCTGCACAAACTTCACTCAAAGCTTCAATAACTGACCAATCCTCCCCATCTTGAACATCACTGTCCTCAGTGACTTCCCCATCAGAGATATGGATGGCTTTTGCAGTGAACTCCCTTGGATTTTGAACAGCTTTTCCAGGGAGTTGGTTGGGTTTAGGAGCAGAAGTAGAGGCAATGTTGCTCTCCATATACTTCACTCTTGAGTTGAGACCTTCAAACTTCATGTTAAGGTCATTATACTGGGATGTGAGCCTTTGATTCAACTCAGCAAACTGTTTGGCTTCCTCAATCTTTCCTTGTGTTTGCCCAATCAACAACTGTTGCATCATAGCTCTTAAGTCTTGTTCTTGGCCTTGGTTAGTCTGAAACCCTGGTGGGGGACACAACTGAGGCTGGAACACTTGATGTTGTTGTTTGGGGACATAGTTTTGTTGCTGTTGAGGCTGTTGAGGTGGATACACTTGGTCTTGTGGATTAGCTACATTGGTTCTCCTATAGGAGAGGTTGTTGTTCTTGAACCCTCCTTGGTTGTAGCCTTTGAATCCACCCTGGTTTTGCATGTAACATAGCTCAGCAAATTCAGTCTCCCCCTCTTGAACTGGAACCTCTTCTTCACCAATGAAGTGAAATGAAGTGAATAGACTTTTGTTGGCTAAGAAGGATCTTGTCAAGCTTCTCATTGACCATCTTCAAGTCCTTCTTGTACTTGTCCTCTTGATCAGTTGATGATGACCTTATGGTTCTGTCATAGTCCTCATTATATTTGCCATCTGACTGAGCAAGATTCTCAACTAATTCCCAGCCTTCTTCCACATTCTTGTTAAGGAAGTTGCCATTAGAGGCTGTGTCAAGAAGCATCATGATCTTGGGAAGCACTCCTCTATACAATGTGCTAAGTAGGGACTCATTGCTGAAGCCATGGTGAGGACACTGAGTCTGAAATCCTTTGAACCTCTCCCAAGCTTCACAAAAGCTTTCATTGTTTCTTTGAGCAAACCCAGAAATTTCATTCCTCAATCTAGCAGTCCTTGCATTTGAGAAGAATTTTGCCAAGAAAGCCTTCTTGCAAGCATCCCATGTGGTTATTGCTCCAGTAGGAAGAGTCTTCTCCCAAAGGTGTGCCTTATCTCCAAGTGAGAATGGGAAGAGCCTCAACTTGAATCCATCTTCACTCACTCCATTAATCTTTGTAAGACCACAGATTCTATCAAATTCATCAAGGTGGTCTAGGGGATCCTCCATTGGCAACCCATGGAACTTGTTGGCTTGAATCATGGAGATCAATCCACTCTTGATCTCAAAATTATTATTAGGAACTGTAGGAGGCACAATACCAGCTCTTTGGTTGTGTGTGTTGGGTGCATCTCCAGCACCAATGTGCCTAGGTCTCTGCTCATGGTTAGCTTGTTGCTCCATGATGACTTGATCCTCTTGCTGAACTTGAACTACTCTTCTTCTCTGATTTCCCAAACCTTTTTGCAGCCTATGGATGTTGTCAAGAGGCTTTTGAAGATTATCTTTCCCCTTAGACCTTGTGTGCATCAACAGACACGAGTACAGACTCGAACAGGTACACAGTTGAGCTCAGGCTCGAGTAGGCGGTTAAGGCGACTGGGAAGTGGTGTCCAAATAGAGATGGCTTCTGACTCGATCAGGTGCTTGATCACTGCTCGGTCGAGTGGTAGTCGAGTGGGTACCTGAAACTCAAGACAACCCAGCAACAGAAGATTCAAATCCAACAACTTCACAAGTGTATAAACGAACTTAATCTTAGACTAATATGGATCCTAAATGTCACAAAAACACACTCAAATGGGCAACGGCGCCAAATTGAAACAAGATTTTGTATGTGTGGGTGAATGATGATGATAATTGTAATGGTGAGATATGAATGAATGGATGGTAAAGTGTTTCAATTCCCCTTATGCAGTTGCAGTATAAGAGGTGTCAATCCTATCTGAGTGTTTGTGA
>NC_025699.1:20047388-20061593 GCF_000633955.1 Camelina sativa
CTCCACTCGGTCGAGTCCTCCTCAGCACACAGTCGAGTGTCTGGTCAAGTGTGCGGTCGAGTTGGACTCTGGACCTTGGTTCTTCAGCCTTAACTCTCTTGCTTTCCTTTCATGATTGCTTCACTTCTCCTCAGCATTGCTTCCATGCTCCTTAAGCTCCAAAATCACCTGATTATGCATGAAAAAATGCAAATGCAATGCAACTAAACTCTAATGCATGATTAGTCGTAAAGCTATGAAATAATGGTGAAAATGGCTAGCAAAAGATGCAAAAGATGTGAATAAACTAAGGGAAAATATGGTAAAATATATGAACATCACAATCCTCCCATCTACTAGGCTATACACACAAGCAACTGAGATTCCAATGCTTAACAAACCACAAACAAAACACAACAAACCAGGAAAACACGAAACAGACAAGTTGGTGTCGACCGACACCAGAGTGGTGTCGATCGACACTGGCCCAAACATGGTGTCGACCGACATCAACCTGGTGTCGATCGACACCCCCTCCGCAGACGCGTTCTGCTCGAAGCCGATCATCGAATCTCCTTTCCAATCCATCTCCAATCCATCCAGAACTTACCCAAAAGTCACAGGAACCATTGGAGACCCTAAAGCAATCACAACCAACAAGAAAAACACCAAAACAACACCAAACAAGCAAAACATAAGAGATCTCAGGTTTAGATCAGCCATGGTCATGCACTCACCTCTTCTGCAGGAAGATTTGATTGAGAAACGGCGGAAACAACACCACAAGAAGCTTCTCCTTCGTTCCCAGCAACCACACTTCCTTCCACAACAACAGATCTCCCCAAAACCTCTAAGAACAAGCCAAAATCTCTCAAGAACACTCACAGAACTTTCTCTCATTTTACTCTCTTTTCTCACTCAACGGCGACCAAACACACCATCAAACTCTTAATTTGTCGCTTCTCCACTTAAATACTGGGTTTAGATAACTAAACCAAACCAACCAAACCAAAATCGCGAATTGAAACAAACCCAACGAACCCATAAATAGTGGTGTCAATCGACACACCCTTGGTGTCGGTCGACACCAAACCCAAAATACCAAAAACTAGCTGTTCGATTAAATTAATTAATGATCATGCTTTTATTTTTATTTGACCAATGTTGCTAAGCAACACCTTTATCTAACCATGGATTTTGTACAGCTCTGAAACCAGTTTCTAATAATTCGGTTATATGTCTGTATTTGTATATAGAATTCTAGAGAGCAAAAGATAGCTCAAACGTTGACCCATGTTGTTAAACAGAATTTTATTTGGATTTGGTTTACAACATGCCCTTTTCTTAACTTAAACAATGGAAAGCTTCCATACCCATCAGACAATGTATCTTAACCTTACACAACGAAGATAACTATAATAAATTATCAACTGTAGCTAAATAATATTACAGTAATTATCTATGACTTATATATATTATATATTATATATATTAAATTTGGTCAAACAATATATTTTTTATTTCATACAAAATCCATAAAAACGTCTTATAAAGATTAAAACATGTACTTTAGAGCCTAAAAAGAGCAAAAAGAAGGGTTAATAAGTTGCAGCTATCACAAGGAAGGAACTGGTTACATTTATAGGGTTTACACAGACGCATCAAGAAGGAAAAAGGAGGCACCCAACCATCCCATCCGATAATTTCCACATAGCACCTGGTCGAGTTCATGACGAGACATTCAAATTCCACCTCTTAACCCTATTTTCGACAGACAAGAGGCGACATCCGTTTTTACACTTTTCTTTGAACAAATTCTCTAGTTTTAGTTATTCTTTCAACTTGAATTCTGTTTACATTTTGCTATTGCTTCTTTCTAATAAAACGTTTATCTCTTTTTCATCTTTATGATTATGCAATTTTTATTTATTTCTGGGTTTATGTTCTTTGCCATGAGATCTGAGTAGTGAATCAAAGTTTCTAGTGATGAGATAGGCTAGTATGTATTTTTAATCAGTTAGGATATTTTAGCTTGATTGTTTTTATGAAAATTCCCTTCTGGATTAGTGTTCTTAGTGCTATTTTCAGACCGAGAGGTTGAGATTAATTTCAAGGCATTTCTGCCCGAGAGGTGTTCGATGAAATGCCTGAATTAGCTAATGCTAGAGATTTACTCGCTTTGCCTAAGAGATTAGATGTGTAAGGAGTTTATTGACAATAATGAATCGGATTTTAATGCCTTATTAGTCATGTTTCTCCAACGAGCGTTGGGTAGGGGAGTGACTAAGGTTGATTGTTTCTATCACGAGAGTGTTTTAGCCAGGTTTAGAGATTCATTGTCTAGGGAATAGATTGCTTGAGGCTTGTAAAACATTCTAGGTTGATTAGGAATACTTATGAACCAATTACCCCATCCTTAGGAGCTTTTGCATCTTGATTGTTTACTGTTTTTATATCAACCTGACCACCAACCCGATCAGCTACTCGATCACCTGCATCGTGTGGTACTTCGAGTTGTTCTTGATTTTTGTTCTTTCTGTTTTCTTATTTTTGTTCCCCTTAGGTTGATAGATAAACCCCCATTATTACTTGGCTTGACTTGCTTGTTTCTGATTGCATCATATCTGCTAGTATAACAACCATTTGGATTGATAACCCTTTGTACTACAACTGCATAGGGAATTGATACACTGGGTGAAAAATCCTGTTATCAATTTGGCGCTGTTGCCATTTGGTTGTTTCTTGTTATAGTTAGGATTTCAGCACTTGCTAGATCAAATTCTTTTTATTATATCTCAGTACTGAGTGTTTGCTTGTCTGTTATGGATCTCAGGTGAACCGACGTGACCCCTACCCGATCAAAATGAACCTCAAAGGAGAAGGAAGATTGGTGATAGTGATGCTCCCACTACTCATACTCATAGGTATGGGATAGTGCCTCCTGCTGTCCACAACACAACCTTCACAATCAAGAGTAGTCTGATTTCAATGGTTCTGAGCAACAGATTTCATGAACTGCCTACTGAAGACCCCCTTGCATATCTTGATGAGTTTGATAGGCTCTGTAGCCTCACCAATATAAATGGAGTTAGTGAGGATGCATTGAAGCTGAGATTGTTTCCTTTTTTTTCTAGGAGATAAAGCCCATCAGTGGGAGAAGACTCTACATCCTTGGAAAAATCACCTCTTGGATTGATTGTAAGAAGGTCTTTCTTGCAAAGTTCTTCTCTAGTTCATTGACTGCATGTTTGAGGAACGAAATTTCAGGATTTCTCCAACAGAGTAGCGAGTCTTTCAGTGAAGCATGGGAGCGCTTCAAAGGCTACCAGAGACAATGCCCACATCATGGATTCAACAATGCATCTTTGTTGAGTACTTTGTATAGAGGTGTTATTACCAGTATCATAAACTTTTAGACACAGCCTCCAATGGAAGTTTCATGAATATAGATGTCGCTGAAGGTTGGGAATTAGTAGAGAATCTTGCTAAGTGCAATGGAAATTATAGTGAGGAATATGATTCCAGCTTAAGGGGCGGTGTTGATTCTGAGGAAGGGCATAGAAAGGAACTAAAAGCCTTCAATGAGAAGCTGGATAAACTCTTTCAAACCCAACAGAAGCAAGTACATGTTGTTTGTGAAGATGAGCAGTTTATGGTCTCAAACTATCCTCCATAACAACCCAAGCAGGCTCCTCCTCAAGATCAGGGGATGAAGAGTATGCTTCAGCAAATCCTACAAGGTCAAGCTAATGGAGCTATGGAAACAAGTAAAAAGCTCACAGAGATGAATAACAAGATAGACTGCACATATGGTGGCCTTAATATTAAGATTGAAGCTTTAACCTGCAGAATGTTTCACCTAGAGAGCAAGAGTGCATCTCCTTCTTCTGGACTATTCAATGGGACTGCAATTACAATCTCAAAGAGATTGCCACTGCCCAAGCTATATCTCTCAAAGAACTACCTACAAAGCTCACCTTGGACAGTGAGAACCAAGATGGGGAGGATTTTCTCCAACCAGAAGTGCAGAATGAGAAGAAAACTGAGCTTGAGACCCCACTCGACCATACACATGGTCGAGCACATGGTCGAGTGCTTGATCGAGTCATTTCTCAAGATCCTGAAAATCCAGTTCAGTTCATTCCTCCTCCCTATCAGCCACATTTTCCATTTCCAAGCCGGTTTAAAGAGCAAATGCTGAAAAAGAACAACGCTTATATTGATAAGCCAGCAATGATCGTCTTGAGTCATGAACCTTTGTTAGAACATGCTGAAATGAAGGATAAGCCAAAAGTTAAAGAACTTGAGCAGAAGAAGCCAACTATTGTTGGGCATACCTTCTGGATCCAAGAAAAAAACTAGCTACCTGAGCCAGCAGTCTTTGAGAGTGTAAATGGGCCAGAAACTGAAATTTTCACAGCATCTGAGAAAGCTCCATGGGGAGCACGACCCCACGACCCCATGGTCGATTTCATGTTTGGGTCCATGGTCGGGTCACACTCCAGCTCTTCCAGAATGCTCAGACTCAATCTCCAAGCTTCCCCAACAGCTAAAGTCAAGAAAGCACGTATCTGATGGGTTGTCAGCACTTCAAACTACTAACATTCTCAAGGATTCTGTGAGGGATTTGACAACTACAGTGAAGAATATCAGTGGGAAAATCAAGAAACTTCAAGGGAAAGTCAGTGGTTCTTCCTCAAAGAAAGCAAAGCAAGGGCTGCATGTAACGATGAGAAATAACACTTTTAGCATAGATCCTAGAAAAAGAAGAAAAATGAAATCTCAGGGAATAGAGAGGACTTCATCTTCTCTCTATAAATCTTCCAAAGCATGAGAAGGGTGAAAAGTCAAGCTTAGTGACTTTAAACAAGCTCACTTGGGAGGAAGTCCCAAAGGTATCCTTCTAAATATGGCTAAAGTTTTTTGTTGTTTTGATTTCTTTTCTTTAGTGTCTTTGAATTCTAGGAATAAAAGACATTAAGGGGGTGTTATTGGATGGGTGATTTCTAAATTCATATGGAATTGTAAATTCTAGAAATCAAAACACATAGATTTTGAAATAACATGTTTTATCCTTGGATTTGAATCCTTCTATTTTACACTTTCAAATCCATACAAATCCATTTAAAACATAATGTGGATTTTGAAATCCAAAAACAAATCATTAAATGAATAACATGGGATTTTAACAAGTATTTGTAAATCATGATACCAATAACACATTATTTTGATAAGTATTTTAAAATCAATGATTGAATAACACATAATTTTTGTCTGGATTTCCAAATCCATTAAAATCATAGAACCAATAACCCCCTCTAAGTGTTAAGGGGATATTTGAATGAGCTAGAGCCTATCCGATGTCAAACCCGATGGGGTACTCGATGCCCTACCCGATGCATGACTCGGATGCTGGTCCAAGCAACAGGTCCACACACATCAACGAGCTCACTGATGAGCCAAATCCAGCAACCACTGGAGCTGAGAACAAGCCTGAGTGTTCATTGGGAAGCATGAAAGCTGTTGTGACGTCTTTCTTCACCAACCAATGAGGTACCACATTCATCCAACCTTTGTAAATAACATTGCATTAAAGTTTGTTCCATTTTGTGATTCTTGGATTCTTTTCCAGACTTTTATTTACACAGGGACTGTGTAATTTAAGTTTGGGGGAGGGTCCTAGAATGTATTTAACATTGTGTTTTATTTTCTTATTTTCTAATTTCAAATTTTTTCATACTAGTTTTATTCATTTGAGTCTGCATCTATTTGCATTAAAAAAACCCTAAAAATTTGAAAATTAAAAAAAAAAAAAAAAGTGTTCATTTAGTTGCATTTACATATTAGGATTGAGTCTAGATTGTTGCTTTTAGGATTGTTGCATATGCATTTTAGGGGACAATGATTAAAACCACCTTGTTTAAAGTCCAACCTTAGGATTGAAGTTATAGCCTTTAATCACAATATTCATTGTTGCTAGATCAATCTCTGAAAAAAAAAAAATCTTTGTTTAAAACCTTGTGTCTTTTGAAAGCTTTTTCCACTTGTGTGAAACTTGCTTGAACATTGTATCATCTCTATATTATTGGACTTAACCTGAACTTAAATTATATTGCTTATGGAATTTGAATGTTTGCTCATGGTAACTCTAAACTCGGGTTAACACTCTATTTTTGCCAATCTTTTCACTTAACCCAAAATTCTTTTTCCCTACCCTTAAACCCAATCCTTTTCTTTCAAGCCTTGTTGTGATTTGTTGAGTGAGGCTTTTTCATGTTTTGATGTTTCTATAGGTTGTGAAACCTTGAGAGTATTGAGAACGACAAAGAATTGGCTCTTGTTTTAGCTAAGTTTAGAATCATTTGGACTAGCTAATAGAATGGGTTTTGAAAGATAGGTTGTTAGCATTTTTATTTGGGGTTGGGTTGAGGAATAAAATAAAAACTAAAGAAGAAAGTCCCTAAGGTTCAGTTTAATTAGCTCTAAGTCTCTAAGTAAAAAAAAAAAAAAAAGAGAAGAGTCTTGCTATAGCCTCCTAGAAAAGAAAAAAAAAGGAGAAAACACAAAAAAATAGGAGTACAGCAAAAAAAGAAAAAAAAAATTGTTGTAAGAGAGGGCTAGCTGTTCAAAGTTAAAACCTTAGGGATTGTAAAAAAAAAAAAGGAGTTAAAATCAAGGTTGTAGGCAGTTTTATTCTAAGGTGTTGGATATAAAGAAAGTGAATGAGAAAATGGTAGATTATTAAGAACTAAGCTTTGTATGCCCAAATTGTTTTCAGTCTTAGATAGTTTTCACAACTGTCTAGCATTCCTTCTTTTTGAGAATAAGCCACCTAAAGATATTGTTTGGAACCTACCTACCCAAAAAAAAACCCTTACCCTTGAAACCGATTGAGTTTGATTCACTTTCCATTTGCAAGAATTCGCCAAACAGTTTAATGAATATGAAAGAGATGTTCTTTGGAATCACAAGTCTTTACTGTTAGTTGGAGGATGAACTAGATCGATGCATGGTGATAAGCATAGAAAAATATTTGTAAGTATGTTAATTGATCTTAGCACCATTAAATTATCTTTAATGACTATAGCTTGAATCCTTCGCTTGGTACTATGAGGTTATGAGTCCCCATTTTCAAACCTCATCCTCTTACTTCCTTGCTAGATGACTAGCAAGAGATAAGTTTGGGGGTGTGATAACTCTCTAATTTACATGTTTTAGGCACCTTTTTTGTCCATATTTTGCATTATATATACCCTAACCTTAGTATTTTTAGGTCCTTAACCGTAGGAATCTGCATTTAGGCTACTTAATGTACTGCATTGTTGCATTTGTGCATTTTAGATGAAAACGGGTACTTTAGAGCCTAAAAAGAGCAAAAAGAAGGGTTAACAAGTTGCAGTTATCACACGGACGGAACTGGTTACATTTATAGGGCTTACACAGAAGCATCAAGAAGGAAAAAGGAGGCACCCGACCATACCACCCGATAATTGCCACATAGCACCTGGTCGAGTTCATGACAAGACCTTCAAATATCGACTCGAATGAAGATTTTACGGTGGGGTTCAGCTTCTGAGTTCTTCATCAAAGTTATAGGAAATCGAGTTCTCTTTCTAAAGGTGGTAATTTGAAGCCAATCGGATGTGCGGTTCAAGAGTTATTCCTGTTTTAGTGAGCGTATATACATTCAGATCAAAGAATGGAACCACCCGATCACCTATCCGATCATGCACTCGAAGTGGAGCTCGAGTTCCACCTCGTGCAGCATGGTCGTATACCTGCTGACGTAGCTAGGTCAACCTGTTTCCTTAGAGAATGTTTATTGGTAGATTTGTATTTGGGGCTCTTATATTTTTGTAAGAATAAATAGTGTACTTTTTAAAACTAAGAACTTTTTGTAGGTGAAATAAAATTATCCCCTCCAATGGTAAATCTCTTGATGAAGTTCTTATTTTTGAAAAATATTATAGAAATTTAAAGAAATTTATAAAAGTGGAGAAACAAATCTCACCCCAACACTCCATAATTAATTGAACTATAGCATCCCAAGATCCTTTACATACTTGGTCGATAATGCAATGACATCATACAAAACCAAAAGATCCTCACAGACTATCTCAAAAACCATCAAAGCCCTCTTTAGCTTTTTCTTCTGGTGATTTAACCACCATGTTGCTGTTAGAGAACACATGAGCGCAATCGAACCACCATTCATAAAGCTTGAAACTCATCCAGTATTGCCTCGGTGTTCATCTGATGGAAGGTCTGGAAACTCATTAGAGTAGAATCAATTCACAAGCTTCGTCAGCCTCAGCCAGCTCACAGGAACGTTCAGTCCTCTGTCCAAATGGCTGCAAACTTTTAAGATCCAACTATCAGATGTTGAGTCTTTTATTCTTCCATAAACATGAATAGCTTCTAAATACATATATCTCTGCCCACATTACAACAACACATACGGTAAAAATACCAATTAACTCCTCAGGTTTCATCTACAAGAACTAGAGGTGGACAAACAAACACTAGTTATTCTCTCACATCACATCATTGTTCACAATAAAACCCGCCCAATCTCAAAACTAAGGAGCTTTATCACCGAGAATATTGCAGGACATGATATGCTGGTTGTTGTCTAATCTAAAAAATGTGTCTAAATATGGAGTACCACGCAATGTAAAACGAATAGAGTGACCTCAAAGGACGAGAGCAAGAAAAGAAACCACAAAAGGTCTTGCGCTTTAGTAAGTCATCATCATCATGTCCATTGATGCCTTTCTCTGCTAGTCTAGAGCAAATTTGACAATACTTGAGGCTGATGCAAATAAAAAAAAGATCAAGCATACCAAAAGTTAGCTAGTAAAAGAACCAAGGAACTGTGGTTGCACTAAAGATCACAATTTTAGATAGAATCCTCCATCTGTAGAACTAAGAAACCAAAACCTAGTAATCAAGCACACATGAGTTAGAATCAATGGCAATACTATTGCGTTCAACTTAAGAGTTTCGAGTATGGCGAATCTGATTTAGAGTTTTGGTTTAGGTGATTTGGACGTACAAAATCCAGTTCAGTCAACAAACTTAAGTCTCTTCAACCAATCAATCACTTTCAAAACTTTAAAACCTAAACAAATCAATTGGAAAAATCCTAAATTTAGCCAAAAACTAAAAAACCTGAACCAGAAACAGGGCAATTAGGCAAACCCAGAACAATTGTCACCAATATAAAAATCTAACTTTATAAACAACTCAAAACCCTGAAACAGAAGCAGAACAACCTTAGGGCTAAAGAATTCACAACCCATGTCACAAAATTCAAACTTTCAAGGGGCAAAACGTCACAAAATATCCAAACTTGAGCAATGCCCAATCCTAAAACCAATCAGCTTCATGGAACAATCAATCTACAGTAAAGGCTAAATCACCACCATTTATCTCCAAAATTCCCGAACAGGGTAAAAATTTAGTTCCTACAAAGATAATATATATATAGAGAGAGAGGGAGACCTGGTGATAGTGAGCTCAAGGCCATTATTGTCTACAATGGCCACCTTTCCATGGCCGTGACGGAGACGACGGTTACTCGGACCAGCAGAACTGTACGGAACTCGGTGCATTCTAGTAGAAAGAGGAGGACTCTGGTGGTCGTTGTCGTCAATCATCTCTACTTCCAACAGATCATTGACAAAAATCCTTTTCAACTTCATAATCTCCGTCGCAAGAGAAAAAAAAAAGTGAATGCAATTTTTTTCCTTTAATATTAAAAATTACACCCAATCATTTTTGAGCACGTCCATGCTTCTTAGAGTTTCTTAAACCCCTAGTTAAGAAGTTATTCTTAGTAATATCACCATTTTTTATTTGTTTTTAATCATATTAAACCTAAGAAATATTGCTAAGAAGTCCCGATAAAGATAGTCTTATAAATATTCCCTCTTAACCCTATTTTGCTATGCATGTGTCAGCAGTTGCTTCTGAAAGTGCTTTTAGCACTAGTGGAAGGATAATAAACTGATTTAGAAGTTATCTAACAGACTATATGGTGGAGATTTTGATGTGTACGGAACATTGGCTAAAGCAAGACAAAGTTTGAAGAAAAAGTGCTTACAAATGCACAGATTCTTGCAGAATTTGTATTTGAAGATGAGCTTCAAAGAGGTTCATTTTATCTCTCTATTTGAAATTAACATTGCTTACAATCTGAAATTTTGTAGTGTTAATTCAAAAACTTATCTCTCAATGTTTGTAATTTTCTTTTTCAGAGTTTGAACCCCAATAGAAAAACCTTAAGTGACTACATGCCAAAGGAACAAGCAAGAGAAGAGTGTGAAACAAATGAAAGATATTTTGGATTTCTCTTTTTTTTGGAATAGTTGAATTTCTCTTTAGTTTTGAAGACTTTTATTTTGTTTAACATTCAGTTCAAGTGTTTTAACATTCAGGTTAAGTGTCTAACTTTCAATTTAGGTGTATAAATTCGATTGGGTTCTCGGATATCTGTTGGGTTCATCGGGTTTCAGGTATACCCAAACTAACCCGAACCCAAAGGAATCCAATCCAAACCCGATCTGAAAGGATAAAAAAATCCGAACGGGTGTCTAAACCTGAAAAACCAAAAATCCAAAAACTCTGGGTTCGAGTACCTGAATGCCCAGGGCTACTCGAGGTAAAGCCATGAAGTAAAGGTAAATACAGAATCAATTCAAAACAGATGTTAAAAAATAATTGTGAAATCAAAAGAAACAACATAATAGGGAATTATGAGATTAGATAACTGGTTTGCCAAAAAAAAAAAAAAGAAGAAGAAGAAGAAGATAACTGCATTAATTGCTTATTTTTGTATAAATACAAAACCTTGTACATCCAAAAAGGGCATTCACTTTTAGAATTAACTAGATTTTAACTCGCGGTACACCGTATGCATATAATTTTTATTATTATTTATATTTTATATTGTATTTGTTTGTTAAATATTGGATGTTTTCCAAATAGAGGAATAACTAAATTTTCTGACCGTTTGTGCGGTTAAGTGTTTATATTAATTTTTTAATCTGCAAGATACTTTATGACCATTTGTTTGTTATATTTAGTTTGTTTTGTTAAGAGTTTGAGATTCTATTTTGATTTTTAATTATTATAACAAAAAATAAGGGATCTAAGTACATAGTAAGTCATTTATACGCTATGATTAAGTCACATTTTTCCTAATGATTTAATTATTTTACATAATCTTAGTTAAATCAACTTAATTTTTATATGTCAAATATTCTAGTATTAATAGTGTTGACAAAAAAATAAAATTAGGATTTAACCCATGCTAGCATAATTTTAATAATATTTTATTAATTCCAACATTTCCTCTTTATAACCCATCTACTATGTATCCATATTATATAATATTTTTTAAAAATTTATTTTTACATATTCGTAATATTATTTAATTTTATTAAGTTTATATATATTAATTTTAATATTTAAATAAATGTGAATCGAAACTCTTCTTACGTTAAGAATCAACACTCACAGGTTTTGGAAAACAAATAATTTTCTTTATTTGCAAATGATTTAGAGATAGAATATCTTCAATACACAATAGAAGGTGTGACTAACTACTGTATATCATAGTTTCTGTTTCCATATTGATTCTGTTGTATTTTTTAGTTGGAATGGTATGTAAAATATATAGGAAACAAAATCTTAAATAATATTATTTTTGGAAAAATTTTAGCGATTAACTTTGTAAATAAGTATAAATAAAAGGGTAGAAGCCAAAATGTAATTCAAAAATGTATATATAGATTTTTGAAAAAATTTTAGGGATTAACTTTGTAAATAAGTACAAATAAAAGGGTATAATCCAAAATCTAATTCAAAAATGTATATATAGATACACACAACTTTTTAACAGTTTAAGCTTTGTCGATTTAAATTTTATATTTTTTTTTTATTTTTTCTTCGTTTATTATCATTTTTGAGGGATCCAATATCTCTTTGTCCACTAGGATACTTGAGTGTGGGATCTAATACCCACAGTGATCTCCCAGTTTCTAACATAACACAATGTAGAACAAATTATGATGTTTAATTTATATTAACTAATTAATCTGATCATACTTTTTTTCTAAAAAGAGTTTCAATAATTTCTTTAATTATATTTATTTGAAAAAAAGTTTAAGTACCAATTGAGGAAAATATTAAATAACCAATAACAGAAAATTATATTAAATCAATATGTATTAATTATAATATACAAATTATCAATCTATTCTAAAATATGAAAAATACATTAATTTAATAAATTTGAGTACTTTAGGAGTGAAAATATTCTAAGTAAAATAAATATTTGGTAAAAATAAGATTAACGTTTTATCTACAAAGTATTATAACATTCCTTAATTTTTAAATATAACTTCACTATTTGAATCTCATTAAAGAAAAAACATTAAAACATAGTCACATACTATAGCACGAATCACACTCTTGTTTTGGTAGGATGCAGAATCATAATCTAGTACCAACTAAACTCGCCGAATCAAAAAAAAAAAAGCTTCTTGAAAAAAAGTTATTCCTATCATTATCAAATTTAGTTTCTTATATTAAGAAAAAGGAACATAAATAAAAAAAGCTTATAACAAAAACAAGTAGAAACAAATATGGTTTTACTAATAAGTAATGAATACGAGTGTATCATCACATGATGATGTCTCTTCTCTTTCCTTTATTCCATCTCATTCATCCAGCCTACCATCTTCGTCTTATTCTTTTTTGCATTTTTTCGCAAGTTATGAAGCGTTCCACTGATTATATCATGTTTTTACCAAGAAAAAACGAAATTGAAACCGAAGGAGAATCCAGATCGGAATTTTCTTTTTCTTCTTTTTTATCTTTAAGATTTCATTTTCTCCAACTTTATTGCTTAGATCATCATCATGTGTCCCCAGTCGAATAATTGAATGTCATTGTAGTTTGGCTTAGACGGTGTAGTGTTGGTTAAGATTGTCGATGTCAAGACCCTTGAGCTTCACTACCGACTCAACGTGGCCTTTCAGAGTGTGCACTTCTCGTAGCCTGCATGCACCACAACAAAACACAATTTTCACCAATCTTGTAAAATATGTTTACGTGTGGATCATTCGAGTGATCATTTACGTACCTAGCAACTTCTGCACGTTTCTTGGCCTGTTCAGCGATCTCAGAGAGCTCGGTGTAGGTTGCCGTGTCTTCGAACATTGACTCTGGTGGTTTAAGCCCGTGAAGCGTACGTTGAGCTAGAGCCCATTGGGCCTCTCTCTCTCCCCTACCGTAGTCTTTCTTGGTTGTGAAAGCGGTCTTCGATTACAAGGGGCAAAATTAAATACAATGTCAATATATATATATATATATATATATATACATATACCATTCAAGAATCAAGATTTAACTCACACATACCCTATTTTCAATCATGTTGTTCCAAGCTTTGCCACTAAGGGTATAGCGGGTGATAAACTTGAGGATATCAAGAGGAATGTATGTGACGATACTGTAAATCCAAATGACTCCACACCATCCCCATCCGCAGCCTTTAATTCTCGCGAATTCCCAATGTGCATAAGTAGCTATTAAGGTTGCAATCTGTTACAGTGAGAAGAAAAGGAAAAAAAAAAATTAGTCGAGAGAGATATATCAGAAATGTGTATGTGTGAATACAAATGGCATACCAGTTGGGCAACAAAGAAAGCAATAAGAAGAAGAAGTCCAGGACGTTCCACAAAGGACCAGCTCCTTGATCGAGTAACAAATATGAGAGCCTGACTAATTATACTGACTTGCAAATACAAAACTGCAATTAACTCCTCGTTTTTGCCTTGTAATGACCTTACTCCAAATTTATCCTACACACACCAACACCAAGATGAATGAATTTATAGATTATAACAATTAAGTAAATTGTAGTAGTGTTGTATCGAGTACCGGGAAGAAGGTGGTGTCATGAGCCAGCCAGAAGAAGACAACGGTAACGAGAGCCATGTACGTCCCAAGAACAACTCCAGTAGCAAAGATCTCCTTAAGTTTCCATGAGTCAGGAATTGGGGAAGGCTTGACTCTATCCTTGGAAATGGTCATGATGGTACCGTCATTTAGGATTGCAATAATGAGGACCATGAAAGGAGAAAAGTCAAACTCCCAAATAAGAGCCACAAGCATGAAGCCTAGGACTATACGGATGGTAATGGAGACTGCATAGAT
>NC_025699.1:20063425-20067762 GCF_000633955.1 Camelina sativa
GAAAGCAATAAGAAGAAGAAGTCCAGGGCGTTCCACAAAGGACCAGCTCCTTGATCGAGTGACAAAGATGAGAGCCTGACTAATTATACTGACTTGCAAATACAAAACTGCTATTAACTCCTCGTTTTTGCCTTGTAATGACCTTACTCCAAATTTATCCTACACACACCAACACCAAGATGAATTTATATAGATTATAATAATTAAGTAAATTGTAGTAGTGTTGTATCGAGTACCGGGAAGAAGGTGGTGTCATGAGCTAGCCAGAAGAAGACAACGGTAACGAGAGCCATGTACGTCCCAAGAACAACTCCAGTAGCAAAGATCTCCTTAAGTTTCCATGAGTCAGGAATTGGGGAAGGCTTGACTCTATCCTTGGAAATGGTCATGATGGTACCGTCATTTAGGATTGCAATAATGAGGACCATGAAAGGAGAAAAGTCAAACTCCCAAATAAGAGCCACAAGCATGAAGCCTAGGACTATACGGATGGTAATGGAGACTGCATAGATCGTGTAGTTTTTCATTCTTTGAAAGATAGCTCGACTAGTGAGCACAGCGCTGACTATGACACTAAGACCTGGCTCTGTCAGGACTATATCTGAGGCGCTTCTTGCGGCATCAGTTGCATCATCCACTGCTATACCGATATCTGCCTTTTTCAGTGCTGGAGCATCGTTGACACCATCCCCGGTCATACCAACAATATGTTTCCTTTCTTGGAGTTTCCTTACAATCTCATACTTGTGCTCTACGCAAGATCAGAAAAGTTTAGAATTTGATTAGTGAGATCAAAGGAAAAGTGAAATTTGAGGATGATTACTATACCAGGAAAGACTCCAGCGAATCCATCAGCCTTCTCAATGAGCTCATCGACAGGAACTCCGCCCGTGGTGTCATCTTTGTTTTCAAGTAAAGAAGAGGAAGGATACATGTTTGTTCCCATTCCAAGCCTACGACCAGTCTCTTTACCAATAGCCAATTGGTCTCCAGTAATCATTTTAACATTCACACCAAGATCAAGAGCTCGTCTAATGGTCTCTGCACTGTCATGTCTTGGAGGGTCAAAGAGTGGCAAAAGACCAACAAACTCCCATGGTGTTCCTGCACTCTCTTTGTCCTTCGCGGGAACCGTCTGCCGTGCAACCCCGAGTGAACGGAGGCCACGCTCAGCAAACTTGTCAATGATCTCATGTGCTCGTCTCTTTGTCTCTCCCTTGAGCTCACAGAGTTCAATTATCTGCTCGGGAGCACCTTTGCTGCATCTATGCCACTCTCCATTGCTATCAATGTAAGTGATCGCGGTTCGCTTTTCTACCGGATTGAAGGGCAAGAAATGCACTTCAGTTATTCCAGCTCTTGCCTCTTTTGGATCACCCAACATGTTAACAATGGAAGTATCGATGGCATCTTGATTCTCTATTCTTGAAGCCCTAGCTGAAAGTAGTATCACAGTGTCCTTGTCTGCGTCTTTGGGGAATACCTGATGAAACACAAGAAACCACAATATTTTAATTAATATTCCAAAAAAAAATATAAATAAATAAATAATGAAAAGATTCGTCCTCAAACCTCAATTAAATTCTTGTCAACTGTAAGTTTGTTAAGAGTTAGAGTCCCGGTTTTGTCGCTGCAAAGAACATCCATACCAGCCATTTCTTCGATGGCGGTCATTCTTTTGGTGATGGCACCTTGTTGAGACAACCTATGTGATCCAATAGCCATTGTCACGGACAACACAGTGGGCATCGCAATTGGGATTCCTCCGATGAGAAGCACAAGAAGATTGTCGATTCCATCTCTATACTTGCGATGCTGGATCGGATACATTATAATTACCTCAATCAACATTCCTATTCCGATTGAACAGATACAGAAATTACCGATGGCGGTTAGGACCTGAAACATTTAGAGGCCATATTAGAAATACTCGAAATGATCGCTTGCCCCGCTAGAAAATATAAGTTAAAGTTAGATATACCTTTTGAAAGTGTCCAACATTGTTAGTACTGTCAACAAGGTGAGCTGCCTTCCCAAAGAAGGTATGCACTCCAGTGGCAATGACAACAGCCTCGATCTCACCTTGTTTGCAAGTGGAGCCAGAGAAGACCTCATCCCCCGGGTGTTTAGTGGCTGGGAGAGATTCACCGGTAAGAGCAGATTGGTCGATCTTAAGAGGATCACCTTCAAGAAGACGAGCATCCGCTGGAACAATATCACCCAACTTGATGCTGATTAAGTCACCTGGAACTAGAATCGCAGCCTCTTGCTCTCCCCATCTCCCATCTCTTAATACCTTTGTTTTAGGTGCAAGGTTGGCCATGAGAGCCGCTGCTGCATTACCGGCATTGTTCTCCTCAATAAAACTGATGGTCGAGTTTATGATGAGCAAACACGTGATACCAACAAAGTCTTGCCAATCCGGTGGCCTTCCACCACCGTTTGCCAGCACAATTGCCATGATTGCCGCCGCTTCCATCACCCATGAAAGAGGGTTCCACATAAACCCCAGAAACTTAAGAAATTTGTTATCTTCCTTCTCTTCTAGTTTGTTTGCCCCAAATATTTGGAGTCTGTTTCTTCCTTCCTCTGATGACAGACCTTCCCGTGAACATTTTAGCTGTTGGAACACTTCGTCCACTGGAATTTTCTCCTGTAATACGTACGTACATTCATGGTTTAATACTTTCTAATTATAACAATTTATGTTTTAATGTTGAAACACAATAATAAAATAAATGGGTACATTAACAAATAACAACAAACACTAACAAGATCAACGTTCTCCTTCTTTATTTCTTCCCATGAGATATCAGCAGCCATGATGAATCACAACGATGAGAAACAACAGTTTTCACGAAGCTCGACTTCTGTAGAAAGAAAAATAAAACTCTCCTTATTCTCTTGTCAAGTGTCTTAAAGAACAAGAAGAGTAAAAGCTATTAAAACTGGGATTTTTCTTTGGTTTGGTGATTTGATGTGAGGACAAAGAACTGGTATATATACACTTAGACAAGTGGCTTGTATGTGTTTTCATAGTTTGTGGCAGACCTTAAACTGAGGAGTTTTGACAATACGTGTGTGTGTTTTGAACTGTTTTTATGCCTTTTCTTTTGCTTTCCATAATTTGTTTTTTTTTTTTAGTTTAGGAGAAAACAGATTACTTGTATTTCTACAAATAGAAATCTAGCATTCATTAATATTTAACACATTTATAAGTTTGAAAAAGAAAGAAGCTGGCCAAACGTTTTGTATTTTTTTTTAATATAACTAGGTTTTGAATCCACGCTACGCGTGGATTTATTTGATATATTTTGATGAAAATTTTATACAATTGATTTAGTTATTAAATATTATTTTATAAAACCTTTAAATTACTATTAAGGTCAATTTTTTATTTCAAATATATAATTAGAAAATTAAAAAAATTATTTGTGTTTAAGAATTAATAATATAGAAAATATTTATAATTTTAAAAATGTTAATTAGTGAGATGTCTAATATATTTTTTCCATATTTTAAAAATATTTTTATTTCCATATATCGTAGTTTTTTTTTCCTATTTACAAAAATAAGTTATACATATTTAATATATTGATCTTACATTCTAAATATAAGATATCAAAAATTTACATATCTCCTCTTTCCATAGTTTTTTTTTTTAAATCTATTAATATCTTTGCATAGAAAATATTACACTAATAGCAGTCAGGTGATGAAACAACCCTTCCCGTTTTTTTTTTAAATACCTTAAATTACTAGTGGTCCCATACCCACTAACATCCTAACATCAATCAATAACAGCGGATAACCAAATAAAATAATTCCAATAATATCCAACATAATAATCCAATAACATCATAATCCAAACAAAGAAATAACCAAAAGCTAACATCCTACAATGTTCCTTTGACTTAATCTAGCAACCTAACAACAGCTAGACCACAATCAATCAAGTCTCTAGAACATCCTCCTCCTCATAGCCCTTGATTCCACGATCACACTTTTCCTTTACCTGCACACCACAAACAACAATTGAGATGCGTAAGTATTATCATAAATACTTAGTGAGGCCATCCTCCCATCTACTGGGTTATACACACAAGCAGATGAGACCCTCAAGTTCAAGCAAAACAAACAACACACAACAATACATCAAACCAGAAAAACAAGTCTCGGATAAGACTAGTGTCGACCGATGCCAAACGGTGTCGATCGATGCTACAACAAGGTGTCGACCGATGCCAAACAGTGTCGACCGATGCCCATCAAATTGGTGTCGACCGATGCTCCTGAGTGTCGATCGATGCCTCCTCTGCAGACACGATCTGCGCGAA
>NC_025699.1:20069067-20069267 GCF_000633955.1 Camelina sativa
GGACCCCGCAACATAGCCATCTTGAGGTACACTCTATCACCAACCTGTAACTCAAGATCCTTTCTCCTCTTATCAGCATAACTCTTCTGCCGATCCTGAGCCTCCTTCATGTTCAGCCTCAAAACCCGAATCTTCTCCGAGGTCTCCTGAACAAAATCTGCACCAAATATGCTCCTCTCCCCCACCTGAGTCCAACATAA
>NC_025699.1:20074304-20074462 GCF_000633955.1 Camelina sativa
AGAAATACCCTGCTCCCACATGCCGCAACTGCTCCATCATCCGCACATACTGAGCATCCACTACCTCAGCCCACGGCTACACACCTGCCTGCAAACCCGCTGCAGGCTGCACCACTGGAACCTGCCCACCAACACCTGGCGGCACTACTGGATCATGC
>NC_025699.1:20074970-20084326 GCF_000633955.1 Camelina sativa
AAACAAGAGAGATCTCATGCTTAGATCAACCATGGTCAAGCACTCACCTCAAGAACAGGAAGATTCTGAACAGTAGGAACGAAATCCTCACTCCTAGCAAGCTTCTAACTCTTTCCCAGCTCCAAAACTCTCAGGAACAGCAAGTAATCTCCCAAACTTCTCCCAAAAGCTTAAGAACTCTCTCTCCTTTCTTTTCCTCTCAAAAGCGGCGAGTACAAACAAATAATACGACCTAGGGTCGTTTTTTCCCCTTTTACACACGATTAGGGTTTTAAATCAAACCAAACCGAAAAACATGGTGTCGATCGATGCCACCAAGGGTGTCGATCGACACCCACACCAAAAATACACAAATTGGTTCGCGGGCGTTACAGGTGATAAGTATCAAAGCTGTAAGCTGCGTTATGCTATTTTGAAAGAATTCTCTGAGCTTGGTTTTAAAATCAAGTTAATAATCTTAGAATCAAATTGCTCAGTGCTCTTAATATTGATGACATGAATTCTTAAAGAAGGAAAAAAAAGAACTACTCATGTTAACTCTACAACATGACTTATTCATATCTATACTATTAAAGCAGAAGTATTCCTTAGACTCAAAATGGACCATGACTTAGTTTTGGTAGGTTTTTCATTAAAAATGATTAGAGAATCACAAAATTTAATCTAATTAACCTATAGTTTCATTTTTGACAAATAACCATTATACCCTTGTGACAACCCGTCCCGCGGACTCCACTATCTCACAGCTAGCCGCCCCAACGGACCCCAAGCTGGCCCTGCAGGGCATCGATCCTAACCCCTCACCGTAGAATGGAACTATTCATCCAAATCCACCAATAGGTTATTGGTTATTGAGCTGCAGGTCAATTGGTGACAGCTTGTCCTGTGGGAAGGTTATTAAAGGATGGGGACCAGGGTTCGAGGAATGCCTGACGCACCAATAACATACTGGTGTATTTGGATGAATAGTTCATGTCCATGGTGAGGGGTTAGGATCGATGCCCTGCAGGGCCAGCTTGGAGTCCGTTGGGACAGCTAGCGGGGGGCTAGCAGGGTCCACGGATGGTCCGTTGGAGCAGCTAGCGGGGGGACTAGTGGGGTCTGCGGGGCGGGTTGTCACAACCCTCAATCGATCACTTAAAAAATTATGGGTCGGGACGCGGATCCTAAAATATCCGACAACAGAAGGAAAAAAACCCGCGGATCTGTTTGTACTCCAGATTAATCTTTTTCGGATCTAGTATATTATTTCATTCAAGATTAGTTATTTAAGATTCCAAACAGAGTTTTTCGTTATAGGCAAACACTCTGATTTCATTTTCCTTTAAGGTATTTAAATGAAAACCATAAATTTTAATCACCAAAAATTTGGATATTTCCTTAATTACCGAGATTGATCTGCTAGAACAATAAAAATTAAATCAAATCGTCAATAACTGCTAGAACAAACTTAACAAAAATAATCCATAAAAATCGGATATTGATTTAGCAAATATTGATAGGTCCTAAATTTTGGAAACTAATAATCTTCTAAGTGAATATAACAGCATATTCGAATTTATACTAACTATAATTCTTGCAAACTTTTTAATATATTCTTTAATTAGCATAATTAATAATAAATAGAAATGATATAAATCTCATTATATCATAAATATATTACATTGTTTAGTTTGCGTCAATCTCATGGAATCATATTCTTTTTATATCCGATCTTAATTTCAAAATTCTCTTATTTTCACAGATTTTCTAAACTAATTCCATCAATACCTTCATTAGCATTCAATATTTTCCTAATACTATATCCAATTATAATTAAATTATGAAGCTTTGCTTGCTCACAAAGTTTTTCCTATACTATATATAGGGATATATGATACTGTATATCTGTATTCATTGCCAAGAGTAAAGCATCTTCTCTATTTGCTCACCTACATATGTTTGATCTTGGTTGATGAGAAGGTAAAAACCCATTTATATTTATTAAAACCTCTATGTATATGTTTTAAAAATACATTATATCCATCTTCTTCTTAAATTTTAAATCTCATTTTTTTTTTTTAATATTTTAGGGAAAACAAATTGAAACTAAACTCCAAAGTCATATCCTCTTACATAGCTACTATTCAATATTGCGGTGTCTCTGTTTCCGTAAAAAGCTATATTATGCAAAGTACCGACATACTATGTTTTTTATATCCAAATTAATACTATATAAACTTAGAAAATAAGTTTAAGTACATAAATCAAGAAAAAGGAAAATTACAAAAACAAATTACTAACAAAAAATATACACCTGTGCTGTAGCACGGGATATCCCCTAGTTAATAGAATTATAGAACTAAACTAAAAACAAAGTTAGACAATTTGGTGACATAATCTTCGATCCCATCATTGATTTTCATGAGGAAACTCAAAACGACACAATGGACAAAAGTATCTGGCCGCAAACCAGTCTACAATACACTTATCATCAAACTCATGTCCACATGGTAAAGTCACAACTCTTGCTCCATTCTTAAATGCTTCAGAAAAAATTGTGCACTCATCACCCATAATCTTCGATCCCATCATTGATTTTCATGAGGAAACTCAAAACACCATTAATGGACAAAAGTGTCTGGCCGCAAACCAGTCTACAATACACTTATCGTCAAACTCATGTCCACATGGTAAAGTCACAACTCATGCTTCATCCTTAAACGCTTCTAAACAAATTGTACACTCATCACCATTAGAGATAGTCTGGTAGTATATTTTATTGGTCTGAAAAATTATGATCGAATATGATGCTTCCAGTTATTATTTATATTGAAAAGATCTTAGATTTATAGAATTAGTATTTTTGTTATTTGTTTGTTTAGGGAAAATGAGAAGATTAACAAAATAAGATAAGAATACAATTTGTATATATTTCATATATTGTTTTTTTTTTTTTTTTTCTAATTTACATATATCTTCTTTCCATAGTTTTTTTTCCTTTTTATTAATATAATTACATAGAAAATATTAAAATTTAAAAATGTTAATTTATGAGATTTTTGAAAATATTAAATATTGAGTTGTCGGATTATGATTGGTAGTTTTAAATCCTAGGTGGATTCTCTTAGAAACTTATAGCTCCTACTTTTATTTAGTATAGATTTATATAATTATTTAAAGTGAACTTTTTTTTTGTTTTGTCATCTAGAATTTTATTATTGAAACCATTACAACTTAGGATTACAACATAAGCCGACGGAAAAACATAATATCCCCGGATTCTAAAGTCGGCGGAAGAACAAAATATCCCCGAAGTCTAAAGCCCTATGTAAGGGAAGCTAACATCTGAAAATACAAGGCTATTACAGAGATAGAAGGAGAAACCCATAACAAATACATACCAAAACAAAAACCTCGACAAAGAAGGATTATACCAAGCCCAACAAAGGATGCTAACTTTAAGAGAACCTTTGCTTGTACAAATCGAAGATGCCCTCGGCCAACCTTCGAATATCCATTCCTCCTCTAAGAAAGTGCCTAAAAGTAACAGGACTCCTATGCTAATCTTCATAATCCGCAAAGACATAACCACTCATAGTTCTTCACACTTTCTTCCGGATACGACGACGTCGTACACAAAGCAACTTTGTTGCACCTAGGTAGAAGCAAAACCCATAGGACCAAATCTCGATCAGAACTGAAAAAGCAGAGACAAGGAGCGAAAAATCCAAACTGGGTACCACCAATCTCAATCAAAGACAGCGGAAGATCGAACCAGAATGAACCCAAAGAGAACTCTAAAGGACACAAGAACTTGTAGGCCTGACAATCACCACGACGAGGAATCGTTCATTCATCAACAAGCATAAACTGGGAACCTCAACATCTATCCAAAACAGTCAGAGACAATACAAAACCTAATCAATTAATTCTGGAAAGATATTGCCTTTTCCACATCCCATACCGTCGGAGAAGAAGAAAAGGAAAATGACACCATCTCTGAAACTGAACCAGCCTACTAATTGAAACTACCAAAGTGATTCCATCTAACCCTAGCAAAACAGAAAAGAAGAAAGGCTGGATAGTCGGTTTACCGGACCAAAGAGCCGAAGCAAGAAAAAAGGTCGCAGGTTCGCAAATCCCTTTCTAAGACAGAGCAACCAGTAGATCTACAGATCTCGGAAGCCCAAACAGACAACTCTCTCTGCAGAAGCTGACCACCTGCCATGCCTCCAAAGCTCGCCGAGATGAACCACCGTCACAGCCTGATGAAAATCTTCTCTACTTAACCACCGGAGCTAAGACGAAGCGAGGGAAACAACAACTAAACGAAAATGAATCTACTGGGTACCCTCTCACGGCTGCGGCAAGGAGCGCCGATCACCAGAGAGGGCAAACGAAAACGAGATCTTGGATGGACGGCAGCTGGTTTGTGTTTAGGCGAGAGAGAAAATTAGGTTTACTTCCATTTAAAGTGAACTAAAGATAACGTTAAATTTTAGCGGACTAACATTTAAAGCCTATAGAGCTAAGACCACCGCGCCATACTGTCAAACTGAACTTCCTTATACTACTAGATTTATAACTTGTTTATAATTTTTTTTTTATTAATACAAACCGTTAAATAGAATTATAATTATATAATATTAAAAATATAAATTTGTATAGATGTAAAATTTATTTGTATAAATTCATAACAATTTTCATATTTTTCATTTTCCAATAGTTTTTTTTCCTCGGTTGAGTGATCATTATTTATTAATGTAGACGTAAAAAATCTTACTAAACTTACCCACCATTTTTTGTGAAGTTTCTTTAACAGTGTTGTACTACACGTAAATTTTGTTTCCTAGTAATATGAATCTCATAACTAGACTATTTTTTATCCATAAACATCATATTATAACATCAAATATTATATTTTATCTTAACTGTTTGACAAAAGAAAACTTATGTTCACATATATAATTTTTTCTACTTTAAAATATGTAGTCTACAAAGTTTCTAAAAAAACCAAAAAAAACCAAAAAAAAAAAAACTGTCTCTTCCAAGCGACAGAAAAGGGAATCAAAGACAAGCTAACAATCCACCAGTTTTTGGCTGGCATCGGTCACCTTCATCTGTAGTTTTACTTCTCTTTAATTTCTGCAAGTTTCTGGTTTTCATAGTGTAAATAACGGCGAATCACAGATTTCAGATCTATGCTCTTTGATATTGTAACGGTGGTGATATATGCTTTTCTTCCGGTGATTCAAGATCTGGGCTTTCACTCACTTCTGCTTTATTCTCCAATTTCGATAGCCTATCATCTTAACTTGCCGTTAGATTGGTCAGATTCATCTGATCGATGTCCTTTGTATCATGTAATACCGATTCATTCGAATCGGGATGGTTGTCCCTATCTAGGGTTTGTTTTTGGTGGTATTCCTCACTGATGTTATCTATGGTTCTCAACCGATGATTCTTCTCTGCACCATTTATATGAAGATATCACTTGGGTTTTCGATCCTAGAATCAACAAATTAACCATCTCGCTTGAAGGAACTGGTCCACGCAGGCTTTGTATTGGCCTTCGACTTTCGACGACATGGTCTGACGATGATTTTATCTCTATTCATCGGTCAAAAAGTTTAGGTTTTATGAACGGAGAAACCATGTTCACAAACCGGCAAAGATACGTACAACGCTTCAAAAGACATGATCCAGGAGCTTTTCAAGCAACATATCATTGTATTGGTTTAATCAAAGTAATGCGAAAAGATATAGGAGTTTCATCTACAAGATGTTAGCCTTTTACGAGTATACGAAGAGGGGACTTAACAGATTTCATCTGTTGCATGTAAGGCTTCCGTTAAGAAAGCAGGGTTACTTCCACTTTTTCGTCTATATTGTGTTCAATTTCCTTTTTTTGTTTCAATTGTTGTTTTTGAAATTTTCATGTATCATGTAACACTAGATTAGGACCCGCCCACTGGGCGGGTTTAGAGTTTTTAAAATAAAATAAAATTTAACAAAGAATATAAAGTAAATATTTTTAATAAGTTAAAACTATCTATAAAAGAAAATAGATACACTGAGGTGTCCAATGTGATATTTAATGTTAAAGGTGCGACTCTAAGGTTGATACTATTAATCACATTTTTTTAATGTCCTCACTCGTGTGAAGTTTAGGATTTATCACCGACTCCGGTCTCATCAGAGGATTTTCCATATGAGTCGGTGTACTCGAATTTGTATTTTGTTTTCTAGAGGGATGCCTCTCAACAGAGTGATCCTGATCAACTTCTTCAATGACCATAAATTTTATGGGCAATCTAGAAGACCATAAATAAAAAAGATTTTCAAGGTTTAGAAATCGAGACAAATAATATAATTGCTCAGGCTTTGGGCGATAAGTTAGCCTGGGAAGAGGCGTTCTCTTTTACGGCGGTCATGTCAGCTCCATCTCCGTCTTCGGATGTCCAGGTTTCTTCACCTTGTTATCAGATTGATGGTTCTTGGAAAGCAACCAATGTGCATTCAGGATTGGGCTGGTGGTGTTGCATTGGTGAGGAGCGAAACTTGTTGTTGGGGGCTAAGTGTCTAAGACGGAGCCCCTCCCCCTTGCATTCAGAGTTAGAAGCGTTGTTGTGGGCCATGGAGCGGATATATGCTGAGTTACTCACTATGGTGCAGTCATTTGAATATTGGCCGTCCTTCTCCAACTTGCTAATTGAGTTTAACTCGATGGAGTCTATCCTACTATTCTCCATCTCTTGGATCCCGCATGCGTCAAATTTGAAGGCGGATTGTCTTGTTCGTGCTTTGCATTCTCTTATCTCTGAAGTTTATTTTTTAAACCCCTTCCCTCTGGCTTGGGCAACTAACCGAGGAATTTTATTTTAATTTATTGGTTGGTTGAAAAAAAATAGATACACTTTTAGTTAAAGAAAAAAGTTGTAGATGATTTCAAAGTTATTAAAATTAAATTAAATTTAACAAAGAATATATATTTAATTTCTTTTCGTAAGTAAAAACAATGTATAAAAGTAAAGAGATAAACTTTTAGTTATAGAAAATAGTTGTTTTTTTTATGCTATAATACACTAATGTTTATCCATTTACAAATCTACTATCTACATTACCACTAAAAGTGTATTTGTACACACAAATATATTTTACTTTTAAAATATACTCTTTAGTCTTTACTACTAACAACAAATTGTCTTTATGAACACATTAAATAACCTATTATATGTCTCTTCATTTTAACATTTTTATAGTTACAAAACCGCATATGTTAGTCTTACATACTCCTATCTTATATATATTACAATAGCAATCTTTTTGAATAAATTATTTGATTGGTGAAAAAAAGATGAGAGATCTATTTTTGTTTTTATTATTTTTAATTCAACAATTTTTTTCTTTATGTAAATGTGAGTATTTACATTTTCTTAGAAACAGTAATTAATTGTATAATTTTCACAAACATTTTTTTATCTTATATAAAAAGTAATCATTTTTCTTGTAAAATTAGCAACTTAAAATTAAATTAAGTAACAAAAATTATAATTTTGAATTTTATGATATATATATAATTTATCTTATAATTAGATAATAAATAAAATTAGGTTTTATTTTATCTATTTTACTTTTATATAAAACCTTTTTATGGTAGGTTTTGAATTTTTACATTTTTATTTTTTAAAATTTTAAAAAATTTAGAATTGACATGTGTCAACATCTTAATTATACAATTGACAAGTGTCACGATCTTGTTAGTGAGTAACTTTGACATCAAAATTATATAATAAGATGTTTATAATAATATATTTGTTTGCCATTAAAAAAAGTCTACTATGTTTCTGTATATTGTTCTTTTATTTCATTCTCCTAAATCTAGAAACTCATAAGAATACTCTAACTTTTAAATATGTTGTTTTATTCAAAATAAGAATTGTTTTAAATTTTAATTAAAATTCTACAATCTACCACTACTTTATAATTATTTTTATTACAAATACCTTTATCAAATTTTTTCTTAGTATTTTTAACTTTTTTTCGTGTGTGTGATGTCCAGAATAAGTTTTTTTTAATGTGTTTGATTCCAAGTAATCTTATACATTTCTCTTAAATATAAAAATGTACATTATTTTAATTTTTGAGCACTTCATTAATATTTTATTGTTTTTTGGATATACCTTTGTTTAACAAATTTCACTATTTTTCAATTTTGAAAACGATAACTAACATAGATCACTCAAACTATTTTAATTATTTATATATTTAGATATAACCTCTTAATTTAAAAAAAAACCTTTAAATTTTGTGTTTATTTTTTAAAAAAAACTCTTATTTTTTTTAATCCTAATAACTGTAACTCCTGAAAGTAATTATTGTTCCATTTAATATATGATAGCTTTATTTTTCTCATATTATACATTGTTTTATTTGATTAAAGTATAAAAATTTCTTTCTAGTTTTAAACTTTTTATTTTAACTAATTTGGTTTTAGTGAATATAGATGAGTTATTTAAATTTTGAATCAGTTGTTTTTATAGTGCACCTTTGTAACACCCGCAAACCAATTTGAGTGTTTTGGGTGAGGGTGTCGATCGACACCACTGATTTTCTGGTTCGACCAGATTGAGTTTTTAATCGATTTGGACCGGTTTGGTTTAGGGAAAACCATTAAATCGTGATATTTAAGTGGGAGAATGACCTAGGTCGTGTTTTGTTGTTGCCTAGCCGCTGAAAACAAAGAGAAAGAGGAGAAGGAAGAGTAAACTTGATTTTGGTGTTCAAAGCAAAAAGGAACAGAATCGTCAGGGTTTGGGAGAAGGAAGATCTGTATACTCAAATCGTTTTGAAAGGTATTGAGTTTTGGTAGGGTTGTAGCTAAGAGATTTTCGTACACTCTCCTTTTTACAGAAGTGAATTTGGGTTAATATTCTAGGAGATATCGGCAGTTTTGTGGGACGTTTCTTCTCAGTCGCGGATTGAGACCAGTGGGAGTTTTGGGATCGATTGCGGTTTCATCTGAGATCCGATCGTGCTGAAATTTTGTGAAAAGCTTCGTGATGCCTAGGAATAGCTTTTCACCGGAGGGATGTGATAGTTAACGGTTCATTTTCATTTTAGAAGGTGAGTGCATGACCATGGCTAATCTAAGCCTTTGATTCCCTTGTTCTTGCTTGTTGTTGCTTGTTTGTGTGTTTTTCTTGCTGGGGATTGGTTGTTACAGGTTCCTATGGAGGTATAAGGCTTGGGTTTTGAGTATTGGACGATTTGGAGGAGATTTGGTAGCGAGATTCGACTCTCGACTTCGCGCGGATCGCAGTTGCAGAGGGAGTGTCGATCGATACCACTTGGTGTCGGTCGACACCAGCAAA
>NC_025699.1:20084525-20093189 GCF_000633955.1 Camelina sativa
GTTAAGAGGATGGAGCGGTTGTAGATGACCGGTATGAGATTATTCTCAAGAGGTATCGGGCCTAGAGAGGCGGATAGGTGGACATATGCAGTTGGAGCAGATATTTCTCTATTTGGGGGTTAATCCAGTTGGATATTAGAATTTTAGTGGGCAGATGTAACATTGCAATGTTATACTCGGACCACAGGAGGTACTTGTGTCGGGAAATATTTATAGTCGTTAAGGATTGTTGCTCCTGAGGGGATGGTGATTCCCCTGAATACCGATAGCTCGAGGGGCTAAGGGCTCCAAGAGTGGCAGAGGGGACGTTGTTCTCCTGAGGGGATTAGTAGTTCCCCTGATACCGAGATCTTGAGGATTGTGGTCCAAGAGTGAGACGGTATAACTCGAAGACGCTGGTCTGAGAGTGAGATCGGTATGACTCGAAGGTTGCAACCTAAGAGTGGAGGAGGTGGGAGCAAGCAATGTATAGAAGGTGAGTATAAACACCACGACGGAATGTAGACCTCGAGAGTGATGGTGGTTTAATCTTGGATTTTAGGTTTTTGTTGGCCGTTGGGCCAGGGTTTTATGAACCAGAGCGGTTATGAATGTGTGGCTGTTTTGCCAGGATTGTGAGGCCGGTGGTGCCGGAATCCCGGGAAGGGGAGTTACAGCAGGATTTAGCCGGGAGAGGTATGTTTGCCAGATACATAAGTTCACGAAAAGCCTTCATGGCAGGATAAACTAATCGTTGCAACGATGTTGGATGAAGTTCATTGGAGAAGGACAGGGTTGCTAGATTCAAGGTTTTGGTAAGCTTGTTGGAGGGAATAAGTCAAGTGGTTTGATTTAGCGGCCTGCAAAGCATTTGAAGCGGTGAATCAGAATATGCGAGCGTATGGTACTTGTTTGTTTTATTACGTTCGTATTGATGATTTGCTGTGGAGAATTGCCAAGCGGAAAGCTATCTTTGGAATAAGCTAACTTGTGGAAGTTTCCCTAACTGGCAAGTTACTAGAGGTTTTTGGAGGAACAAGAGGGTTGATATTCAGGTGGGGGCGAGTTGATGTCGGCATACTTGAGTGTTGGTTTAGTTGAGCTGAAGAAGTAACTAGAGGATTTATGGAGCAAGAGATTCATACGTTCTAGTGTATCACAGTGGAGAGCGCCGGTGTTGTTTGTGAAGAAGAAGGATGGGAGTTTCAGGTTGTGCATTGATTATCGGGGTTTGAACCGGGTCACATTGTTTCTGCAGAGTGAGTTTCTGTAGATCTATAGAAGATTCAGGCTATCAGGGATTGGCCTATACAACAGAATGTCACTAAGATCAGGAGTTTCCTTGGTTTGACAGGTTACTACAGGACCATGAGATGAAGTCTCTGGTAGGAGAGATCAGTGCGTTGAGCTTGTGTGTGGTTTCTCGAGAACTATTGGGTTAGGAGGCGGCTTATGGAGCGGATCTTCTGAGCAGGGTGTGGTTGGCTCAGGAGAAGGATTTTGGGGCTGGTGAATGTCTCTAAGGATATTGATTCAGAGTATCAGGTCTCAGCTAATGGTACTATCTTGGTGCGCGGTCGGATTTGTGTGCCCAAAGATGAGGATTTGAGATGGGTGATCTTGAGGGAGGCTTATGCGAGCATGTTTTCTATTCATTCAGGAGCAACTAAGACGTACCATGATCTCAAGATGTACTATCATTAAGTCCGGATGAAGAAGGTTATAGCTAGTTGGGTCACGAGGTGCGACGTGTGTCAGCTGGTGAAGGCTGAGCATCAGGTTCCAAGCGGATTAATAAAGAGTCTATCCATTCTAGAGTGGAAGTGGGATATGATCACGATGGATTTTGTAGTAGGATTGCCAGTGTCACGGACCTTTGATGCTATCTGGGTCATTGTGGACTGGTTGACTAAGTCAGCACATTTTCTAGCCATTAAGAAGACTGATGGAGCAGCGGTCTTGGCTAAGAAGTATGTGAGGGAGATAGTCAGATTGCATGGGGTGCCAGCAAGCATTGTGTCTGACAGAGATTCTAAGTTCACTTCGGTGTTCTGGAAGGTATTTCAGGCAGAGATGGGCACTAAGGTGCATATGAGTACAGCTTATCATCCCCAGACAGATGGACAGTCAGAGAGGACGATCCAGACGCTGGAGGATTTGCTGAGGATGTGTGTGTTGGATTGGGGTGGCCATTGGGCAGATCACCTGAACCTGGTAGAGTTTGCTTACAACAACAGCTATCAGGCGAGTATTAAGATGGCTCCTTATGAGGCTTTGTATGGGAGGCCATGTCGTACACCATTATGCTGGACTCAGGTGGGGGAGAGGAGCATGTTTGGTGCTAGTTTTGTTCAGGAGACCTCAGAGAAGATTCGGGTTCTCAAGCTGAACATGAAGGAGGCTCAGGATAGGCAGAGGAGTTATGCAGATAGGAGGAGGAGAGATCTTGAGTTTCAGGTAGGAGACAGAGTGTACCTCAAGATGGCCATGTTGCGGGGTCCGAACAGGTCATTGTCAGAGACTAAGTTGAGTCCGAGGTATATGGGTCCATTCAGAGTGATTGAGCGGGTTGGACCAGTGGCATATAGATTGGAGTTACCTGAGGTGATGCGTGCATTCCATAAGGTTTTCCATGTGTCTATGTTGCGGAAGTGTCTCCGTGAGGGAGAGGAGGTGTTGGCTAAGATTCCTGAGGATCTTCAGCCTAACATGACTTTGGAGGCGAGACCAGTGAGGGTTCTCGAGAGGAGGATCAAGGAACTTCGGAAGAAGAAGATTCCTTTGATGAGAGTCCTGTGGGACTGTGATGGTGTTGAGGAACAGACTTTGGAGCCTGAGGCAAAGATGAAGGCAAGGTTCAAGAAGTGGTATGAGAAGCAAGCCGCGACTTGAGCTTATTTAGCCTGGTCCCATCTATAATCCGTGGCTGGAGCGGGAATGGAGTATTCCAGCCCATCTCTCTTGTTACTTGGTCGCTTGGGATGGTTGGTTGTGCGACTCAGTAACAAGATGAGGTGGTGTTTGGGGTACAAAGTTTCCGTGAGGCAGGGTTGTGAAGAGGAGTTTCCAAAAATGGAAAGTGTTAAATATGGAAAGTTTTGCGGGAGTCAGAATTTTGTCCATTTTAGCGGTGGGAAGCCTTGGGAGGGGCTTTTGTGCCTTTGTGGCGGACTTTTGAGTCAGAGTGCCTGTGTGTGGCGGTATTGTTAGACATTGTATGGCCTTTGTGGCGGGCTTTTAGCCAATTGTGTGGCCTTTGTGGCGGGCTTTTAGCCATTTGTTGGCCTTTGTGGCGGGCTGTTTAGCCAGAGTGTCTTTGTGACGGTCCTTCGGGACAGATGGTCTTTGTGACGGTCCTTCGGGACAGATGGTCTTTGTGACGGTCCTTCGGGACAGATGGTCTTTGTGACGGTCCTTCGGGACAGATGGTCTTTGTGACGGTCCTTCGGGACAGATGGTCTTTGTGACGGTCCTTCGGGACAGATGGTCTTTGTGACGGTCCTTCGGGACAGATGGTCTTTGTGACGGTCCTTCGGGACAGATGGTCTTTGTGACGGTCCTTCGGGACAGATGGTCTTTGTGACGGTCCTTCGGGACAGATGGTCTTTGTGACGGTCCTTCGGGACAGATGGTCTTTGTGACGGTCCTTCGGGACAGATGGTCTTTGTGACGGTCCTTCGGGACAGATGGTCTTTGTGACGGTCCTTCGGGACAGACGGTCTTTGTGACGGTCCTTTGGGGACGAGTGGCCTTGGTGGCGGTCCTTTTTAGGACATTTTGTTTGGCCTTGGTGGCGGTCCTCGTGAGGACATTTTTGTTGGCCTTTGTGGCGGCCCTTGTGGCGTATATATGATCCTTGTGCGGTCATGGGGTATCCCGGTGTGGGAATATGTGGTTGGTAAGACATTGAGATGTTTTACGCGAGCCACGGGAAGGAAACCTGGATAGGGATAGGACTCAGACGTGTTCAGAATTGTTTGCTCGCGACTCTTGGGGGACTTAGGTTCTCCTAGTACTGCCATTTTCAGAGACTTTGTGGCTCGGGAGTATGGTTGGTATATCGACTCCGGATGACGATCCGGGGGCGCGCTGTAGGGTGGCAACCCGAGAGACGAGTTTGGATTTTTCCTTATATCATTTGGCATGCAGACTTAGGTCTGATGAGGAGCCAATAAAAACTCAAGGTTTAGGCCTATGAGTAAAGGAAAGTCCAAAAAGTCAAGAGCAAATGACGCCTGGAGCGTGAGTCTATCGCCTAGAGGTGACCTTCTGTAGATCGGTCGGAGGAGTGCAGGCCGTGGAGACGGTTGCACGGGAGTCCTTGACTGATGGTTGTTCGAGATTCGAGGACGAATCTAGATTGGTGGGGGAGAATTGTAACACCCGCAAACCAATTTTTGGTATTTTGGTAAGGGTGTCGATCGACACCTTCTAGTGAGGCATCGATCGACACCAGTTGTGGCCGGTTTGGTCGGTTCAATTTTAATTGTCCGGTTTGCGGGGTTGGTTTAGGGAAAACCCTAGCTCGGGTTTTTAAGGAGGGAGCTCGAGTTTTTCTCCTCTTTTGGCCGCTTTTGTCAAAAACAGAGAGAAAGAGGAGGAAAGCTTTGTTCTTGAGTTCCTGGGAGTTTTTGTGAGATTTTCTTGCTGTTCTTGGGAGATCTAAGGCTGGGAAGGTGTTAAAAGCTTGCTAGGAGTGAGGGAATTCGTCCTTATTGGTCAGAAACTTCCTGCAAAGAGGTGAGTGCATGACCATGGCTTATCTAAGCTAAGATCTCTAGATTCTATGTGATTTGGTGCTTATGTGGTTGTTTCTTTGAGTTCTCTATGATATTTCGTTGCTGTCTGGGCTGGGTTTGGCTTCTGGGAGTGCAAGGAGCGGATTGGAGAAGCTTGGAGGCGAGATTCGGAGTTTCTGATCGAGGGGAAATCGCTGCTCGGCATCGGTGTCGGTCGACACCAGTTGGGGTGTCGGTCGACACCAACGCGAGGACGGCTCGGGACTTTAGCGAGTGTCGAACGATGCCATGTGGAGGTGTCGGTCGACGCAAACTAGGGTTTTCGGGAGTGTCGGGCAGGGTGTCGGTCGACACCAGTTTGGTGTCGGTCGACACCAGATAGTCAGTGTCGATCGACACCATCTGGTGTCGGTCGACACCCCTTGTTCAGTTACGATGGACGTTGCATGCTATGTATATTGCCTGGTTTGTTTTATTGATTGTTGTTTGTGGCATGTAGAGATCTTATTGCTTGTGTGTATAGCCCAGTAGATGGGAGGATTGCCTCACTGAGTGTTTATCAAATACTCATGCATCTCAATTTGTGTTTGTGGTGCAGGTAAAGGCAAAGTGTGATCGTGGAATCAAGGCGATGAAGAGGAGGATGTTCTAGGGACTCGATTGGATGTTATCTAGCATTGTTAGGTTGCTAGAGTTGAGTCATTAGAAACATTGCTAGGTTGCTGGTTCCATGTTTCTTGTTGTTTGGTATTGGAATATTGCCCTTGCTATAATATTGGAATGTTATTGGTTATTATTGGTCTACTATTGGATATTGATTTATGTTATTCCGCTGTTGTTTGTGAATGTGGTTAGGAGGCTAGTGGGTATGGGACCACTAGCTGTAGTTTATTTATATATATATATATATATATATTATTTATTTATTATATAAAAAAAAGGGTCGGTTGTTTCAACCTTTAAACATTGTTTTTTAAGACATGGTATAAACTTATAATTTTGAATTATTTATTTGTAAAGAAACCCGGAAAAGTCCAAAAAGTCCGATAGTCCTATTTGGGCTAGACCGGGCTTTAAAATATAAGCTCGGAAATATTTCGGACCGGACCGGACAGCCCGATTGACACCCCTAACTATGACTATGACTATGACTATCTAAGTGAATATGTAAATATACAACATACAGATAAAAATTATATAAATTATTTGTAACATCCGTGAACCGAAATCCCGGTTTGGGGATTGCAGCGGTCGATGCAGATGGTGCATCGGTCGATGCAGGTTCACTTTTGTGCGTTTTGACTTAAGTTAAACACTGCGTTTTGGGTTAGGGAAAACCCTTAAGTCGACTTTTTTGTCTCATTCGGCGAGTTTAGCCGTTTCGGAGAGGAAAGAAGAGAAAAAGAAGAGTTCTTGGTGATTTCTTGGAGCTGGAAGCTGTTTCTGTAGAGATCTGTAGCTGGGATTGTTGTAGGAGCGTCCTAGGAATATTTTATTCCTGTGTTTTGGTCGGTTTTCTTCTGTGGCAAATGTAAGTGCAGGACCATGGCTAATCTAAGCTAGAGAACTCTCTAATTTGCTTGTTGTGTGTTGTTAGACTTGTTAGATCGTTATTTTGGACGTTAGGAAGCTTTCTTGTGGCTTGGGATCGAGCTTTGTGGTTGTAGGAACGAAGATCCGGCGAGAAGTTTCCGGGAAAACATGATGCTCGACATTGCATCGGTCGATGCATATCTTGCGTCGGTCGATGCAAGTGCGAGGACGGCGCATAAAACTCTAGGGTTTTTGTGTTATGTCGAGCATGTGTCGGTCGATGCAGTGCGAGTGTCGGTCGATGCAAGTGCGAGGACGGCGCATAAAACTCTAGGGTTTTTGTGTTATGTCGAGCATGTGTCGGTCGATGCAGTGCGAGTGTCGGTCGATGCAAGTGCATCGAGCATCGGTCGATGCAACACTGTGTCGGTCGATGCATCCCCATTCGGTGTCGATCGATGCATGTTGGTGTCGGTCGATGCAGAGTCCTGGTTTGTCATTTGTTGAATGTTTATTGTTGTTTGATGGTTAGAGATGACTCTATTGCTTGTGTGTATAGCCCAGTAGATGGGAGAATTGCCTTACTGAGTGTTTATAAAATACTCATGCATTGCAATTTGTGTTTGTGGTGCAGGTAAAGGCAAAGTGTGACCGTGGAATCAGGGCAATGAAGAGGAGGATGTTCTAGAGGTTCGCTTGGTTGTCTGGCTTCTGTTAGGTTGCTAGAGTGAAGTCCTAGAATTTTGTTTAGGATTGCTGGTTCTCTGGTTTATGTTGTTTGGATAATTAGTTTATGAATGGAATTAATACTGGTTATTATTTTATTGGTTGTTGGATGATTGGTTATTTATTAGTATTGTTATTTCTGCTGTTGGTTGTGATTGTGGTTAGGCGGCTAGTGGGTATGAGACCACTAGTTGTAGTTATTTAATTATTATTATTACTTATTTATTATTAAAAAAAATGGGTCGGGTTGTTTCAGTTTGGTATCAAAGACCTTACGGTTCTAGGATTGGGTTCACTAGGCTTTGTGCTGTAGATGTTTGGGATTGCATGTCTTGATTGATTATGTGAGTTAGTCAATTGTGTATGGCATGGAGTCCTAGTGCCACCAGTAGTGGCGGAGGAGCGGCAGCCAGTATGGACGGTATTTGTCCATGCTCAAGGAGATGACGCGTCTCGGGACTGAGCGGTTTTTGGGTGGTACAGACCCTACTGTTACAGATGCGTGGAGGACGAGTGTGGAACGTAACTTCCATACTCTGAGATATCCTGAGGAGTTTTGGGTGGATATAGGGGTCCACCATTTGAGTGGTGATGCTCAGGTGTGGTGGAGATCAGTGGCTGCTAGGAGAGTGCAGAGGGAGATGACTTGGGCTGACTTCGTCTTGGAGTTCAACCGCAAGTATTTTCCTAGAGAGGCATTGGATCAGTTGGAGGTGCAGTTCCTTCAGTTGTCTCAGGGGACACGGTTAGTGTGGGAGCTGGACTTGGAGTTCAGTCGACTTCTTTGTTATGGAGGTCGGGCTATGGAGCCTGAGGAAGCCCAGATCAGGAGCTTTATGAGGGCTCTTCGTGATGACTTGAGGGTCCATTGTAGAGGACGTAGTTATGCTACGCGTGCATAGCTGGTTGAGACTGCAGCAGAGATTGAGCAGGATATCCGGGCACAGTCAGTGGCGGTTAGTCCAGCGGTTCAGCCTAGTAAGGCTCAACATCATGGGGGTTCTAGCAGGGGCGGCAAGCCTATGCAGGGAACCAAGAGGAGGTGGGGGATACGTAGGTGCAGAGTGGTGCGGATTGCTTCAAGTGTGGGAGCAAGGATCACAAGTTTTCTAGCTGTCCCATGAGGAGTGCTCCGACAGCAGGGCCTCGAGTATGCTATCATTGCAGGGAGCCAGGGCACATCAGGCCCTTGTGTCCCAAGTTGCAGCCGGCAGTAGTAGCAGCGTTGCAGCAGGTGCAGCCTGGAGGTCAGCAGGTGGCACGGATTGAGCTGGCGCCACAAGTTTTCACGACTGCAGAGACTGGTGGAACCAGTGCCAGGGTGATCACAGGTATAATTTATGGTACTTGAGCNGGGAAGATGATCGAGAAGGGCTGTGAGGCTTATTTGGTTACTATATCTGTGCCAAAGTCAGTGGGGAAGTCCACGGTTAGCGGTATTCCGGTAGTGGAGGAGTTTGAGGATGTGTTTCAGTCATTTCAGGGATTACCACCATCTCGGTCGGATCCTTTTACTATTGAACTGGAACCGGGGACGACGCCGTTATCCAAGGCTCCTTACAGAATGGCAGAGCTGAAGAAGCAGCTAGAGGATTTGTTGAGTAATAGATTCATCCGTCCTAGTGTATCACCGTGGGGAGCGCCGGTGTTGTTTGTGAAGAAGAAGGATGGAAATTTTCGGTTGTGC
>NC_025699.1:20100152-20110411 GCF_000633955.1 Camelina sativa
GACTGCAGAGACTGGTGGAACCAGTGTCGGGGCAATCACAGGTATAATTTCTGGTACTCTGTCTTTGTGAATTCTTAGTAAGTTCAGATTTTATGTTTGCATGTGATAAAGTGTTAGGTTCTCAACACATGAGGTTTGTGTAGGGACCTTGTTGGTGGGCGGGTTTAAGGCCCATGTTATGTTTGATTCTGGAGCTTCTTATAGCTTCATTACTCCGGAGTGTGCAAAGAGTGCGAGAATCAGAGGGGATCCCGGGGAGCGTACATGAGTTGTCAGAGTTGCGGGAGACAAGTTCCTGAGAGTTGTTGGATGAGTTAGAGGAGTTGATATCCAGATCGCAGGAGAGTCGTGGCCAGCGGATTTGCTTATCAGTCCAGTGGAGTTGTATGATGTTATTCTCGGGATGGATTGGTTGCATCGGCATATGGTGCATTTGGATTGCCATCGGGGTAGAGTGGAGTTTGAGCGTCCAGGAGGGAAGTTGGTTTTTCAGGGGATTAGACCGACTTCGGGGAGTCTTGTGATCTCGGCCATCCAGGCTGGGAAGATGATCGAGAAGGGCTGTGAGGCTTATTTGGTTACTATATCTGTGCCAAAGTCAGTGGGGAAGTCCACGGTTAGCGGTATTCCGGTAGTGGAGGAGTTTGAGGATGTGTTTCAGTCATTTCAGGGATTACCACCATCTCGGTCGGATCCTTTTACTATTGAACTGGAACCGGGGACGACGCCGTTATCCAAGGCTCCTTACAGAATGGCAGAGCTGAAGAAGCAGCTAGAGGATTTGTTGAGTAATNGGATCCCGGGGAGCGTACATGAGTTGTCAGAGTTGCGGGAGACAAGTTCCTGAGAGTTGTTGGATGAGTTAGAGGAGTTGATATCCAGATCGCAGGAGAGTCGTGGCCAGCGGATTTGCTTATCAGTCCAGTGGAGTTGTATGATGTTATTCTCGGGATGGATTGGTTGCATCGGCATATGGTGCATTTGGATTGCCATCGGGGTAGAGTGGAGTTTGAGCGTCCAGGAGGGAAGTTGGTTTTTCAGGGGATTAGACCGACTTCGGGGAGTCTTGTGATCTCGGCCATCCAGGCTGGGAAGATGATCGAGAAGGGCTGTGAGGCTTATTTGGTTACTATATCTGTGCCAAAGTCAGTGGGGAAGTCCACGGTTAGCGGTATTCCGGTAGTGGAGGAGTTTGAGGATGTGTTTCAGTCATTTCAGGGATTACCACCATCTCGGTCGGATCCTTTTACTATTGAACTGGAACCGGGGACGACGCCGTTATCCAAGGCTCCTTACAGAATGGCAGAGCTGAAGAAGCAGCTAGAGGATTTGTTGAGTAATAGATTCATCCGTCCTAGTGTATCACCGTGGGGAGCGCCGGTGTTGTTTGTGAAGAAGAAGGATGGAAATTTTCGGTTGTGCATTGATTATCAGGATTTGAACCGGGTCACTGTGAAGAACAAGTACCCTTTTCCTAGGATCGATGAGTTGTTGGATCAGTTGAGAGGTGCTACTTGGTTCACCAAGGTAGATCTGGCGTCGGGTTATCATCAGATACCGATAGATGAGGCAGATGTGAGGAAGACGGCTTTCAGGACGACGTATGGGCATTATGAGTTTGTGGTGATGCCTTTCGGGTTGACTAACGCGCCAACAGCGTTTATGAGATTGATGAACCGCGTGTTTCAGGAGTTTCTGGACGTGTCTATCATCATTTTCATCGACGATATCCTGGTTTATTCTAAAAGTCCTGAGGAGCATGCAGTGCATTTGAGGGCAGTTCTGGAGAAGCTGCGGGAGCAGAAGTTCTTTGCTAAGTTGAGCAAGTGCAGTTTTTGGCAGCGTGAGATGGGTTTTCTAGGTCACATTGTTTCTGCAGAGGGGGTTTCTGTAGATCCGGAGAAGATTCAAGCTATCAGGGAATGGCCTAGACCGCATAATGCCACAGAGATCAGGAGTTTCCTTGGTTTGGCAGGTTACTACAGGAGGTTTGTACAGGATTTTGCAAGTAGAGCACGCCCTATGACTAAGTTGATAGGGAAGGATGTCCCTTTTGTGTGGTCACAGGAGTGTGAGGAGGGCTTTGAAAGCCTTAAGGAGATGTTGACTACGACGCCAGTGTTGGCTTTCACTGAGCAGGGAGAACCCTATGTGGTTTATACAGATGCATCTAGAGTTGGTTTGGGGTGTGTTCTGATGCAGCATGGGAAGGTGATTGCCTATGCTTCGCGGCAGTTGCGGGTGCATGAAGGCAACTATCCTACTCATGATTTGGAGATGGGTGCTGTAGTTTTTGCCCTGAAGATTTGGAGATCTTATCTTTATGGTGCAAAGGTACAGGTGTTTCCATATCATAAGAGCCTGAAGTATATATTCACTCAGCCTGAGTTGAATTTGAGACAGAGGCGGTGGATGGAGCTTGTGGCAGATTGTGATTTGGAGATAGCTTATCACCCTGGTAAGGCTAACACGGTTGCAGATGCTCTGAGTCGGAAGAGGGTAGCTTCGGCTCAGGAGCAGGAGATGGAGTCTCTGGTAGGGGAGATCATTGCTTTGAGCTTGTGTGCTGTTTCACAGGAACCGTTAGGTTTAGAAGCAGTTGATAGAGCAGATCTTCTGAGTAGGGTGCGGTTAGCTCAGGAGTAGGATTTGGGCTGGTGAATGCCTCAAAGGATGTGGATTCAGAGTATCAGGTCTCAGATAATGGTACTATCTTAGTGCATGGTTGGGTTTGTGTGCCCAAGGATGAGGAGTTGAGACAGGAGATCCTGAGAGAGGCTCATGCGAGCAGGTTTTCTATTCATCCAGGAGCGACTAAGATGTACCGTGATCTCAAGAGGTACTATCACTGGGCCGGGATGAAGAAGGATGTAGCTAGTTGGGTCGCGAGGTGCGATGTGTGTCAGCTAGTGAAGGCTGAGCACCAAGTTCCTGGCGGGTTGCTGAAGAGTCTACCCATTCCTGAGTGGAAGTGGGATATGATTACTATGGACTTCGTGGTGGGTTTGCCAGTGTCCAGGACGTTTGATGCTATTTGGGGTCATTGTGGACCGGTTGACTAAGTCAGCACATTTTCTAGCCATTAAGAAGACTGATGAGCAGCGGTCTTTGCTAAGAAGTATGTGAGGGAGATAGTCAGGTTGCATGGGGTGCCAGCGAGTATTGTGTCTGATAGGGATTCTAAGTTCACTTCGGTGTTCTGGAAGGCATTTCAGGCAGAGATGGGCACTAAGGTGCATATGTGTGCAACTTATCATCCCCAGACAGATTGACAGTCAGAGAGGACGATCCAGACGCTGGAGGATTTGCTGAGGATGTGTGTTTTGGATTGGGGTGGCCATTGGGCAGATCATCTGAACCTGGTAGTGTTTGATTACAACAACAGTTATCAGGCGAGTATTAAGATGGCTCCTTATGAGGCTTTGGATGGGAGACCGTGTCGTACACCGTTATGCTGGACTCAGGTGGCGGAGACGAGCATGTTCGGGGCAGATTTTGTTCAGGAGACCTCAGAGAAGATTCGAGTTCTCAAGCTGAACATGAAGGAGGCTCAGGATAGACAGAGGAGTTATGCTGATAGGAGGAGGAGAGATCTTGAGTTTCAGGTAGGAGACAGAGTGATGTGATCATGGGAACGGAGCCTAGCCATGACCCCCGAGACGCACGGAGCGGCCCCGAGACGCCAAACCAGGACGCACCAGCCACAGACAGAACGCCTAACTCGAACGCGACCAAAGCTTCAAAAGAACTCACCGGGGTCACAGCTAGCCCAAGGAGCCCCGGCCAAGACGCCCAAGAGGACTTAGGACCGCCAACCCTGACCAAAGCTCGGAGCCAACACGCATTAGAGGAAGCCAAGGCGTAAGTCAACGATGCGTCCAAAACACCATAAACCTCGGGACAACTCCTCGCACGAACAGTCGCCCCTCAAACAACGTCCCAAGGAGAACTCGAAGACTCGGTCCGATCGGTCTTCACTCTTACCCAAGAGTGAAGACACCAAAGTCGCCAAAGCAAGGTAGTGTACTCTTTTCCCTACTCCGGGTTTTTCCCAATGGGTTTACCGGAGAGGATTTAACGAGGCATGGAGCTTGGTGCACAACGCCTAAAGGCTAAGTTGCTTCATGCGCAAGGCCAAGGCGGTTATCTCTCTTCCCTCTCTTATTTTTGGTTTATATTTGAACATTAGGGAATATTCCTCTCGTGATGCTTTTACTTATGGACGTTGAGAGAGTTTGTGGCTAGCGTGTTAGTCAAAAGGTGGCGACGTGTTCTCATTGCAAACAGAACACGTCAAAGGATGATGTGCGGATCAAGATGAATCCGCGTGTCCTTAAGCCCCTACCTAAACCTAACTATTTAAACTCCTCTTAGCCCTTGCTTTCCCTTTAGACTTGAATGAAAATAAAAACTTTTCTCAAGAGAGATTCTTGACTTGTCTCCATCCTCTCATTAGTCTAATCCGGGATTGTCTAAGTGAGAGAACCCTAGCAAGACTGGAACCGGGTTCGATCTTGTTAGCGACCGTATCAAGAGAAGAATCAACTCTCTTGTGTCGTCATTCGATCCACTCTCGTCTCCGCTCACTTCGCTTCCATCTTTTCCCCTTCGCAACCTCGAGTTCTCTTTCACAAGTTCTCGAGTTCTCCATCGAACCATCTTAACTCGTCTCCATCATCGTTTCCACCACAACCATTTGTTCGTTCGTTCCGCATCCGTACCATCCGATCGACCAGTTCGTGGCTTCTCGACTGTATTTCCCAAACGGCTCGTTTGAATCACTTCAAACTCTGTTTCTCTCGTTTGTTTCTCGCCTAGATCCAAAGCCCAGATCCTTTGCCGGGGAAAGTTCTACCGTTCGAAAGTTGGCCGAGAGCTCAAGCCGCGACCGTACCGAAACCGTACCGCGACCGCGTCTCCGGGTCACATCACAGAGTGTACCTCAAGATGGCCATGTTGCAGGGTCCGAACAGGTTATTGACTAAGACTAAGTTGAGTCTGAGGTATATGGGTCCATTCAGAGTGATTGAACGAGCTGGACCAGTGGCATATAGACTGGAGTTACCTGAGGTTATGCGTGCATTCCACAAGGTTTTCCATGTGTCTATGTTGCGGAAGTGTCTCCGCGAGGGTGAGCGGGTGTTGGCTAAGATTCCTGAGGATTCTCAGCCTAAAATGACTTTGGAGGCGAGACCAGTGAGGGTTCTCGGGAGGAGGATCAAGGAACTTCAGAAGAAGAAGATTCCTTTGATGAGAGTCCTTTGGGACTGTGATGGCGTTGAGGAGCAGACTTGGGAGCCTGAGGCGAGGATGAAGGCAAGGTTTAAGAAGTGGTATGAGAAGCAAGCCGCGACTTGAGCTTTTCTAGCCTGATCTCATCTGTAATCCGTGGCTGGAGCGGGAATGGAGTATTCCATCCCATCTCTCTTGTTTACTTGGTCGCTTGGGGTGGTTGGTTGTGCGACTCAGTAACAATATGAGGTGGTGCTAGGGGTACAAAGTTTCCGTGAGGCGGGATTTTGGGGAAAGTTCCTGAAATAGAAGTTTCCAAAAGTGGACAGTGCTAAAAATGGAAAGTTTAGGTGAGTTAGAATTTGTCCATTTTTAGTGGTGGAGAGCCTTGAAGGGGCTTGTGTGGCCTTAGTGGCGGACTTTTGAGTCATTTGTGCCGTGTGTGGCAGTCTTTTTAGACATTGTGTGGCCTTTGTGGCAGGGTTTTTAGCCAGTGGTGTGGCCTCTGTGGTGGGCTGTTTAGCCAGATGTGTGGCCTTTGTGGCGGGCTGTTTAGCCAGAGTGCCTGTTTAGGCGGTCCTTCGGGACAGATGGTCCTTCGGGACAGATGGCCTTTGTGGCGGGCTGTTTAGCCAGAGTGCCTGTTTAGGCGGTCCTGTTTAGGACAGATTGTTTGGTCTTTGTAACGGTCCTGTTTAGGACAAATTGTTTGGTCTTTGTGACGGTGCTGTTTAGGACAGATTGTTTGGCCTTGTTGGCGGTCCTGTTTAGGACATTTGTTTGGCCCTTGTGGCATGTATATGATCCTTGTGCGGTCATGAGGTCTTCCAGTGAGGGAATATGTGGTTGGTAGGACATTGAGATGTCTTACGTGAGCCACGGGAAGGAAACCTGGATAGGGATAGGACTCAGACATGTTCACAATTGTTTGCTCGCGACTCTTGGAGGACTTAGGTTCTCCTAGTACTGCCATATTCAGAGACTTTGTGGCTTGGGAGTATGGTTGGTATATCGACTTCGGATGATTATCCGGGGGCGCGCTGTAGGGTGGCAACCTGAGAGACGAGTATGGATTTTTCCTTATATATTGTGGCATGCAGGTTTAGGCTAGATGAGGAGCCAATATAACTCAAAGTTTAGGCCTATGAGTAAAGGAAAGTCCAAAAGTCGAGAGCAAATGATGCCTGGAGCGTGAGTCTATCGCCTAGAGGTGACCTTCTGTAGATCGGTCGGAGGAGTGTGGGCCGTGGAGACAGTTGCACGGGAGTCCTTGGCTGATGGTTGTTCGAGATTCGAGGACGAATCTAGCATTGGCGGGGGAGAATTGTAACATCCCTGAACAAAAATCCCGGTTTGGGGATTGCATTGGTCGATGCAATTGGTGCATCGGTCGATGCAGATTCAGTTTTGTGCGTTTTAACTTTTGTTAAACGCTGCGTTTTGGGTTAGGGAAAACCCTTAAGTCGACTTTTTTGTCTCATTCAGCGAGTTTAGCCGTTTCTGAGAGGAAAGAAGAGAAAAAGAAGAGTTCCTGGTGTTTTTGAGTGTTCTTGGTGATTTCTTGGAGCTGGAAGCTGTTTCTTTAGAGATCTGTAGCTGGGATCGTTGTAGGAGCGTCCTAGGAACGTTTTCTTCCTGTGTTTTGGTCGGTTTTCTTCTGTGGCAAAGGTAAGTGCAGGACCATGGCTTATCTAACCTAGAGAACTCTCTAATTTGCTTGTTGTGTGTTGTTAGACTTGTTAGATCGTTATTTTGGACGTTAGGAAGCTTTCTTGTGGCTTGGGATCGAGTTTTGTGGTTGTAGGAATGAAGATCCGGCGAGAAGCTTCGGGGAAAACACGATGCTCGGCATTGCATAGGTCGATGTTGCCCTGGGAACAAAACACTGTATCCGTTTACCCGAACCGGAACCGACCCAAAATAACAAATTCGGTTCGGGTTCGGTTATTGCCAAAATAACAGATGGATAATTATTTCTTATATCCGTGAGTATCGGGTCGGGTCCGGTTATTAGCCGAGAACCGAATGGGTACCCGAGAACCCGAGAGACTCTAATACTCAAACTTTAGTTGTTCTTCGTTTATTCGTTTATTCCCGAACCTTCACCTGTGTGATGAATCATCACTTTTGACAGCCCGCATCTGCTTTTGATTTTTGTCTTTCTCGATTCAGCCTGGTTTCCGTACGAGTCGTACATCTTTGTCATCTCTTATATATCAGTGTCTACCCTAATTCAGAAAACTGGAATCCTTAAATAATCTCTCCTCCTCACTGCCGTCTGCGTTGTCGAGAAACCAATATTCAAAGGTATGTTTTCGATCTGTTTCATTTCTCTTTTTCTATAGCCCACTTAATCCATTATTTGTTTAACTATTGTTATCACTTATCACTTCTTTGGGTGTTTTGTTAATCTTAAATTTAGATTTGTAACCTTTGCCTTTGCTGTTCGAAGTTTAAAAAAAAAAGATTTGTAAGCTCGGGTGTTTTGTTTATGATGTTCGGTCTAGCCTGTAGTCTAAGTTACTGTCTCTGATGTTCAATGTTCTTATCTGGTTTGTGCTAAGGTTGAAAAACGATTTGCCTTTGTAAGCTCGGGTGTTTTGTTTATAAATTGTAAGCTTTGCCTTTGCTGTTCAAGGTTGTAATGTAAGCTCTAGTAAGTAGTAACCTTTGATGTTCAATGTTCTTGTCTGGTTTGTGCTAAGGTTGAAAAAAGATTTGCCTTTGTAAGCTCGGGTGTTTAGATTTATAAATTGTAAGCTTTGCCTTTGCTGTTCAAGGTTGTAATGTAAGCTCTAGTAAGTAGTAACCTTTGATGTTCAAGGTTCTTGTCTGGTTTGTGCTAAGATTGAAAAAAAGATTTTCCTTTGTAAGCTCTGGTGTTTAGATTTATAAATTGTAAGCTTTGCCTTTGTTGTTCAAGGTTGTAATGTAAGCTCTAGTAAGTAGTAACCTTTGATGTTCAATGTTCTTGTCTGGTTTGTGCTAAGATTGAAAAAAAGATTTGCCTTCTCTGTTTTAAGCTAAGGTTGAAAAAATAAGATTTGTAATGACCGTTTGTGATGTATGGTTTGTGACTGTTTGTGACTGTTAAAGCTTTAGTCTAGGTTACTACTTAATGTCTGACTGTTTGTGATGTATGGTTTGTAAGATTTAATCTGATTTTTACTATTTCGTATTTCGTTGGTGTAAATTGTAATGTTCAATGTTTTGGTCTTGTTTGTAAGCTGTCCTGTTCAATGGCTAAATATTTTTTCTTAATGCTGCAGATGGCGTCTTTTGATTCTCCTCCACCAAATGATCAGTTTCCATTGAGTGATGAAGATGATGGTGAAAGAGACAATGATGTTGATTCACCTAGTTTTGTTCCTGGAGCTAACAACAAGAGGAAACATGGTCACGGAGGTATTGAGGATGGTTCTAACACAAAGAAGAAAGCAGTGACATCGTGGGTCTGGGAAAACTTTACTAAACAGAAGGGCAATAATGACTTATGCAATTGTCATTATTGTGGGGAACAAATGAAATGTCCTAGCAAGTCTGGTACCTCCAATCTCTCTAAGCATCTACTAACTGCATGTAAGTCGTACAAGGTATGGCAAGCTGCTCATACAGAAAAAGTCAGAATGTGTTTAGTCCCGATGGTATTAATGGTGATCTTAGATTGAGTAAAGTGTCTGAATCTGTTTTTCGGGAAGCTTCCAATGAGTTGTTTTTTTTAGCTGAGCTGCCATTATCTTTCATAGAGTGCTTAGCTTGGAGATACTTTTGTGCCAAAGTTCAGTTGTATAAGCCGCACTCTCGTAGAACAGCAACAAGAGATGTTGTGGAGATGTTTGTTAAGAGGAAAGCAGCTATGAAGAAGGTCCTTAGGGAGAATAAACAGAGGTTGTCATTAACAACCGATATTTGGGTGGCTCCATATACTGGAAATAGTTATATGGTCATTACTGCTCATTATATTGATGCTTGGTGGAAGTTAAAGAAGCTGATCATTGGTTTCAAGAATGTTCCGGATCATAAAGGTTCAACAATCTCCAAGGTTCTTATGGATTGTATGGAAGAGTGGGACATCAAGAAGATCTTTTGCATCATAGTAGACAATGCCACTGCTAACAGTTCAGCAATAAGGAGATTCAAGGAAGCATTTACACAGCTTAATGGGAATGATGCATTTATTCTTAAAGGTGATTATTTGCATCTAAGGTGTGCCACTCATATATTGAATTTGATTGTTAAGGATGGTCTGACAGAGGTAGATGACAGTGTGGCTGCCATCAGGAATGGAATTAATTATCTGAGAGGTACAACGGACAGATTGAAAGCATTTGATCTTCAAGTGGAAACAGCAAAAGTTAAACGTGGAAGCATACCTTTAGATGTCAAAACCAGATGGAACTCCACTTACCTTATGTTAGAACAAGCTTTAAGGTTTAGGGTGGCATTTGAAAAGATGCAAGCTGAAGACAAAGTCTATAATGAGTACTTTGAGGAAAAAGTGGATGGGACAAAAAGGGTTGGACCAGCCGTCAAGAATGATTTCGATGCAGTTGAGAGGTTGGTTCAATTTCTTGTCATCTTTTACAAGTCTACACTAGTACTATTATCAGCTTCAACTTCTGTGTGCTCCCACAAGATATACAATGAGATAGTTACCATCTTAAAAAACATTACTGCTCTAACTACAAGTATTGGTCCTGATANTCTACAAAGACGTGGTTAAAGAACTAGGAATTCAAGATTCATCAAATGACCTGGAGTAATATTTGAAAGAAAATGTGGAGAATCTGACCCTTCTAAATGGTGCTGAGTATGATTTGCTATCTTGGTGGAGGATCAATAGCCCAAAGTTCCCTATTCTATCACTTATTGATAGAGACATACTTGCAATGCAAGTGTCTTCAGTAGCATCAGAATCTGCATTTAGCACTAGTGGGAGGATATTGAACCCACAAAGAAGCTGCTTAACCCACTACATGATTGAAGTCTTGATGTGCACAGAGCAATGGATGAAATGTGAGATTCAT
>NC_025699.1:20110432-20126898 GCF_000633955.1 Camelina sativa
GTTGGTTTTGAAAGCATGGAGAGTCTCTACAAAGATGTGGTTAAAGAACTAGGAATTCAAGATTCATCAAATGAGCTGGAGTTGTATTTGAAAGAAAATGTGGAGAATCCAACCCTTCTAAATGGTGCTGAGTATGATTTGCTATCTTGGTGGAGGATCAATAGCCCAAAGTTCCCTGTTCTATCACTTATTGCTAGAGACATACTTGCAATGCAAGTGTCTTCAGTAGCATCAGAATCTGCATTTAGCACTAGTGGGAGGATATTGAACCCACAAAGAAGCTGCTTAACCCACTACATGATTGAAGTCTTGATGTGCACAGAGCAATGGATGAAATGTGAGATTCATGTCAATGAAAAAGGAGTGATAACAATCCAACAATTGCTTGCGGATGTGGAGTTGCAAGATGAGCTCATGCAAGGTAATTATATCTTCTATTAAACTCTTTTAACTCAAATGTGCTTTTTACTTTCTATTTCTGAAAATTGATCTTTTGCTTTGTTATGTACTATGTAGAGTTTGATCCTGAATTCAACTTACAAGGACTGTAGAGTGAGTTTCAATTTCAAATCAAATTTTAAGTTTGATGTATTTGATGAAACACATTCGATTTCTTACTACTGAACTAATAATCTTTTGTTTTGATATGTAGAGTTTGATATGCTGAAATGAATCAACTCGCAAGGAGCTGTGCCAAGGAGTCAAGGACGGTTTCAAGAAGCTTTCAAGTTTCAAGTTTTATCTTTGATGTCTAAAGTATGAACTTCAAGTCTTTGATAGTTTGATGTCTGAATTGGTCTTTGATGTTTGATGTCTTAACTTTGAGAGTGTGACTTTTGTTGGTCTTTGTCTTTGATGTTTGATGTTTGAAGTTTCAAACTTAGAAGACTAGAAGTTTTAAACTTGTCTCAGGTTTTTGTTTTCATTTTCGGGTATTATGGTACATGTGGGTACAAATGGGTACAAATGGATCCATTTTACCCGAAAATACTTGGGTATTTGAGTTTCGGATACAATTTGGTTCTAAAAATTACAAAACCGAACCGACCCGGAACCGAGAAGAACCGAACCGAATCTTCTTGGTTCTTAAATGGATACAAAATTTGCATAACCAAAAGAGCCGGACCCGATCGGTTCTTACCCATATCCGACACGAGGACCCGAATGCCCAGGGCTAAGTCGATGCATATCTTGCGTCGGTCGATGCACGTGCGAGACGGCGTGTAAAACTCTAGAGTTTTCGTGTTATGTCGAGCATGCGTCGGTCGATGCAGTGCGAGTGTTGGTCGATGCAAGTGCATCGAGCATCGGTCGATGCAACCCTGTGTCGGTCGATGCATCCCCATTCGGTGTCGATTGATGCATGTTGGTGTCGGTCGAGGCAGAGTCCTGGTTTGTCCTTTGTTGAATGTTGATTGTTGTTTGATGGTTAGAGATGACTCTATTGTTTGTGTGTATGGCCCAGTAGATGGGAGGATTGCCTTACTGAGTGTTTATAAAATACTCAGGCGTTGCAATTTGTGTTTGTGGTGCAGGTAAAGGCAAAGTGTGACCATTGAATCAGGGCAATGAAGAGGAGGATGTTCTAGTGGTTTGCTTGGTTGTCTAGCTTCTGTTAGATTGCTAGAGTTGAGTTCTATAATGTTGTTTAGGATTGCTGGCTCTCTGGTTTATATTGTTTGGATCATTAGTTTATGAATGGAATTAATACTGGTTATTATTTTATTGGTTGTTGGATGATTGATTATTTATTGGTATTGTTATTTCTGCTGTTGGTTGTGATTGTGGTTAGGCGGCTATTGGGTATGAGACCACTAGTTGTAGTTATTTAATTATTATTATTACTTATTTATTATTAAAAAAAACGGGTCGGATCGTTTTATTATTACTCTATAAATTAATAAACATTACAAAATTCAAAGGGGTGAACACAAAAAAAAAACAATTTTTCTTTCCTTATGAGTTCGTTGTGATGGTCGACGAATTGAAGGAGAGAAACTCCATGAGCTTTTCAAGGAAGTTGTATGTAAAATGAAGCTTAGGATGACGAAGAACAGATCTAACAACGGCGGAGATGCGGTGTCGGTGATGATGGGAGATTAGAATTACAGGTGAAGATGAAATAATTACATTTATGCCATTTGTTAAAAACTGTAAAAAAAGGGAAAAAGGTTTTCAAATGTGTTATTAGAGAGATTTAAACACACTTTACACCACTGGACTACGCCAATATAATTATAACTTTGTATATTGATATTGTATATATTTATTATACATGTGGAGTTAAAATCTAACATATTTATTGCTTACGTAATGGCTGTTAAATTTCATGTACGCTAACAAAAAAAATGAAGTATTTTAAAATCATATATATATATATATATACAATGAGGTATTTTTTAATTTTTAAGATAATAAGATAAGAATTTTTAAATCTCTATGTATATATATGGTTCCATTAATATCATAAAAATTTACATATATATATATAATATAAGTTAATATATTAGTATATACTGTTTAATTGAGTTTTTTTCTTAAAGCTTATCTCCTTAAATAAGAGTTATGTTGTTTCTTCGAACTATAGTATTGTAATATAAAAATAACTAAAATTTCCATTAAGTTTTAAATTTCAAAATATGCATCATTTAGTTTCGATAGTCTTATAAGCTGTTAAAATACAATAATTAAGATCATCTTATATATTAAAGAAGGGTTCTTTCTAAATTTTTCACGAGCTTGACATGTGGTATATGAATAATTGCCACATGTCTAATTAATTACTTGATTCTCCAATTAAAAATCCTTCAATTGATTTTTTTTTGTTAGCAAGCATCTCCAATCCATTTCTCTATTTTTTTTTCTTTTTAATTGAGTAATTCTATTTTGGAATTGGGGTTTACTCCAATCCTACTCCATTTTGAAGAAAAAAAAAATAGAGATCTCCAAATTATAGTGTAAAATATAAATGAAAGTCTCCAAATATATATATAAAAAAAGATTTCTAATTTTGAAGATGGAAATGGAGATGAGAGTTGGAGTAAAATTGGCTTCAAACTCCATTGTAAAAAATAAAAATGGATGGGTTAAAGATGGTTTATGGGCCATAAATGCATACATATGAGCTACATCCAAATTTCAGACCGTATTGCAATAGTATTTTAGTAATCATATATTTTTACCTAATAAGATCATCATCGTCTCGCCGCCATAAGAATGATCCTCACCATCTTCTTTCTCGATTCAGCTTAGTGGTGGAGTGGAATCTGTGTGTGTTTATGAGACTCTAAGCATTCAATACACTTTTTCTATCGGAGAGTAGGTAACAAAAATAGTATAAAATTATAACTTTGGAAGTCATTTGAATGTATTTCTCTTTTTTTTTCTAATTAAAATTTTTTTTTGACCTAATAAAATTAAACAATAAAAAAATACAATAAAGTTACTATTTTATCTTTTAGATACTTGATAAGTATCTTTTAATAGTTGATTAGATAATGACCCGTGCTGGTAGTGCAGAGAATTTTTTTATTTTTTTATTTGTTTATATTTGTTAAGATTATGATTATATTGTAACATTCATTTACATGTATATAATATAGTATTATATGGTGAGTTTTGAGTCATATAAAACTACTAATAGGTAAGCCTAGAAACTAATACCGTTACCCGTATTCAACCTGTTATTCGGCTCATATCCATCCCGAAAAAGGGTACCCGCAGCTTTAGGGTCGAGTGAAAGGTATTATAATTATATTATTTGTGAGTAAGGATCGAGTATTGGGTATTAATTTATTTTTTGATACCCGTACCGTTACCCGTTATGACAACCCGTCCTGCGGACCCCACTAGCCCACCGCTAGCCGTCCCAACGGACCCCAAGTTGGCCCTGCAGGGCATCGATCCTAACCCCTCACCGTGGACATGAACTATTCATCCAAATCCACCAGTAGGTTATTGGTGCGCCAGGCGTTCCTCGAACCCTGGTCCACACCAAGTTGTCACACCCATCTCATTATCCGTTTTGTTACCTGACCCATAAATACCCGTTAATATTTTGTAGTACTATCATTTATTAATAATTTATATATATATATATATATATATATATATATATATATATATATTCTAGAATAAAAGTTAAAGCCTAAGTTCAACTTAGCTTTATTTTTAATGGAAAATGATTGTTATTTGTACATTTTGTTATTTATATATGAATGATCCGTGCAACAGTGCGGGAAAATAACTTTTTTCTTTTTATAAAATTATTTAAATTATATTATTATATACTATAATTATATGGCATATTATATAATATAGTGTTTTTGAGTCATATTATTTAGTACTAATTATTTTTTGTGTATAATATAAAATAAATACATATGATGGACTATATATTTCCATCTACTTGAAAACGTTTATATATATGTACGTTTTATCATAATACGTTATGTTTCCTTTGCTATTTTGTTAGTAAACATTTTCTGGTTACAACAAAATTAATATTAAAATTCTGTCATTATATTGAGAATTTGTTAAAAATACCCCTTTTCAAAAATACGCTCTTTTTGGCCATTTTTATTTTTGTCCTCCTTTAATTTTTAATGACCATTTTACCCTTAGATGAAGAATATTTTATTCAATAAAAAGAAAAACAAAATTTTCCAGCCAAAAAAATTTCCGATATATTTTTCCACCTAAAAATTTTCGACAAAAAAAACTTTCCTCTAAAAATTTTCCCGCCAAAAAAAATTTTCAAGGTTTTTAAAAGGCTTTTATAAGTTAACACCTTGTAAACGCTTTTACAAGATTTTTGAAAGAGCTTTAAAAGCTTTTGAAAGATTTTTAAAAGAGTTTTAAAAGGTTTTAAAAGGTTTTTTAAACACTTTGTAAACGCTTTTACAAGGTTTTTATAAGCTTTTTAAAAGGTTTTCAAAATATTTTTTAAAAGTTTTTAAACACCTTGTAAACGCTTTTACAAGGTTTTTAAAAGCGTTTACAAGGTTTAAATTTCAAATTTTTTGGCGGGAAAATTTTTCAATTTTGGCGAGAAATTTTTTTTTTGGCGGGATGAATTTTATTTTACGGGATTTTTTTTTGATTTTGGCGGGAAATATTTTTGATTTTGGTGACTGTACATTCTTGTTGTCATTCAGAGAAATGGTAATTTGATCATTTTGTAAATAAAGAGGGGTAGTTTTAAAAATGGTCAACATAGAGGGGTATTTTTAAAAAGTGACATGAAAAATGGAGTATTTTTGTGAATGCCCCTATTATATTTTGTATTAAAATACAGTGGTATTTTATGTAAATACTACATAGGAGTAAGGTTATTTGTTTAGAACATTGCTTTAATAAATACATAGAGATTCCAATGTCAAAATTTTCATTACAGATTTGTTCGTTGGTTGGTTTAATTCTATTTCGGACATATGCAAGTATGTAATTTATATAAGTTTATTTCTTATCTATATTCCCATTTATTGTTTTGGGTTGGTGTTCATTAGCATTATAATTTGGTTAGTTTTCCCTTAATAGATAACACAATTGAAAAAATTATAACATAAAAGCAACTTCCGCCGCTGCCGCAGCCTCCAACCAGGAGGTTGAGCTGAGAAAGACTTATCTGCATTTCCAGCGGCGTCTTCAAACCAGGAAAAACCAGAACCGAATCCTTTCGTCTGCCGGGAAAGGGCCACAACCCCAACGCTTGCCGGAAAAACCACACCGCTCTGGTGACAGAGAAGACAGTTTACCTCACTCATGATGCGGTTTGCATAACAGACCAACGATGAAGATCTGAGCCAAAAAGAAAAAAGAGATCGAGATCTAGATTTGAAAAAAACTTTTCGAGAGAGAGAGAAAGATGAACAGGAACGATTATCCTTTCGAGAGAGAGACTTTGATCAAACAAATTACCATTTGATCAGTAGTGTCTTCGCACGCTTTGAAAACTCGATCAGCAAATTTCCCCTACATATACACGGTAGACACTCAATGCTACATGTGTAAAAACACATAGCTTAAATTAGATAATTTTTTTTATTGCTATTAATCAAATATTGTCAAATCATGATTACCTTGTGCTTCCGATTTCAAACTCTAGCTTCTTTGTTGGCTTCTTGTATACCTCAATGGCTTCAAGTTGACCCACATCCACAACTTTACCAAGTACATTTAGGCACGTAAAATTAAGAAATAAACGTCACAGTAATCATAGTAAAAAACACATAGTAATTATTCTCTATGAAATGATAGTGAACTGAATATTACAATCAATAAAAACGGATTAATCCCCAACAACGATGTTGTGCTAATCGGGCAATGTGAGGTACACATCATCCGAAATGGAAAAACATGGAGTTACATGAATGTTGTTCACAAAACCCATCTTAAATTGATGATTAGTAACTATGAATTGTCCTCTCACTTGGGTTAGCCCAAAATGTTTGTTAACTCTTCACTCACCTTTTGAAGTCACAAGTGCTTGCTTGACAAAAAAAAGAAAAAAACTCACAAGTGCTTTCTTAATGGAAGCATGGATCTTGCTACCCTGTTTATGATAGAAAGCAGAGAACAAAATACTAGTTAATTTAGATTGTATTTTCTAATGGGAAAAAAGCTTTAAAATATTTCATTTAGTTTTTATTTGGAAGTTTAATACTTCGTCTTTTTTGGTTAGAAGAAAAATACCTCATTTAATTAAAACGTGTGATTTAATACTCAAACTAATAAATTTTGTTAGTTTCATACTTACAATTTTTTTGACAAAAATAAAATTCCGTTTTTACCATTACTATGTCAATTAATAATTAATTTTAAATGATATGGTATTAATTTATAATTTTATTTGAATTAAAATTAATAAAAAGAAGTATTAAATAAATTTAATTTTAATTCAAATAAACCTATAAATTAAAAAAATTCTTGGGTTTACAAAAGAGTGATTAGGGTTTAGATTTTACAATTAAACAAAATTATATGTCAGTTTGGGTTTACAAAATAGTGGTTAGGGTTTAGATTTTATAATTAAACAAAATTATATGTCGGTTTGGGTTTACAAATGAGTGGTTAGGGTTTAGATTTTACAATCAAACAAATTTATATGTCGGTTTGGGTTTATAAAAGAGTGGTTAGGGTTTAGATTTTAAAATTAAAGAAAATTACATGTTGGTTTGGGTTTATAAAAGAGTGGTTAGGGTTTAGATTTTACAATTAAACAAAATTGTATTTCAATTTGGGTTTATAAAAAATGATTAGGGTTTAAATTACACAATTAAACAAAATTATATGTCGGTTTGGGTTTATAAAAAAGTAATTTAGATTTACATATTATAATTAAAACTATAATAGAATGTTTAGAATTAATAACTTTAAAATTGAATGATACACATATTTTGTTTTTTAATTAATAATTTGTTTCCTTAATTAAGTGGGGGTGAACCCAAGAATTGTCCATAAATTAATACCATGTCATTTAAAATTAATTATGAATTGACATAGTAAAGGTAAAAATGGAATTTTATTTTTGTCAAAAAATCGTAAGCATGAAACTAACAAAATTTATTAATTTGAGTATTAAATCACACGTTTCAATTAAATGAGATATTTTTCTTCCTGAAACGACCGACCCTTTTTTTTTTTTATAAATAAATAATAAATACAATATAATAAAATAAATTACAACTAGTGGTCCCATACCCACTAGCCACCTAACCACAAACACAACCAACAGCGGAATAACAATACCAACATCCAATAAATAATAATTCAATAAATATAAATAACAAATATCCATAACATCAACAATATCCAATAACCAAATAACAGAAATCATAGAACCAGCAACCTAGCAATTTTCTAATGACTCAACTCTAGCAACCTAGCAAGCTAGACAACATCAAACCGAGTCCCTAGAACATCCTCCTCTTCATTGCTTGGATTCCACGATCACACTTTGCCTTTACCTGCACCACAAACACATATTGCAATGCATGAGTATTCTATAAACACTCAGTAAGGCAATCCTCCCATCTACTGGGCTATACACACAAGCAATAGAGTATCAATAACCAACACACAATAATCAACAAACGACAATAACAAACCAGGACTTAGCATCGACCGACACCACACATGCATCGACCGACACCACACATGCATCGACCGATGCCAAATGGGGAAGCATCGATCGACTCAGAAGCTGCATCGACCGATGCAAGTGTAACCTGCATCGACCGATACCCAGTCTGCATCGACCGACGCATGCTCGACGCAACACGAAAACCCTAGAGTTTATGTGTTGTCCTCGCACTTGCATCGACCGATGCAAGGTATCCATCGATCGACGCAACGTCGAGCACCATGATTTCCCCGAAGCTTCTCGCCGGATCTTTGTTCCTACAACCACAAAACTCAATCCCAAGCCACAAGAAAGCTTCCTAACGTCCATAGCAACATCCTAATATGTCTAACAACACACAACAGGAAGCTTAATGAGTTCTCTAGCTTAGATAAGCCATGGTCATGCACTTACCTTTGCCACATGAGAAACTAAACCTTAAACAATCAAGAACACGCTCCCAGGAAGCTCCTACAACGATCCCAGCTACAGATCTCTACAGGAACGCCCCAAATCTCCAAGAAATCACCAAGAACTCTCAAGAACTTTTTCTCTCTTTTTCTTTTCTCCAAAACGGCCACACCACGAAAATGAGACCAAAGGCCTCGACCCTAAGGGTTTTCTTTTTCCCTTTTAAGTCAAAACGCAGAGAATTGACCCAGCATCGACTGATGCTCCTACTGCATCGATCGATGCACATCCCAAACCGGGATTCCGGTTCACGGATGTTACACTTCCAACCAAAAAAGACAAAGTATTAAACTTCCAAATAAAAAATAGATGAGGTATTTTTAAGCTTTTTTCCCATTTTCTAATTTAAAGTAATGGTACACCCTATTAATAAAAATAGTTTGTTTATAAGAACTTACTCTCTGATCCACCAAAACCACCTCCATTGTTTCTCTAGATGCGAGGTAAGTCATAGCCATCCAAACATTCATTTTTGTAGATTTCTGTTTTGCTATAGTAATTTGATAACTGGTTTCATGAATGTGTTGCTAATAGACAGTATATTTAGGGAATTAGGTAGCTTTTAAATTAGATATAATTTTTTGAGATAAATGTTTGAGGTTATCTTCAACCAAGGAATATTCGAGATATAAGATCTTACTTGAAATATTTGAAAACCTTTCTGCCATTGTATGAACGTTGTTTTCTTAGTCCAGGTTCTTAAACTGTTTAATAAGACTCTTAAGATTGGTAGTTTTGTATTTAAGGGATTAAGATGTTTTGTATTATCGTAAATTGGCGAGTAAGATTATGTGAGATATGACACTACTTTTTTGCGCAAAACTAATTTTTTTTGTTGTTGTTTTTTTTTTAAGAAAGAATTACTCAAATGTTATCCAAAAGTTGGTTTATTCCTCATATCTAACAATTTTCTAAAAATTGCTCAAATGTTTAGTGTCCTGGGTGTAATTACAATTTAGATCTTGGGTTTAGTTTTTCGATTTTGATTAAAATTAAAATAAAAAAAAATACACATCAGCAAATTAAAATACACATCATTTTATATTTTCCACGTCACAACCCAAAAAAAAAACTTAACGGCTGAGTTATAGTATTTACGGGAAGACGAAAGGTCTCGTCGATTCATATGACGGTTGATTTATAATGTTTTGTGGCTGAGTTATCATAAGAAATAATCTGAATGCAAATAGTTGATTTATATTACTTGACGGCTGAGTTACAATATTTACGGGAAAACGAAAGGTCTCGTCGATTCGTTTGGCGGCTGAGTTATATTGCTTTGTGGCTGAGTTATCACAAGGAATAATCTGAAAGCGGAAAACGAAAGGTCTCGTCGATTAATATGACGGCTGAGTTATAATGCTTGACGCCTGAGTTATTGCACAAAATAAAACAAATGTATTACAATAATACTGCATCGGACAAGTTTTTGCATTGTGCCCAACTTGTTTACATCGAGAGCATGCGTTTAGCTCATGGATAAACGCGTCCAATCCGTACCCTTCAAGAACAAGCTCCACAAGCTTGTCGTGTGTTGAGCCTCCATCTATCTGCACAACTATACACCCTCTATCGTCGGTGTTTAATACACATCTCTGTTTTTTTTACCCAATTACCGAAAACAACTAGTACCATAACTGGATCCATGAAAGAAAATGAAGAACAAGGTGAAGAAGAAGAAGAACAAGGTGAATAAGAAGGTGAAGAAGAAAGTGAAGAAGAAGTAGAAGAACAAGGTGAAGAAGAAGGTAAAAACCATGTATGAACAAGATTCAAAGGAACGATGTTTCGTATTTCCGGAGAAGAAAGATGATGACATGGATGATGCGTCTGACGTGGCAAGTTAGCCATCAAACAAATTATAACTCAGCCTAAATAAAACTCAGCCATCAAACAAATTATAACTCAGTCACAACATGAATAACATTACAGTAATTAAAAAACAACATGAATAACATTACAGTAATCATAAGTCAGCCGTTTTTCATAACTCAGCCACCCGGAAAAAGTTAATTCAGCCGTGTTTTAGTGATAACTCAGCCAAAATTATGACAACTCAAGCATCGGGTGAAAACTCAGCCGTAAGGACGGCTGAGTTAGAGCATAACTCAGCCGTAATGCTTGGCTGAGTTATGCTCTAAGTCAGCCGTCCACTCTTACTCACATGTTTTTTCCATAAATCAGCCGCAACATACCTATAACTCAGCCGTCATTACCTCTGTAATGCGTTACGGCTGAGTTATTTAATACACGTCAGCGATTTCTGACGTGGTGTGACAATTTCATTTTTGTAATTACGTTTTTCCGGTAACATAAAACAAGTGCACGCTAGGTATTTTGAAAATACCTGAAATATTCTAGTAATAATTTTTTTTTTTTTTTGTAGATTTTGATAATATTACCTAAAATGTATAACATCTAAGTAAATCTCCCTTTTTTTTAATTGGTGGAGGGCGGGAGGTGAAGCAGAATAAGTGCTACTTTCGTGGGTGAGAATTTTATTATTACAATCGTATAACCCATTAGTCTTTTTTATATAGGCCTTGAATGGCCCCTGATTTTGCATTGGTTTTTGGCTTTAGATTCTGCAAAATCTCCTTTTGAAGCCATTCATGATTATGAAAAAAATAGAATTCCTAAAATTTAGAAAAACCAGATTTTGGTGGATTTTACCAATTTGTTTGTAAAATCTAAAAACCACATTTTGTGGATTTTTAGCCTGAATTTTTTTTTTCTAATATATATTTATTCTAATTTACTTAAATTTGCATTAATGTGTTTTCTATATACAATAAACCTATGTTTTTTTCTGCATCATTGTATTTTTTAATCTTTTAATAAAAATTTATAATTGTTATTTTCTAATTTTTAAAATAATTATAATACATAAAACCCAAAAGCTAATCAAAAGTTACCATTCAAGATTTTGCAAAAACTAAAATCTACACCAAAAATCAAAATTTTTTAAAAAAAATCAATAACTATAATGCAAAAACTAAAACAAAAATCTAAAAACCAGTTAAAAACCAATAGCCATTCATGGCCATAATTATACTGACAATACTTGGGTTCACCCCTAGGAATGAACCTATTCATTCACCTCCTTTTAAATAAGGAAATAAAATCTGTATACATTATTATAAAATTAAAAACTTAAACCGTTCATTTATAAACACAAACCGATATATAATTTCATTCTAATTGTAAAATCTAAACCCAAACCATCTCATTTGTAAACCCAAACCGACATAAATTTCTTTCTAATTGTAAAATCTAAACCCTAACATCTCATTTGTAAACCCAAACCGACTCATTTGTAAACCCAAACCGACATATAATTTCGTTCTAATTGTAAAATCTAAACCCTAACCATCTCATTTGTAAACCCAAACCGACATATTAATTTTGTTCTAATTGTAAAATCTAAATCCTAACTACCTCATTTGTAAACCCAAACCGAAATAATTTCGTTTTAATTGTCAAATCTAAACCCTAATTCTCATTTATAAACTCAAATCGATATATAACCTCGTTTAATTGTGTGACAACCCGTCCCGTAGACCCCACTAGCCCCCCCCCCTCGCTAGCTTGTCCCCATAGGCCCTAAGCTGGCCCTGCAGGGCATCAATCCTAACCCCTCACCGTGAAAAGTAAATCACATCCAAATCCACCAGTAGGTTATTGGTGCGCCAGACGTTCCTCGAACCCTGGTCCCCACCCTTTAACAACCTTCCCACAGGACAATTGGTGACAGCTTGTCCTGTGGGAGGGTTGTTAAAGGGTGGGGACCAGGGTTCGAGGAATGCCTGGCGCACAAATAACCTACTGGTGGATTTGGATGTGATTTCCTTTCCATGGTGAGGGGTTAGGATCGATGCCCTGCAGGGCCAACTTGGGGTCCATGGGGGCGGCTAGCGGGGGGCTAGTGGGGTCCACAGGATGGTTTGTGATAACAGGATTTTCACCCAGGGTATCAAATCCCTATGCAGTTGTAGTACAAAGGGTTATCAATCCAAATGGTTGTTATGCTAGCAGATGAGATATGATCAGAACTATGCAAGTCAAGCCAAGAAATAAAATGGGTTTTATCTAACAATCCTAAAATAAATTAAATAAATTAAATAAACAAGAACCACACGACCTAAGCACTCGATGCAAGCATTCAAGTACAGGATCGGGTGGGGTGATCGGGTTAAGAGATCACGGATGAACAGCTCAAAGGTATACACAAAGCTGGTGATCGAGTACCAGTTCGGGTAAGGGATCGAGTTATGAATAAAAATGTAAACAATCAAGATGCAAAAGCTCCTAAGGATGGGGTAATCGACTCCTAAGTGTTCCTGACCAGTATGGATGACCTACATGCCTCCCTCAAGCAAATATACCCTAGAAAATGAATCTCTAAAATCTTGTTAAAACACTCTCGTGATAGAAACAATCAACCTTGATCACTCCCCTACCCAAGTCTCGTTGGAGAAACATGACCAAGCAGGCAATACAAACCGATTCATTATTGTCAATAAACTCCTTACACATCTAATCTCTTAGGCTAAGTGAGTAAATCTCTAGCATTGATTGATTCAAGCATTTCATCTACATCTTTCGATGGTAAAACACCTTAGATCTAATCTCAACCTCTCGGTCTCTTGATAGCATTAAAAACACCAATCTGGAAAGGAATTTATAAAACATAAACAATCAAGCTAAGACATCCTAACCAATCAAGAACACAAAATCGTCTATCCCATCCCTAGAAACTTTGATTCACTACTCAGATCTCATTGCAGAAAACACAAAAACATAGATAAACGAAAATTGCATTGTATTGAAAAATAAGATAGAAGTAAATAGTACATAGTATAAATCTAAAAGGATAGCAAAAGAAATGTAAAACAAATCCTAACAAAGTAGAAAAAGTGTTTGAGTCGCTAAAGATCTCTCTCAGAAGCTCTCGCTCTCTGTGTTGAGTGTCTGCGGCGTGCTAGGGCGAGAGGAAGAAGAGGGGGGTTTATATATGGAAACCCTTTCAAACAATACCTTTGGGTAGTTTTCTCTCAAAAGATGGAATACTAGACGGTTGTGAAAACTATCTAAGATTGAGAATAATTAATGAATACAAAGCTTAACTCTTGATAATCTACCATTTTCTCATTCACTTTTTTTTATTTTATTTTATCAAACCTCCTAGAATAAAACTACCCACAACTTCGATATTAACTCTTTTTTTTATAATCTCTAAGGTCTAAACTTTAAACATCTAGCTCTTTTTTTTTTCTTTCTTTGCTAAATTTCTAATAACATTTCTATATTATTATTTTTTTCTTTTTCTTTTCTTTTTCTAGGAGACTATATAGCAAGNTTTTTTTTTTTTTTTTTTTTTTTTTTTTTTTACTTAGAGACTTAAAGCTAATTGAACCGAACCTTAGGGACCTTCTTCTTTAATTTCCTTTTTGTTCCTCAACCCAACCCCAGATAATCATGCTAACCACCTATCTTTTAAAACTGATTCTATTAGCTAGTCCAAATGATTCTAACTTAGCTAAATCAAGAGCCAATTCTTTGTCGATCTCAATACTCTCAAGGTTTCACAACCTATAGCACAATGAAAAGGCCTCACTCAACAATTTACAACAAGGTTTGAAAGAAAGGTTTGGGCTCAAGGGCAGAAAAAACAAATCGGGTTAAACGAAAAGATTGGTAAAAATGGAGTGCTAACCCGAGTTTAGAGTTATCATGAGCGAGTATTCAAATTCCATAAACAAGACAATTTAAGTTCAGGTTAAGTACAATAATATAGAGGTGATTCAATGTTCAAGCAAGTGGAGGAAGCATTCAAAAGACACAAGGTTCTAAACAAAGATTTTTCATTTTTTTCCAAGGATTGATCTAGCAATAATGAATTGTGATTAAGGGCTATAACTTCAATCCTAAGGTTTAACTTTAAACAAGGTGGTTTTAATCATTGTCCCCTAAGATGCATATGCAACAATCCTATATGAAGCAAACTAGACTAAATCTTAATAATTTTAAATGCAACTACATGAACACTTTTTTATTTTATTTTTTTTTTTAAATTTTTCTAATTTTTTGGTTTTTTTTTATGCAAATAGATGCAGACTCAAATGAATAAAACTAGCATGCAAAAATTTGAAATAAGAAAATAAAACACAATGTTATATACATTCCCAGACTCTCTCCCAAACCTAAATTACACAGTCCACTGTGTAAATAAAAGTCTGAAATAGAAGTCTGAGAATCACACAAAATGAAACAAAAGAAAATGCAATGGTATAGACAATGGTTTGGATGAAAGTGGTACCTCATGGGTTGGTGAAGAAGGAGGTTGTAGCAGCCTCCATGCTCGCCAACGTGTAGCCAGGATCGTCACCAGCTTTAGCAGGCGCCAGGATTTGCTCATCAGAGAGCTCGGTTATGTGCACGGACGACTTACTCGGACCAGCATCCGAGGGTTTGATCGGGTAAGGCATCGCGTAGTTCATCGGGTAGGGCATTGGGTAGTACGATGGGTATGGTGGAAGAGGTCCGGAATGGTCACCCGTGTAGCCGCTTGCATGGTGCATCGAGTACGGCATCGGATATGGCATCTGATAGGTCAGAGGGAATGACCCGAGTGTTCACCCGAATGGGTGCTCGATGGTGGCATCGGATAAGTTATAATGTACACCATCAGGTTAGGCGTCGGATAGGCATCTGAGTGGCTTCTAAGCGATCTGTCGGGTCTGGTGACATCCTCCTCTGCCTGGGGCTTGTAAGATGACGCTCTGTGAGGCTCTGGAGGTGCTAATCCTTGAATTCTTCCTAGTGGTCCGCTCCTCCCCATCCATGTGGGTACATATGCCGAAGTGGGAGCTGAGGCACAGCTTGCCTTGTCTTGCAACTCCTTGATCTGTCCTCCCATCACCTTCACTGAGCCGGTAAGGTCCTTCACCTTCCTAGCCAGGAACTTGTTCATCCTCTTCAACCATTCGATTCTCTTGTAAGCTTCTCTCACCCCAACTTGTTGCTTTTGAGAGCAAACATACTCCTCAAAGTCATAGTCCTCCGAATTGTCTCCATGTCCTTGCCCTGTTGGCTCTCTCTCTTCAGCCTCGGACTCCCCCTTAGGGTTGTATAGCTCCTCCAATGGTGGCATGAAGTCTATGTTCTCCCCTAGCCAAATTTTGGTGCACACGATGTTGGGCAGGATCATTTGGGTGGCTCCGGCAGCTGGATGGACGAACTTGAAGAGCAACATATCATTTGGCCTCTCATAGGCCAAGAATCTCGCTAGTGTCAGGTACTCGATCTCTAGCCATCTCAGCTCATGTACCACTCCCTTAAAAGGCACATCACAGGCTACCAAAATTGGTGTGACCAATTCTCCTATGGAGATCTCTCTAGCTCCCTCTCTTCTCTCAGTTTTCATTGCCCAAGACTTTAGGTAAAGAAATTGATCGAGCAGCACAAAGATCATTCTAGTGTCCGCAGCATCCCTTACCAGCGGTCTACCATCCCTAGCATTGTCTAATACTCCACACAAGGCAATGTCTAGCAGCTGGTGCTCATGATCATTCACATTCCCAGTCTCCTTCCTGGCGAATAATGTGCAAGCTAGAGACTTGTGAAAATACCTCAAAACAGGGCTCCTTATTTGAGCAGACTTGAAGCTTGTATACATGTAGGGAAGCTTGTCGCCTATTGTCAGCCATAGGTGTAACACCCGCAAACCAAATTTTGGTATTTTGGTAAGGGTGTCGATCGACACCTCCTAGTGAGGCATCGATCGACACCAATTGTGGTCGGTTTGGTCGGTTCAATTTTAATTGTCCGGTTTGCGTGGTTGGTTTAGGGAATCCCTAAATCGAGTTTTAAA